>NC_133618.1:455090293-455430293 GCF_048593235.1 Sminthopsis crassicaudata | reverse complement strand
AGACCTTTACTAGTTGTGTGAATCTGGGCAAGCACTTGGCTTTTGTCTCTCTCAATTTATTCCCACTGCAAAACAGAGATAATAATATCACTTACATCACAGAATTGTTGTGAGGATCAAGGAAAATGATTTTGAAGTACTCAGAACAGTGCCTAGACATAGTAGGCATTTAATAGTTGCTTATTTCCATCTTTAATTCTGCTTTTGGATTGCTGGATTAAATCCTTTGAGACTCTACACATGTAAAATAAGAGTTTAGGACAAAGAAAGAGACTAAATGTTCCTGCATTGGACAAATAATACAACAGGTTGAGTTTGTCTTATTTATTTTCTGAGTCCTTTCTCCATCCCTGATCTCCATCTTTCCAAGTACCCAGTAACCCCATAATCTTTCTACCTTTCTTCCTAGCAAAATTCAAAGACAGAATGCTAGAGTAAAACAAATAACTGATTTGGATCCTAGATTTGCTTTTTACTCTTTAACCCTGGACAAGTATATTCTCTTTGGTTCTCAATATATGTATATATATATATATATATATATGTATATGTATATATATATATATGTATATGTATATATATATATATATATATAATTATAAAGCATAAATATAAATACAAGATAATAGGTGTAAAGAAGATAGTAATTTATTTTTCTTTCCTTTTTTTTTTAAGGCAATTGAGGTCAAGAGAGGGGACATGACTTCTTGAAGGTCATATGATATTAGTATGAGCCTAGAACTCAAACCTCCTAATACACAGAGTTCTTCCATTTACCCAGCCATGGAACAGTTCTTAATCCATTGATATGCCTTTATGCTTATTTTTTTTTCTTTAAATTTTCCATTCTGAAACATCTAAAATTTCAGTTCTGGAGAAGATCAGGGCATGTTGTTGTTATTTTAATATGTGAAAAGTTTTATTCACCAATCCAAATTAATTTCTTATCACATTTACCATTGTTCCTTCTGAAACCTGGCAACTTCCACTGACTATAATTGGAAGCAGCATTCAGCTTCTGCATAAAATATTATCTGGTGTGAGGTTTCCAAGGTTTCCCTGATCAAGATAACATCCTCTTTGAGGAATTCAGAGCCTAAAGGGCTGGAACCAAAGTGAGGGAACTGGAAAATTGAAAGCTGCCAGTAATGTATAAAATAGATGTATTTATTAAAAGCTCTTAGACCTTTTTTTACCTACCTTTGAACCCTCTTCAGGCCCTGGGAAAGGGAACTTGGCTAACCAAAAGGATTTTTCTATCTCTTAATGACTTAAATATTTTAAAAACAAATATATATATATATATATATGTATATATAAAATTAACAGACTCATGGACTATTGGAGATTCCCTGGACAGAATCCCACATTTCTGGCCACAGTGCAATCTCTTTTGTCTCTTTTTCTATTTGGTAAGGAATATGCTTAAAATCATTCTGGCCATTTTAATCTTTGAGAGGTCATTTCTCTCCCTCTTTTGAAAGAACAGATTCTATCTCATCTTTTTCATGAAGTCTTTCTTAGTCATTTGAACCTACAACAAACTTTTTTTTTCACACATCAAAGATTATCTGAGCTGTTCAGTTAGTTAAGACTCAAATGAGAAGTTATTATAGAATTTACATTTCATCATGCTCAACAGATTGTAAATCCCTTGACTACAGAAACTCATTTTTTATTTTATATTTCCCATTGTACCTATGGGTGTAAAATACAGTCAAGTAAAATGTTATGTTTTTAGGAACATTTCTTTTTGAACAGGTTCTTTTATGAACATTTAAGAATGCCATTTGAAATCAGAACTGTAATGTGCTCTCCTGGCAGTTACTATTATTAGTCTGTCCTAGACCCACCAGAGTACCTTTGACCACTGTGCTTAGCAGTGTGAACTCTACCCGGCTCGCCTCCTCTGAGGCCTTCAAAGGTCTCTGGCCACAATCTCTTGAATCTATAGCTTAATAACTGGTAGCACACTCAAGAACAGCTACGTGCAATCTTAAAAGCCTTTATTATACATACTCACATAATGCCCTGACTGATGCCCTGACTTGTTGGTTCCCGAGTGAACACCTGGTCTGAAGACCCATGTGTTCACTACTAAAATCCTTACCTCTTTTGGCTAGCCATCTTGGCTTGGCCACCCAGGCTAGGGAACCAGGGTGAAGAGTGCCAGGTTAAAGAGAGCGACTGCTGCCTGCAGTGGGCTTATAAAGGACCTGTGAGGTCACACACACAGCCAATCAGCGAGAGAGTCACCCATTAAGAAGCTATCTCAATATGGCCAGGATCCCACCCAAGGGCAGTCCTAATATCCACAGAAATTACTTCCGGGCCTCAATCTCCGGATTTGCTGTGGTGCACATTTAAAGGCCCCTTACACAGAACTGTAAAAAAACCTGGATTTTTTTCTGACAGTAGTACTGAAAAATATTTTATGAGAGATTGTATTAAAGCTATGAGTAGTAATGATCTCAAAAGTTTTGATTGGAGATGTATAGTGAAAACAAAACCATGGACTGAACATTAAACATTTTGTTTCACTAATACAAGACTGTCAATCATGGATTTCTTTAACATGTTTTAGAATATCTGTTAACATTCTGTGAAACCTCAGAATGAAAAGGGATCAATAACTTTTTTGAAGTTATTTTTAAAGCATCAAGTATGATAATAAGCACTGGATATACAAATAAAACAGAAAAGTCCCTACCAACAAAATTTTTACTTTCTACTAGGGAGACAAAACAGACTTATGGATAAGAAATAGAGACAATACATAAATGAATTTGGGGAGAAAGAAACTAAGAACTTTGGAGAGGAAGAGAAGGGTCTGGTGATACTGATATGTGTCATTTCCAGTAGGCAGATGTTTACATGAGAAGGGAACTGCTACCTTAAACTGCAAAAATATCATGAGCAATTTGAGTTTTTTCTATTTTACTATATTTAAGGAATAATTTGCCTACACAGAATTTTGTAGTTTCCCTGACATTCTGCTACTGAAACTTGGTAAAATTATATACCTTATATACCTTCTCCAGGCCCCTTTCCCATTTGTCTCAAAAACTGCTATCACTTACCATGTGAGGTTTTCTACTCTCTTGAAAACTTGTTTATTTTCTCTGTGTACTGTTATAGTGGGTTTTATCCCTCTAGATAGAACTAAGTTGATTTTTAAATATATTATGAGTGAATGTTTTAAAGGAGACAATGAAGAAGAATAATGGAATATGGACCAATAGTACTAAATTTATCGGGAAACCTATATTGAAATTGTTCCTGTCTCTTTGTCTCATCCAGGCTCAAACACAGGTTTTGTTTGTTTTTATTTCATTTATGCCTTTGCAAAAACATGAAAGTCAAAAATAAGTATTATATATGACAAACGGTAAGTGGGTAGATCAATTTTGTCTGTAATCAGGTCAGAGAGATAGATTGGGTCAGATTGTAAATTACTTTAAACAGAAGAGGAGTTTATGTTTTAAGAATTATGTGAAGCTTTTCATCAAGAGTATGGCATAGTGAGACTTGTGCTTGAGAAATATCAATCTGGCAGCTATGTAAAAGATGGACAGAAAAGAAGACAAAAAGAGACAGACAAACAAGATTTAGGAATACCAGCTAGTAAGCTACTGCCATAGTCCAGGTAATAAAGGCTGGAATTAAAGTACCTGTATTATAAGTTCAGAGAAGATGAGAATTGTGAAAGGAGATTGAATAGGCACAGCATAGTAGGAGGAGCATTGAATTTGTAGTTAAAATGCCAAATTTTGAGCCCTAACCATCTGAGTGTGGAAAAGTCACTTTATCTTTCAAGTCCAGAATTTCCTTATCTGTTACATGAAGCAGTTGGATTAGTTTGGTGGTGTCAAATTCAAATAGCATTGGAGATAAATTGACGGCTTCAGGATTTAGGTGACTTACCTAGGGTCACATAGCCAGCTTTGAATTCAGGAAATTCTTCCTGACTCCAGGCCCAGCAAATTCTCCACTGCCCTCCTAATTGTCCACTTCTTTTAAGATTTAGCCATTATACAAAATTGCACATGATATATGACATATCCTTTCCCACATATTTTCTTTTTAAATTGCAAATTAATTAAATGCAAGGGCCGTATCTTATCTGACTTGATATACCTTGAGCACAGTGGTCTATTTATTCATTCATTTAATGAAACAATGGGGGGGCTAAGATATTTATCAGGGTCGTACAATGAGTAAGGGTCTGAGACTGGACTTGAACTCAGGTCTTCTGTCACCTGGGACCTCTTATTCATTCATTCATTCATTCATCAGTCCTTTGATTTCATTTGGCTAGCGACCTCCAAGTGGAGAATTGCTTTTACCAAGGAAAATATTTATCTTGTCTCCATCTTAGTGAGTCAGGGGCATTCAGAAATTAAATAACATCACAGTGACTATGTCAGGGGCCTAAATTAGATCATTCTTCCTTACTCTAATATTTGCTTCCTAGTCACTATTCCACAATGCTGCTCTCCATACTTAATAATTACTCTTAAAATGTTTAACTTGAACTTAATTCCAAATTCTGTAATTAATTGTTTGAGCTATTCCTCAAAACTTTAGGTACTCTGTAAATTCAATAAGAGTGATTTGAATAGTTTCATCAGGATCATTGAGAGAAATGTGGAAAAGGATGGGAACCTTAATGTCTACTGCCAATCTTCTTGGCCATTATTGAATTAGAAATCAGCATTCTTGGGAACCAGGAATTCACTTCATTCTGCACTCACATCCTGTAGGAAAATACTGCATTTCATTTCATTTCTTATTTTTATACTCTAGCATGTCAGGAGAGGCTTTGTGAAATGCTTTGTAAAACACCTAGATCTGCTTACATCTAAAGCATACCTTTTTCTAATCAACCAATATTATAAATGTATCTTAATAGAGGGTGAAGCTAGTTTGGATAATGTACTCCATATATTTACTACTTGCTTTATCAAAGGTTTTATTTTAAACTACCTTCAGTGGCAGAGTAATGTCCTAGACTGTTAAATTGCTTACATACAATTCTGTTCAATTGCTTTTCCATTCAGGAGTGTCCCTTGGTGAGAAATGAAACATAGAATGTCATTGAGAACTTCTATTAAATTAATCTAGTTAGTAACCCCAGAGGCCACATTATTGCAATTTATGTTGTTCCTCCACTTATCTCATTTCTTTTTATGGACCTGTTAAATTTTAGATGTTGCCAACCTCTTTCATTCTCCCAATTAGCACTGTTTTTCTTATGAGTTATTTTAATCTCTCAGGAATGCTTGATAGTCTGTAGCAAAATTGCCCTCTGAATAAAAAAGAATGAAATTCTGAAATACTTTATTTAGTATAACTCATGCATGAGTAATTACCTTGTTTAAAATAATAATACAAAAATTAGATGGGATTCTAAGAAAAAAGTACTAAAAAAATTAACATCTTTATACATGTCTCCCTATTAGAGAATCAAGTGTTAGAAGCTTTGCTTAGTTGGGCAGTCAGACAATAAATATTTATTAAATGCTTACTGTGTGTCATGTTCTGTGTTAAACTTTGGAAACAGAGAGAGGTCATAAATCTCTGATTTCACGGAGACCTCAGTTTAATACTTAGATATCCTTGATAATCTAATAATTCTTACCTGAAAATGAGTTACATTCTGGGTATTTGAAATGGGAGTCATGATTATTTGTCCCTTCCTTACTGGCTTCAACTAGAACAATAAGATCAGAAAAGTCTATATGGAAACACATATGACTTGATTTAAATGACTGCTTTCTCTTATCAACACAGAGGGATCCCTTTGACTTAAAATTAACTTATCCTTCAAAAAAGATATTGCTATTGATCTTCAGAGAATTGACTTTCAGAACTTAGAACTTTAATTTTCAAAAGGGCAAAACTTTCAGAATACTTAAAGGATAGTTCTTTTCTTTCTCTCATCACTCTCCTCCTATTTGTTTCTTTCTTTTTCCTAAGGTAGCAAAGAGTTTCTTTCACCAATTTTCTTTACCCTGTTTATGGTTATCAGCAGATAAAATTACTATAACCCCCTAATGGTCAGTCACAAAATTGAATCAATTATCTCTGTATGTGTGGATGTCTCCCTCTTGTCTCTCTCTGTTTTTCTTCATCTTTGTCTCTCTCGCCCACCCTGCCTCTATCCCTCTTCCTTTTTCTCTTCCTTTTTCCTCTCTCTCATTCTTTTGTCTCTCTCTTCCATCCTGCCTCTATCATTCTTCCTTTTTTTCTCTCTCTCCTCATTTTCTTTCCTCTCTTAAAAGTTGGGAAGATCACCTAACCTCATATAAAGATAGACTCAACTGGATGTGTATATATGTGTGTGTGTGTGTGTGTGTGTGTGTGTGTGTGTGTGTGTGTGTGTATGATATGAATGAATTCATAGTTTTGGTCTCTTCCTGTTTTTAGGGTTATATTCTAAATTTGTTCAATAATTTCAATAAGTTATATGTTCACTATTGAGTTAGAGTTTTTTCAGTTATTCTATAAAATAGCTTTCATTAAACACCTTTCTCACTGTAACAAAAGAATATGCTTATTCAGTGTTTTTTTTCTACTCAGTAGCCTATTGTTTGTTGCTGAAAGTTCCCCTAAATACTGAAATTTCTGGTGCTAAATAAATCTGAGATTCTCTACTATTGTTAAGGAAATTGTAGTTGTTATGCTCTGGAGAAATTACTTCTGGTTGTTTTGGATGAACAAAGTCCATAGTGAGTAATATATCAGATATATCAGATAATATTAATATCCTGTAATTTGCAATTTCCTACCACTTTTTACAGAGCCAAATAAAAGGAGTTTCTTTGTACAACTGACAGATATATTCACAAAATACCTTACAAGTGACAAGTATGTCAAAAATCCCACACACAGTCAAAACACACCAAAATCCCTACAGAGAATAATTAGAGCACTGAAGCAGGCATTCAGCAAACCTCCATTTATTATACACATTTCCAGAAGCTTGGGGATTCATTGTAATGTTATTAATGAGCACAGGATCACTGTTCTAATTTGTATCCTCCTCAGGAGGCCTATAGTCACCATGTATACGTTACTTTGAGTATTGTTGTGAATATGTGTGTTTGTAAGACTATGTAAGAATATAAGAATAGTTTAGCCTTATTGAAAGGGAAAGCTTTCAATTTTCACACAGCAGGAAGTACTAAGGATTCTACATCAATGTATGCTGTCCCCATTTAAAAATCCCCACCATATGTAAATTTATCTTATATGATAATTAAAGCTAGAAAAAAGATTAAAAAATCATGACATATATTTATATCCCATTAATTTCTTAATACATCCCCTCCTTATTCCCATCTCCTTTGTAACAAAGTCCAAAATGGATGGAGAAGATAATTTAGCAAAATTGAGCAATCCATCTTCTGCATTTGCCACCATATACAACATTTAACCTCTCCACCCTGGACTTGTAACTTCTAAGTAACTTCTGCAAAACAGAGAGATATATTTTCTCTAAGTTTCTGGCATCAAGCTTAGTCTTTATATTTATACACTGTTGAGCTGTATTTTTAACATTCTTTCCCCTTAACACTTTGTCATTCTATTCTTATTTTCATTCTATTCACTTTTCTTTGCATCAATAAATGAGTCTCCTCATGCTTCTCAGAACTTCCAAATACATCAGCTATATCTTAGTAATATTCCAATACATTTATGTATCATTATTGGTCCTTTTGTTGCTCAGTTATTTCACTCAAATCCTGTTCTTCATAATCCTATTTGGCATTTTCTTGACAAACATAATGGTGTGATTTGCCATTTTCTTCTCATCTTGCAGATAGGCAAATTAAGGCAATCAGAGTTACATAACTTGCCCAGGACCACAAATTTAGTAAGTGTTCAGGACCAGATTTGAACTCATAAAGATAAGTCTTCCTGACTTTATGGCTCTACCCACTACATCATCTGGTTGCCCCCTTAAGAAGTAATGAGTAGGTTCTCTGTAAAAATTTTTGTTGAATTTGTTCTATTTTTTCTTATTTTTAATTGTATTATTTTATGGTTATATATGTATATAAACTTTTTTTAAAATACACATTTTTTATGAATCATATTGGGAGAGAAAAATCAGAACAAAAGGGAAAAAAACACAAGAGAAAAAAAAAACAACAGAAAAAAGAAGTGAACATAGCATGTGTTGATTTACATTCAGTCTTAATAGTTCTTTTTCCAGGTGGAAATGGCATTATCTATTCAAATTTTTTTGGAATTGCCTTGGATCACTGAATCACTGAGAAAAACCAAGCTTTTCATAGTTGATCATTACACAATCTTGCTTTTACTGTGTACAAAGTATTCCTGGTTCTGGTTATTTCACTCGGTATCAATTCATGTAAATCTTTTTAGGCCTTTCTAAACCGGCTTGTTTATAATTTTTTATAGAACAATGATATTCCATTGTCTTCATGTACCACAACATATAGCCATTCCCCAATTGATAGGCATTTATTCATTTTCCATTTCATGGCTACCACAAAAAGCTGCTACAAACATTTTTGCACCTGTGGGTCCATTTTTCTCCTTTATGATTTCCTTGGGATATAGACCAGTAGTGGCACCTCTGGGCTAAAGAGTATGCACACCTTTACATCTCTCTGGGCATATTTCCAAATTGTGCCCCAGAATGGTTGGATCATTTCACAACTCCATCCACAATGTATTGGTGTCCCAGTTTTTCCACATCCTCTCCAATATTTATCATTATATTTTCCTGTCATTTTAGCTAATCTGAGAGGTGTGAGGTGGTACTTCAGAGTTGTTTTAATTTGCATTTCTCTAATCAATAGTGATTTAGAACATTTTTTTCATATGATTATACAGATTTCATCATCAGAAAATTGTCTGTTCATATCCTTTGACCATTTATCAATTGGGAATTGACTTATATTATAAATTTGGCACCATTCTTTATATATTTTAGAATTGATAAATTTATTTAATTGTTGATAAAATGTGCTCTTTCTTTCCACTTCCTCTTTAAGGAGGAGGTGGAAACCAATTCAAGCCTCAGTAATGAATTGCATACTTTTCTCATTCTTCACAAATTATCTCTTTTAAAATAATTTTAGAAGTATCACATTGAGTTTTCACATTGATTTCTACTCCTTGATTCTAAAGAGTCATCCTATAACAAAGATATATTTTTAAAGAAAAGGAAGAAAAAAATCATTAAAAATCTATCAGCACATTAAAAAAGCCTTGACATATAAGCATTGTTTCATATCCATGGACTTCCTTCCTCTGGAAAGGAGTTAAGTAGAACCTTGTCATCGCATATATTTTCTTTGAGTTTGCTTATATATATATATATTTAATATATAAATTTTCAACATTTACTATTGGTGGTTTTGAGATGATAGTTCTTCGCACTACATATTCACTGTATATATTATTTTCTTGCCTCTTCTTATTTTATCCTGCATCAGATTATGCAAATCTTTTAATATTTCTCTGTATTTATACAAAAAAGTTGTTACTCAGCATAGTAATAACCCATTAAATTCATGTACTATTATTAGACAATACTCAGTGCATCAATAAATATTTATTGTGCCAAGTTCTGAATATACAAAGAAAATTATCCCTTCTCTCAAAGAGCTAACAATCCAATAGAAGACAATAAATCATATATATATATATATATATATATATATATATATATATATATATATATATTAGTATAATGTTTTCCTGGTTCTGCTGATTCTTATTTGTCTCTGTACAAGTTTTTCCAGGTTTTTCTGAAATCTACCTGTTCATAATTTCTTATTGCCCAACAGTATTCCATTACATTCATATGCCATAGCTTGTTCAATTGATGGGCATCCTCTACATTTTCAATATAAATATTTTTGCACATGAGGATCCTTTCCCTTTTCTTTGCTCTTTGTGATACAGACCCAGTTATTGGTATTACTGGATCAAGGGGTGGGGGTATACACAGTTTGGTTGCTCTTTAGGCACAGTTCCAAATTGTTCTCCAGAAAGGTTAGATCAGTTCATAATTCCAACAATGCATGAGTGTCTATCTTTCCTCTCCAACATTTATCACTTTCCTTTTTTGTCATATTAGCCAATCATATATATATGAAGTTGTACCACAGTTGTTTGAAATTTCATTTTTCTAATCAAAAGTTACTTAGACTGCTTTATATGCTTACAGATAATGTTGATTTCTTCATTTGAAACTGCCTTTTCAATTTTTTTGAATTTTTCAAATTTTTATCAATTGAAGAATGGCTTATATTTTTAACTCAGTTCTTTTTACACATTTAAGAAATGAAACACTTCTCAGAGATAAACTTAATATAAATATTTTACTCAGAGAGAAATTTATTATAAATATCAAATATTTATGTATTTATATAACATAAAATAAATATTATTTTATTTCTATTTACTATATTCATTTATATATAAATATATGCATTTATTAAATTGATATTTTATATAATATCAAATATTATAAATATCATTTCCCATATTTATGCTTTTCTTATAATCTTGGTTGTATTAGTTTTGTTTGTATAAAAGCCTTTTAATTTAACATATTCAAAATAATCTATTTTGCATTTTATAGTGATCTCTATCTTTTGTTTTACATTAATTCTTCCACTCACCAAAGATCTGACAGGTAATTTATTCCTTGCTGTTCTAATTTGCTTATGTTGTCAAACTTTATGTCTAAATAATGCAAATATTTTGTTTATGTCTTGTTATACACTATAAGATGTTGATTTATATTTAGTTTACTTGTTTTCCAGTTTTCTCAGCAGATTTTATCAAATAATGAGTTCTTATCCCAAAATCTGGGGTATTTGGGTTTATCAAATACTAAGTTACTGTGGTCTTGTGAATTGAATCTATTTCATTGATCCCCTGATCTATTTATCAGATAGTTTTGATGATTACTACTTTCTAATATAATTGGAGATCTAATATTGCTAAGTTACCTTCCTTTGTATTATTTTAAAATTAATTCCCATGATATTCTTGACCTTTTGTTCTTCTGGTTGAATTTTGTTATTTTTTTTTACTTCTATCAGATAACTTATTGGTAGTTTAATTTAGTATGGTACTACATGAGTAAATTAGTTTACTATAATTGTCATTTTTATTATACTTGTGCAACCTACTCAGGACCAACTGATTTTTTAAAATCAATTCTTTGTATCTGAAAACAATACATTTTATATTTCTGCCTTTTTCACACTTCATTTTGAGGTTTTCATGTTTCAATACATGATCATTTTTTTTAGGTGCCATATATTACTGATAAAAAAGGTAGAAGCCCCTTCAGTTTTCTTTCCTTTCCTTTCCTTTTTCCTTTCCTTTCCTTTCCTTTCCTTTCCTTTCCTTTCCTTTCCTTTCCTTTCCTTTCCTTTCCTTTCCTTTCCTTTCCTTTCCTTTCCTTTCCTTTCCTTTCCTTTCCTTTCCTTTCCTTTCCTTTCCTTTCCTTTCCTTTCCTTTCCTTTCCTTTCCTTTCCTTTCCTTTCCTTTCCTTTCCTTTCCTTTCCTTTCCTTTCCTTTCCTTTCCTTTCCTTTCCTTTCCTTTCCTTTCCTTTCCTTTCCTTTCCTTTCCTTTCCTTTCCTTTCCTTTCCTTTCCTTTCCTTTCCTTCCTTTCCTTTCCTTTCCTTTCCTTTCCTTTCCTTTCCTTTCCTTTCCTTTCCTTTCCTTTCCTTTCCTTTCCTTTCCTTTCCTTTCCTTTCCTTTCCTTTCCTTTCCTTTCCTTTCCTTTCCTTTCCTTTCCTTTCCTTTCCTTTCCTTTCCTTTCCTTTCCTTTTCCTTTCCTTTCCTTTCCTTTCCTTTCCTTTCCTTTCCTTTCCTTTCCTTTCCTTTCCTTTCCTTTTCCTTTCCTTTCCTTTCCTTTCCTTTCCTTTCCTTTCCTTTCCTTTCCTTTCCTTTCCTTTTCCTTTCCTTTCCTTTCCTTTCCTTTCCTTTCCTTTCCTTTCCTTTCCTTTCCTTTCCTTTCCTTTCCTTTCCTTTCCTTTCCTTTCCTTTCCTTTTTCCTTTCCCTTTCCTTTCCTTTCCTTTCCTTTCCTTTCCTTTCCTTTCCTTTCCTTTCCTTCCTTTCCTTTCCTTTCCTTTCCTTTCCTTTCCTTTCCTTTCCTTTTCCTTTTCCTTTTCCTTTTCCTTTTCCTTTTCCTTTTCCTTTCCCTTTCACTTTCCATTTCTTCTTTCTTTCTTTCTTCTTTCTTTCTTTCTTTCTTTCTTTCTTTCTTTCTTTCTTTCTTTCTTTCTTTCTTTCTTTCTTTCTTTCTTTCTTTCTTTCTTTCTTTCTTTCTTTCTTTCTTTCTTTCTACAAAGCACATGCATGGATAATTTTCCCAACATTGACCCTTTTGTTGTAAATTTTCCCCTCCTTCCCCCCCACCTTTCTCCACTAGCTAGCAGGTAATCCAATACATGTTAAATATATTGAAAAACATGTTAGATCATATATATGTATGCATATTTATACAATTATCTTGCTGTCCCCCAAAAAAATCAAGAAGGAAAAAAAGAAAAACAAAGAAAGAAAACACCATGCAAGCAAATAACAATAGAGAAAGTGAGAATGCTAATTTGTGTTCCACATTCTGTTCCCATGGTTCTCTCTCTGGGTGTAGATGGCTCTCTTCGTCACGGAACAAGTGGAATTGATTTGAATCATCTCAATACCTGAAGAAAGCCACTTCCATCAGAATGGATCATTGTATAGTCTTCTTGTTCCTGTATATAATGATCTCCTGGTTCTGCTCATTTCACTCAGCATCACTTCGTGTGGGTTTCTCTAAGCCTCTCTAAAATCATCCTGTTGGTCATTTCTTACAGAACAATAGTATTCCATAGCATTCATATACCATAATTTATTCAGCCATTCTCCAATTGATGGGCATCCACTCAATTTCTAGTTTCTTGCCACTACAAGAGGGCTGTCACAAACATTTTTGCATATGTGGGTCCCTTTCCCTCCTTTAGAATATCTTTAGGATATAATCCCAATAGAAACACTGCTGGATCAAAGGGTATGTACAGTTTTATAACTTTTTTTTATCATAGTTCCAAATTACACTCCAGAAAGTTTGGATCCATTTACAGTTTCACCAACAAAGTATCAGTGTCCCAGTTTTCCCACATCCTCTCCAGCATTCTTCATTATCTTTTCCTGTCTTCTTAACCAATCTGAAAGTTTGTAGTGGTATCTCAGAGTTGTCTTAATTTGCATTTATCTGATCAATAGCCTTTTCATGTGGCTACAAATAGTTTCAATCTCTTCATCTGAAAATTGTCTGTTCATATTATTTGACCATTTATCAATTGGAGAATGGCTTGAACTATTATAAATTTGAATCATTTTTCTATATATTTTAGAAATGAGGCCCTTATCAGATCCTTTTGATGTAAAAATGTTTTCCCAGTTTAGTGCTTCCCTTCTAATCTTGTCTGCATTAGTTTAGTTTGTATAAAACCTTTTTAATATAATCAAAATTATTTATTTCATGATAAATAATGATCTCTATTTCTTCTTTGGTCACAAATTCCTTCTTCCTCCACAAATCTGAGAGGTAAACTGTCCTATGTTCTTCTAATTTGTTTATAGTATCATTCTTTATGTCTAGGTCATGAACCCATTTCAACCTTGTGATGGTATACGGTATTAGGTGTGGTGTGTGTTTATGCCTACTTTCTGCCATACTAGTTTTCAATTTTCCCAGCAGCTTTTGTCAAATAGTGAATTCTTATCCCAAATAGGTGGGGCCTTTCAGTTTGTCAAACTGCTATAGTTATTAATTATTTTGTCCTGTGAACCTAACCTATTCTACCGATAAACTAGTCTGTTTCTTAGCCAGTACCAAATGGTTTTGATCACCACTGCTTTATAATATAGTTTTAGATCTGGTACAACTAGGCCAATTTCATTTGTTTTTCTTTTCATTAATTCTTTTCAAATCCTTGACCTTTTGTTCTTCCAGATTAATTTTGTTGTTATTTTGTCTAGTTCAGTAAGATAGCTTCTTGGGAGTTTGATTGATATAGCAATAAATAAATAGATTAGTTTAGGGAGTATTGTCATCTTTATTATGTTTGCTCAATCTATCTACTAGCACTTGATATTTTTCCAATTACTTAATCTGACTTTATTTGTGTGGAAAGTGTTTTGTAGTTTTGCTTATATAGTTCCTGACTTTCCATTGGCAGATAAATTCCCAAGTATTTTATATTCTCAACAGTTATTTTAAATGGAATTTCTCTTTGTATCTCTTGCTGTTGGATTTTGTTTGTGATGTATAAAAATATTGATGATTTATGTGGATTTATTTTGTATCCTGTAACTTTGCTAAAGTTGTAGATTATTAGGGAACAGAACCAAGATGGCACAGAAGATACACACGAATTTCTAAGCTCCTTTCTTCCCTCAATACCAACTAGTTAAATCAGCCTCAAAAATAACGCTGGACTGACAAAAACCACAAGGATTAGAAGCACAACTTATCAGCTGAAGAGATTCTGGAATTTCGACAGAAAAGGTCGGTTCTGAGGGGAGGGAAAAAAAAGATCAGCACAGACAGTGTTGGATTGGGGCTACCACACTATGCCAAATGGGCTGGGGAGAACTCAGAGAAGCCACTGAGATAGAAAAATCTGGCATAGGCTGATAGCTCTACTCTGCTTATAAAATAGCAGATCAGAAGAGAAATCAAAGTCACATTAAAGAAATAGCCAGAAAATATAATTTCCCCCTCTCTAAATTCCCTCAGATGTGGAATTTTCCATGCCTCTTCCTGGGATATAGTTTCTCTCTTTTTATCTCTCCTTTCCCTTTTTCTGATACTATCCCCTTCCCTTTACTACTTGCCTTTTTTATGTTACATCAGTAAAATCAAATTATCTTTGTGGATTTTCTATATATCCACAACAGAGATACAGTTCTCAAGAATTATTTTTACCTTTTTCTGCTTCTCTTGTGTCTTGTGGATGTAGATCAAATCTTTTGTTTAAGTCTGGTTTTTTTCTTAGAAACAAATGGAATTCCTCTGTTTCATTAAATGTCCATCTTCTTCCACGGAAGAAAATGCTAAACTTGGCTGGATAGTTTATTCTTGGTTGCAATCCTACTTCTTTTGCCTTTCAGAACTTCAGGTTCCAGGCCCTTTGATCCTTTAATGTGGAGGCAGCCAGATCTTGAGTGACCTTTATTGTGGCACCTTGATATTTAAATTGTTTTTTCCTACCTGCTAGCAATATTTTCCCCTTTGTTTGATAGTTCTGCAGCTTAGCCACAATGTTCCATGGAGTTCTTTTTTTAGGGTCTTTTTCAGAAGGTGTTCAGTGAATTCTTTCAACCATTCACTTAATTTGTGAACATCCTAGTACTACCCTGCATTTACATTGCCAGTCTCTCCTAATTCCCAAGCCCTCAGAGAAATCTCTGGTCTTTGAATTTTGCAGTGATTAAATCAAGTTTACCAAGCTTACCTTTGTCTGAGGTCTCTGGCCACTGTTTCATAGGTTTAAATACCTGTAGCATGCTTAAGAATAAGCTCAAAATTCACATCCTGCCTAGCTGACATCCTGTTGACTCCTAGGTGAACACCAGATTAAGGAGAGCGACTTCCTCCTCCTTAGAGCTTAAATAGGGTCCAGGAGTTCACCTGCACAGCCAATCAAAGAAGGAGACATCTCCTGTTATGAAGCAATCCCAATATGGCTAGAGTTCCCACTCATGAGGCAGTCCCTGAATGGTCACAGCAAATTACTTCCAAGGGTCCCAAGCATTACATATTGTTTTCTTCCTCTTTGCTCTGAACATGACCTTTTTCCTCTGACACTTACACCTACTAAAATATACAAAAGCCTAGGAATCAATGCAACCTTTCCTAAAACAGTACATTATATCTATCTGAAACCAAGAGAAACCATTATTTGGAAGGAGGACAAACTTGAAGTTTTCCCAATAAAACCGGGGGGAAAAGAAGGTTATGCATTATCACTACTACTATTCTATATGATACTAAAATACTAGCTACAACAATCAGACAAGAAAAAGAAATTAAAGGAAAAATAGGCAATAAGATACAAAATTGTTCTTTGCAGATGATGATAATGGTATACTTGGAGAATCCTAGAGAATCATCTAATAACTGGTTGAAACTATAGTTTCAAGAAAATTGCAGGATATAAACTAAACCCATATAGATCATCTGCAACTTTATATATAACAACAACAAACAAAAAAAACACCAGCAGCAAAAGAGATTAAAAAGAAAGTCCATTCAAAATAACTGTAGACAATGTAAAATTGTTGGGTGTTTACCTTCCAAGATGAACCACTGGGATTATATAAACAAAATTAGAAAATATTTTTCACACAGAATGAGAAATTGATAGGATGCCCATCATTTGGGAAATGACTGAATAAATTGTGGCAGTTGATTGTTATGGAATACTATTGTGTTACAAGAAATGATGAGCAGAATGGTTTTAAAAAAACCTGGACAATTTATATGAACTGATACAAAGTAAAGCAGAAGCAATAGATCATTTTATACAATTAAAACAATATTACAGGGATTATCTGAACATAAAATATTAGCAAAAAGACTACAGAAAATAATCCCCAGGATAATACACTATGACCAAGTGGGATTTATACCAGGAATGCAGGGCTGGTTCAATATTAGGAAAACTATTAGCATAATTGACCATATCAATAACCAAATTAACAAAAACTATATGATCATCTCAATAGACACAGAAAAAACATTTGATAAAATACAACATCCATTCCTACTAAAAACACTTGAGAGTGTAGCAATAAATGGACTATTCCTTAAAATAGTCAGGAGCATGTATTTAAGACCATCAGTAAACATAATATGTCATGGAGATAAACTGGAATCCTTCCCAGTAAGATCAGGAGTGAAACAAGGTTGCCCACTATCACCATTACTATTCAATATTGTATTAGAAATGCTGGCCTCGGCAATAAGAGTTGAGAAAGAGATTAAAGGAATAAGAGTAGGTAATGAGGAAATCAAACTATCACTCTTTGCAGATGATATGATAGTATACTTAGAGAACCCCAGAGATTCTAATAAAAAGTTATTAGAAATAATTCACAACTTTAGCAAAGTTGCTGGATACAAAATAAATTCACATAAATCCTCAGCATTTTTATACATCACCAACAAAATGCAACAGCAAGAGATACAAAGAGAAATTCATTCCAAACAAATGTTGAGAGTATAAAATATTTGGGAATCTCTCTACCAAAGAAAAGTCAGGAATTATGTGAGCAAAATTACAAAACACTTGCCACAAAAATAAAATCAGATTTAAATAATTGGAAAGACATTCAGTCCTTGTGGATAGGCTGAGCAAATGTAATAAAGATAACAATACTCCCCAAACTAATCTATTTCTTTAGTGCTGTACCGATCAGACTCCCAAGAAACTATTTTAATGACCTAGAAAAAATAACAACAAAATTCATATGGAAGAATAAAAGGTCAAGAATTTCAAGGGAATTAATGAAAAAAAAAGTCAGATGAAGATGGTCTAGCTGTATCTGATCTAAAGCTATATTATAAAGCAGCAGTCACCAAAACCATTTGGTACTGGCTAAGAAATAGACTACTCAATCAGTGGAACAGATGAGGTATACAGGACAAAATAGGGTACAACTATAGCAATCTAGTGTTTGACAAACCCATAGATACCAACATTTGGGATAAGAATTCATTATTTAAAAAAAAAACTGTTGGGAAAACTGGAAATTAGTATGGCAGAAATTAGATATGGACCTACACTTAACACCATATATCAAGATAAGATCAAAATGGGTCCACGATTTAAGCATAAAGAATGAGATCATAAATAGATTAGAGGAACAGAGGATAGTCTACCTCTCAGGCCTGTGGAGGAGGAAGGAATTTATGACCAAAGGAGAACTAGAGATTATTATTGATCACAAAATAGAAGATTTTGATTATATCAAATTAAAAAGCTTTTGTACAAACAAAACTAATGCAAACAAAATTAGAAGGGAAGTAACAAATTGGGAAAATATTTTTTTTTTTTTTTTTTTTCCTATAGAATTTATTTATTTATTTTTTTTTTATTGTATTTTATAATTATAACATTTTTTGACAGTACATATGCATGGGTAATTTTTTACAACATTATCCCTTGCACTTACTTCTATTCAGATTTTTTCCCTTCCTCCCCCAACCCCCTCCCCCAGATGGCAAGCAGTCTTATATATGTTAAATATATTACAGTATAATTTAGATACAATATATGTGTGTAGAACCGAATTTTTTGTTGCACAGGAAGAATTGGATTCCGAAGGTAAAAATAACAGTTTACATTCATTTCCCAGTGTTCCTTTTCTGGATGTAGCTGGTTCTGTCCATCATTAATCAATTGGAATTGGATTAGTTCTTCTCTATGTTGAAGAAATCCACTTCCATCAGCATACATCCTCGTACAGTATCATTGTTGAAGTGTATAATGATCTTCTGGTTCTGCTCGTTTCACTCAGCATCAGTTGATGTAAGTCTCTCCAAGCCTCTCTGTATTTCTCCTGTTGGTCATTTCTTATAGAACAATAATATTCCATAACATTCATATACCATAGTTTACCCAACCATTCTCCAATTGATGGACATCCATTCATCTTCCAGCTTCTAGCCACTATGAAAAGGGCTGCCACAAACATTTTGGCACATACAGGACCCTTTCCCTTCTCTAGTAGTTCCTTGGGGTATAAGCCCAGTAGTAGTACGGCTGGGTCAAAGGGTATGCACATTTTGATAACTTTTTGGGCATAATTCCAGATTGCTCTCCAGAATGGTTGGATTCTTTCACAACTCCACCAACAATGCATCAGTGTCCCAGTTTTCCCACAGCCCCTCCAACATTCATCGTTATTTGTTCCTGTCATCTTAGCCAATCTGACAGGTGTGTAATGATACCTCAGAGTTGTCTTAATTTGCATTTCTCTGATCAATAGTGATTTGGAACACTCTTTCATATGAGTGGAAATAGTTTTAATTTCATCATCTGAAAATTGTCTGTTCATATCCTTTGACCATTTATCAATTGGAGAATGGCTTGATTTCTTATAAATTAAAGTCAATTCTCTGTATATTTTGGAGATGAGGCCTTTATCAGAACCTTTAACTGTAAAAATTTTTTCCCAATTTGTTACTTCCCTTCTAATCTTGTTTGCATTAGTTTTGTTTGTGCAGAAACTTTTTAATTTGGTGTAATCAAAATGTTCTATTTTGTGATCAATAATGGTCTCTAGTTCTCCCTTGGACACAAACTCCTTCCTCCTCCACAAGTCTGAGAGGTAAACCATCCCATGTTCCTCCAATTTATTTATGATTTCGTTCTTTATGCCTAAATCTTGGCCCCATTTTGATCTAATCTTAGTATGTGGTGTTAAATGTGGGTCCATGCCTAGTTTCTGCCATACTAATTTCCAGTTTTCCCAGCAGTTTTTGTCAAATAATGAATTCTTATCCCAAAATTTGGGATCTTTGGGTTTGTCAAAGATTAGATTGCTATTTTTATTCACTATCTTGTCCTGTGAACCTAACCTATGCCACTGATCAACTAGTCTATTTCTTAGCCAATACCAAATGGTTTTGGTGACTGTTGCTTTATAATATAGCTTTAAATCAGGTACACTTAGACCACCTTCCTCTGACTTTTTTTTCATTAGTTCCCTTGCAATTCTCGACCTTTTATTCTTCCATATGAATTTTGTTGTTATTTTTTCTAGGTCATTAAAATAGTTTCTTGGGAGTCTGATTGGTATAGCACTAAATAAATAGATTAGTTTGGGGAGTATTGTCATCTTTATTATATTCGCTCGGCCTATCCAAGAACATTGAATGTCTTTCCAATTATTTAAATCTGACTTTATTTTTGTGGCAAGTGTTTTGTAATTTTGCTCATATAATTCCTGACTCTCCTTTGGTAGATATATTCCCAAATATTTGATACTATCGACTGTTATTTTGAATGGAATTTCTCTTTGTATCTCTTGCTGTTGGATTGTGCTGGTAATGTATAAAAATCCTGAGGATTTATGTGGATTTATTTTGTATCCTGCGACTTTGCTAAAATTCTGAATTATTTCTAATAGCTTTTTAGCAGAGTCTTTGGGGTTCTCTAAGTATACCATCATGTCATCTGCAAAAAGTGACAATTTGATTTCTTCATTTCCTACTCTAATTCCTTGGATCTCTTTCTCAGCTCTTATTGCCAAGGCTAGAGTTTCTAGTACTATATTGAATAGTAATGGTGATAGTGGGCAACCTTGTTTCACTCCTGATCTTACAGGGAAAGGTTCTAGTTTATCACCATTACATATGATGTTTACTGAAGGTTTTAAATATATGCTCCTTATTATTTTAAGGAATAGTCCATTTATTCCTATACTCTCAAGCGTTTTTAGTAGGAATGGATGTTGGATTTTATCAAATGCCTTTTCTGCATCTATTGAGATGATCATATGGTTTTTATTAATTTGATTATTAATATGGTCAATTATACTAATAGTTTTCCTAATATTAAACCAGCCCTGCATTCCTGGTATAAATCCCACTTGGTCATAGTGTATTATCCTGGGGATGATTTTCTGAAGTCTATTTGCTAATATCTTATTTAAGATTTTAGCATCAATATTCATTAAGGAAATTGGTCTATAGTTTTCTTTCTCAGTTTTCGATCTACCTGGTTTAGGTATCAGTACCATGTCTGTGTCATAGAAGGAATTTGGTAGGACTCCTTCAATCCCTATTTTTTCAAATAGTTTACATAGCATTGGAATTAGTTGTTCTTTAAATGTTTGGTAGAATTCACCTGTAAATCCATCTGGTCCTGGGGACTTTTTCTTAGGAAGTTGGTTAATAGCTTGGTCTATTTCTTTTTCTGAGATGGGACTATTTAGACTACTTACTTCTTCCTCTGTTAATCTGGGCAAGCTATATTTTTGAAGGTATTCTTCCATTTCTTTTAAGTTACCGAATTTATCGGCATAAAGTTGAGCAAAGTAGCTCCTAAGTATTGTTCTAATTTCCTCTTCATTAGTGGTGAGTTCACCCTTTTCATTTTCAAGACTATCAATTTGCTTTTTCTCTTTCCTTTTTTTAATCAGGTTTACTAAGGGTTTGTCTATTTTGTTGGTTTTTTCATAAAACCAACTCTTAGTTTTATTAATTAATTCAATAGTTTTTTTACTTTCAATTTTATTAATCTCACCTTTTATTTTTTGAATTTCAAGTTTTGTGTTTGTCTGGGGGTTTTTAATTTGTTCCTTTTCTAGCAATTTTAGTTGTAAACCCAATTCGTTGGCCCTCTCTTTCTCTATTTTATGCAGGTAGGCCTGTAGAGATATAAAACTTCCCCTAATTACTGCTTTGGCTGTATCCCACACATTTTGGTATGATGTCTCATTATTGTCATTTTCTTGGGTGAAGTTATTAATTATGTCTATGATTTGCTGTTTTACCCAATCATTCTTTAGTATAAGATTATTTAGTTTCCAATTATTTTTTGGTCTATTTTCCCCTGGCTTTTTATTAAATGTTATTTTGATTGCATTA
The DNA here is from genome assembly GCF_048593235.1 of Sminthopsis crassicaudata. Classification (NCBI taxonomy): domain Eukaryota; kingdom Metazoa; phylum Chordata; class Mammalia; order Dasyuromorphia; family Dasyuridae; genus Sminthopsis; species Sminthopsis crassicaudata. The sequence goes on along the minus strand of NC_133618.1, from coordinate 455,408,642 downwards.
TGGTCTGAAAAGGATGCATTTACTATTTCTGCCTTACTGCATTTGATTTTGAGGTTTTTATGCCCTAGTATATGATCAATTTTTGTATAGGTTCCATGAACTGCTGAGAAGAAAGTATATTCCTTTCTGTCTCCATTTAGCTTTCGCCAAAGATCTATCATATCAAACTTCTCTAGTATTCTATTTACCTCTTTGACTTCTTTCTTATTTATTTTGTGGTTTGATTTATCTAATTCTGATAGTGCAAGGTTGAGATCTCCCGCTATTATAGTTTTGCTATCTATTTCCTCTTGCAGCTCTCTTAATTTCTCTTTTAAGAATTTAGATGCTGCACCACTTGGTGCATACATGTTTAATATTGATACTGCTTCACTATTGATGCTTCCCTTTAGCAGGATATAATGCCCTTCCTTATCTCTTTTAATTAGATCAATTTTTGTTTTTGCTTGATCTGAGATGAGGATGGCTACTCCTGCTTTTTTGGTTTTGCCTGAAGCATAATAGATTCTGCTCCACCCTTTTACTTTTAGTTTGAATGTCTCATCCTGTTTCAGGTGTGTTTCCTGTAAACAACATATAGTAGGATTCTGACTTTTAATCCAGTCTGCTAACTGCTTCCTCTTTATGAGGCAGTTTGCCCCATTCACATTTATGGTTAGAAGGACTAATTCTATATTGCTTGCCATCCTATTAACCCCTGCTTATGCTTTTCCCCTTTCCTTCCCTTTTACCCTCCTATCCAGTATTAAACTGGTAAACACCACTTGCTTTTCACAGCCCTCCCTTTTTAGGATCCCTCCCCCACCTTAAAGATCCTCCCCTTATTTTACCCCTTTTCCTCGAAATTACTGTATTCCCTTCCCCTTAGCTTACTCCTTCCCTTTCACTTTTCAATGAAGTGGAAGAAGTTTCACCATAAATCGAATATGTCTATTGATACACGCTATGTTCATCTCCCTCCTTTCTTTCTCTCAGATATAATAGGTTACCTTTGCCTCTTCATGAGATGTAGTACCACCATTTTATACTTTTTTATGATATAATCTCCTTTCCACCTCTAGTTTCTAAGACAAATTGTACATATGTTCTTTACATATTTTTTTGACAGAAGTATAGTTCTCAAGATTTCTTTTTACCTTTTTTAGAAGTCTCTTGAGTTCTGTATTTGAAGATCAAACCTCTTATGTAGGTCTGGTTTTTTCATCAAAAATAGATGGAATTCATTTATTTCGTTAAATGTCCATCTTCTTCCCTGGAAAACGATGCTCATTCTTGCTGGGTAAGTTATTCTTGGCTGCATACCAAGTTCCTTAGCCTTTCGGAATATCATGTTCCAGGCCCTGCGTTCTTTTAATGTGGATGCTGCTAGATCCTGTGTTATCCTTATTGTGGATCCTCCATATCTGAATTGTTTTTTTCTAGCAGCTTCCAATATCTTTTCCTTTGTCTGATGGTTCTTGAACTTGGCCACTATATTTCTTGGCGTTTTGATTTTAGGGTCCCTTTCAGTAGGTGATCGATGAATTTTCTCAATGTCTATTTTACCCTCTGTTTCCAAAACGTCTGGGCAGTTCTCTTTGATAATTTCCTCGAAAATGGTGTCCAAGCTCTTTTTTTCCTCCCATTTTTCAGGGAGTCCGATTATTCTCAAATTGTCTCTCCTGGATCTGTTTTCCAGGTCTGTTGTCTTTCTGGTAAGGTACTTGACAGTCTTTTCAATTGTCTCATTTCTCTGGTTTTGCTTGACTCCCTCTTGGTTTCTCCTTGAGTCATTCATTTCTACTTGTTCCAGTCTAATTTTCAATGATGTATTTTCTTCACTCACTTTTTTTATATCTCTTTGTAATTGTCCAATTGAGTTTTTATCTTCTATGGAATTTTTTTCCATTTTATCCATTTTATTTTTTAGAGAGCTGATTTCTTTTTCCAGCTCTCTAATCCTGTTTTCCTTGGAGTTGTTTACCTTTTCCAGCTCACTAATCCTGTTTTCCTTGGAGTTGTTTACCTTTTCCAGCTCACTAATCTTGTTTCTCAATGATTTGATTTCTTTATCCATTCTGTCTTTGAATGCATGGGATGACTTCTCCAGGCTCTCTTGCCAAGCTTCCCTTTCCTTTTCCCATTTCTCTTCCAGCTCTCTTGTGAGAGCCTTTTTGATTTCCTCTATGAGGTTCTTTTGTATTGAGGAGCAGCTTATATCCCTCCCAGGGGATACATCTGGGGACAGTCTGTTCCTAGTCTCCTCTGCATTTGAAGTCTGCTCCCTCTCCACACAGAAGCTGTCAATGGTTAGAGCCCTTTTGAATTTTTTGTTCATTTTGTCAGAGTAGGAATCAAAGAAAACAAACTGACAAGAGAAACAATTGGTCTGTTTTGCGGGGGATAGGGCTGGATGGTATTAATGGGCTTCCTCTACAGACTGGGGGTAGGGCAGCAGAGAGCCACTAACAGAACAGCAATGACTGTACTGAGTCTGCGCTCTGAGGCTCCGAGAACGCACCGAGTCAGTCCAGGTGGGGGTTGGGGGTGGCCGGGCTCTGAGAGACGCTGGCTTTCTGGGGTTTTAATCTTCACCTCAGGTGTTTACACCCTCTCCGCTGCTCCTAGCTTGCTGCCAAGATGGAGCATCCACACTGGGGCAAAAGCCCTTTCGCAGAAACGGCAGAGATCACACCCCTCCCCCTCCGGTCTGAGCTGTGTGAGCTGCCTGTCTTGCTCTGGCTGTCTGCCCTCAGTCTGCACCCAGTCTGATTGACCCTCCCCCGAACAAACACAGACCTTTTCTGGCGACTTTCAAGGATGTCTTCTCTTGGTGATAATTTGTGGATTTCTTTCTGGGTCAAGCATTAAGTCAGAGGCTTGTCATGAAGTAAGTTCTGAGAGAAAACGAGGAGCTCAAGCAGCTGTCTGCCTCCACGCCGCCATCTTGGCCGGAAGTCCCCGGAAAATATTTTTATAAAGGTTCTGATAAAGGCCTCATCTCCAAAATATACAGAGAATTGACTCTAATTTATAAGAAACCAAACCATTCTCCAATTGATAAATGGTCAAAGGATATGAACAGACAATTTTCAGTTGATGAAATTGAAAGTATATCCACTCATGTGAAAGTGTTCCAAATCACTACTGATCAGAGAAATGCAAATTAAGACAACTCCTAGATACCACTACACACCTGTCAGATTGGCTAAGATGACAGGAACAAATAATGATGAATGTTGGAGGGGATGTGGGAAAACTGGGACACTAATGCATTGTTGGTGGAGTTGTGAAAGAATCTGGCCATTCTGGAGAGCAATTTGGAACCATGCCCAAAAAGTTATCAAACTGTGCATACCCTTTGATCCAGCAGTGCTACTACTGGGCTTATATCCCAAAGAAATACTAAAGTTGAGAAGGGGACCTATATGTGCCAAAATGTTTGTGGCAGCTCTTTTTGTAGTGGCTCGAAAATGGAAAATGAATGGATGTCCATCAATTGGAGAATGGTTGGGTAAATTATGGTATAGGAATGTTATGGAATATTATTGCTCTGTAAGAAATGACCAGCAGGATGAATACAGAGAGGTTTGGAGAGACTTACATGAACTGATGCTGAGTGAAATGAGCAGAACCAGAAGATCACTGTACACTTCAACAACAATACTATATGAAGATATATTCTGATGGAAGTGGATATCTTCACATAAAGAAGATCAAACTCACTTCCAGTTGATCAATGATGGACAGAAACAGCGGAATTGAATGTAAACTGTTAGCACTACTGTCTTTCTACCCAGGTTACTTATACCTTTGGAATCCAATTCTTAAAGTGCAACAAGAAAATTGGATTTACACACATATATTGTATCTAGGGTATACTGTAACACATTTAATATGTATGGATTATCTGTCATCTAGGGGAGGGAGTAGAGGGAGGGAGGGGAAAATTTGGAAAAATGAATACAAGGGACAAAGTTATAAAAAATAATCATGCATATGTACTGTCAAAAAAGTTATAATTATAAAATTAATAAAAAAAAAAGTTAAAAAACTAAATTTGTAGATTATTTCTAACAGCTTTTTAACTCTCTGGGGTTCTCTAAATATACCATCACATCATCTGCAAAAAGTGATAATTTGGTTGCCTCATTACCTACACTAATTCCTTTAATCTCTTTTTCTTCTCTTATTGCCAAGGCTAGTATTTATAATACAATATTGAATAGCAATGGTGATAGTGGACAACCTTGTTTCAACTCTAATCTTATTGGGAATGGTTCTAATTTATACTCATTATATATGATCTTTCTAATGGTTTTAAATAAATGCTACTGACTATTTTAAGGAAAAGTCCATTTATTCCAATGGTCTCTAGTGTTTTTAATAGGAATGGGTGTTGGATTTTATCAAATGCTTTTTCTTCATCTATCGAGATAATCATATGTTTTTGTTAATTTGGTTGTTGATATAGTCAATTATGCTTATAGTTTTCCTAATATTGAACCAGCTCTGCATTCCTGGTATAATTCTACTTTGTTGCGGTATATTATCCTGGGGATGATTATCTGTAATCTCTTTGCTAATATTTTATTTAAGATTTTTATATCAATATTCATTAAGGAGCTTGGTCTATAATATTCTTTCTTTGCTTTTGTCCTACCTGATTTGGGTATTAGTACCATGTCTGTGTCATAAAAGGAATTTGGTAGGAGTCCTTCATTCCCTATTTTTTCATATAGTTTACATAGTATTGGAGTTAATTGTTATTTAAATGTTTGGTAGAATTCATGTGTAAATCCATCTGGTTCTGGGGATTTTTTCTAAGGGAGTTGATTGATAGCTTGTTCTATTTCTTTTTCTAAAATGGGACTATTCAAGTAATTTATTTCCTCTTTTGTTTATCTAGGGAATCTATATTTTTGTAGGTATTTTATTTATTTGGCTTATTTATTGGCATAAATTTGGGCAAAGTAACTCCTGATAATTGCTCTAGTTTCCTCTTCGTTGGTGTATAGTTCTCCCTTTTCATTTTTGAAACTAACAATTTGATTTTCCTCGTTCCTTTTTCTAATCAAATCAACTAAAGGTTTTTCTATTTTGTTGTTTTGTGTTTTTTTTTCAAAAAAACAACTTTTAGTTTTATTTGTTAATTCAATAGTTTTTTTAGGTTCAATTTTATTGATCTCCTTTTATTTTTAAAATTTCAAGTTTGGTATTTGATTAGAGGGGTTAATTTTTTTTTTAGTTGCAAGCCCAATTTATTGATCTTCTCTTTCTCTATTTTATGCAAGTAAGTTTCTAGAGATATAAAATTCCCCCTTTATTACTCCTTTGGCTGTATCCCATAAATTGTGGTATGTTGTCTCATTATGGCCATTCTCTTGGATGAAGTTATTGATTGTGTCTTTGATTTGCTGTTTTGTCCATTCATTGTTTAGGATGAGATTATTTAGTTTCCAATTTCTTTTTGGTCTATTTTCCCCTGGACCTTTATTGCATGTAATTTTATTGCATCATGATCTGAAAAAGTGCTTTTACTATTTCTGCCTTTCTATATTTGGTTTTGAGGTTTTTATGTCCTAATATATGGTCATTTTTTGTATTGGTTCCATGAAATGCCGAGAAAAAAGTATATTCCTTTCTGTCTCCATTCAATTTTCTCCAAAGATCTATCATACCTATTTTTTCTAGTATTCTATTTACCTCTTTAACTTATTTCTTATTCATTTTATGATTTGATTTTTCTAGTTCTGAGAGAGCAAGGTTGAGCTCTCCCACTATTATAGTTTTGCTGTCTGTCTTTTTGCAACTCTTTTAACTTCTCCTTTAGGAATTTAGGTGCTACACCATTTGATGCATTTATGTTTAATATTGATATTGCTTCATTAGCTATGGTACCCTTTAGTAAGATATAGTTTCCTTCCTTATCTCTTTTAATTAGATCAATTTTTGCTTTTACTTGATCTGAGATCATGATGGCTACCCCTGCTTTTTTTTTTTTTTAATTTCACCTTAAGCATAATAATAGATTTTGGTCTAGCCTTTTACTTTAGTCTGTATGTATCACTTTGCTTTAAATGTATTTCCTTTAAACAACATATTGTAGGATTCTGATTTTTAATCCAGTCTGCTATCCACTTATCTTTTATTGGAGAGTTTACTCCATTCACATTTACTGTTAAACTACTAATTCTGTATTTCCTGCCATCTTATTAAGCCTGAACTATACTTTTCTCTTTCCTTTTCCCCTTTCCCTCCTTCCCAGTATTTTACTTAAGAGCACTACTTGCTTCAAGCAGTTCTTCCCTTTCAGAGACCTTCCTTTTTCCCTTACTATTTCTCTTTCCCTTCTATTTAGCCTACTCCTTCCTTTTTTTCCTTTTCCCATCCCACTTTTCTATAAGATGAGAGTTTCTCAGTGAAACCAAATATATCTAATATTCTTTCTTTGGGCCAAATCTGATGAGAGTAAGATTTACACAATATCCATCACCCTCCCTTCTTCCCCCCAGTTATGTTTTCTTTGCCTCTTCACGAGATGTAATTTCCCTCATTTTACCTCCACTTTGCCCTTTTTTTCTGTTACAATTCCCTTTCCATTTCTAGTTTCTTTTTATATTATAACAGTAAAATCAAATCATATGTGTACTCTCAATGTATACCCATAACAGAAATACAGTTCTCAAGAGCTTTTTTTTTTTTCTTTTTATCTTTTTATGCTTCTCCTAAGTTCTATATTTGGAGTCATTTTTTTTTGTTTAACTGTGGTCTTTTCATCAGAAATAAATGGAATTCACCTGTTTCATTGAGTGCCCATCTTCTTCCCTAAAAGAAAATGCTCAGTTTAGCAGAATAATTTATTCTTGGCTATATTCCAAGTTCCTTTGCCTTTCAGAATATCAGATTCTAGGCCCTTTGATCCTTTAAAATGGAAGCTGCCAGGTCCTGAGAAAACCTTATTGTGGCTCCTCAGTATTTGAATTCCTTATTTCTGGCTGCTTATAATATTTTTTCTTTGATCCAATAGTTCTCAAATTTAGTCACAGTATTCCTTGGGGTTTTAATTTTGGTGTTTCTTTCAGAAGGCATTTGGTGAATTCTTTCAATGATCATTTTTCCTTCTGTTTCTATGATATGCAGGTAGTTCTCTTCGATGATTTTCTGAAAGATAGTGTCTAGGCTCTTTTTTTCATCATGTAGTTTAGGAAGTCTAATAATCCTTAGATTATCTCTCTTAGATCTATTTTCTAAGTTGGTTGTTGTTTTCCCAATTTTGTATTTTACTTTTTTTTCTTTTTTTTTCGTTTTGTTTGACTGATTCTTGTCCCATTGAGTCATTAATTTTCATTTGTTCAATTCTTAATTTTAGTGTTATTTTCTTCTTTTACTTTTTTTTTTACTTCCAATTATATTTTTAAATGAGTTGTTTTGTTCTATGGATTTTTTTTTTCCATTTCAGAAATTCTGTTTTTCTGGGAGATGCTTTCTTTTCCCATTTTATCAAATTTATCTTTTAATCAGTTATATGCTTTTCCATTTCACTAAGTCTATTTTGTAGTGAATTTTCTTCAGATAGTTTCTGTGTTGCCTTTTCCAAGCCTTCTTACAAATTTTTCATTTCCTTTCCTCATTTTTTTTTTCTAGCTCTCTTTTAAGATTCTTTTTAATTTCTTCTAGGAGAGCCTTGTATGATGGGGATCAGATTATATCACCTTTTGAGGCTTCCTCTAGAGACAATTTGCCTTTAGTCTCCTCAGGGTTTGAAATCTCTAGAGGGCTGCAGATTGTGGGAGAAGTGTGGATAAGGTATAAGACCCTTCAGCCCGGAAGGAACCTGCTGACAGTGTCTGGTTTGGCTCCCCATCTCCCCTAAGGGTTCTTATCCTTCCTGAGAAGTCAAGGAGGCCATGACCACCTGTGTTCTTTTTGAAGCAAGGGATACTTACTGTAAAGAGAGGTATTTACATATCAATAACAAGGTGCATACAGTTGCCACTTGCACAGTTTGTTGTGGTTATGTAATGCTACTGTAGTTAGCCCTTGCTCAGTATGATGTGATGATGTAATGGTTTTCTAGTTGGCAAATGCTTAGTATGCTGTAATGATGTAATCATTGTAAGGTATTTAAAGACTGAAAGGACTTGAAATAAGAGACTTTGTGTTTGGCCATCTTCGTGAGTCTCCTGCTTTTTCTCACTCCTCCACTAAGACCAAAGACTTGGGCTGGTCTCTAGATTCTTCAGAGAGCCAGTTTAGATGCTATATTTTGGCATCCCAGTATGTGGACTCTAGAAAGCATAGTGTATTTTGGCACCCCAATTTGGGGACCCTAGAAAGTACATTACCTTTTGACACCCAATGTGAAGTACCAAAATGTAGTGTGCTTCTGAAGGTCCCTGTTTAGATGCCCAAATGTAGTATGTGGACTAGCCAAAATGAAGTGTCTGGACTAGCTTTTTTGTCTAAAATAATTTGTTGCATTCCCAATATTTGTGGGTTCTGCCAGTTTAGAGCTAATTCAGAGGCTGGATTTTGAAATTATTGTGAAGGTTGTAGAGAAGGTCAGAAAGAAATGTGTGTCTTTTCTTCAATCTTGGCTCTGCCCCCAGAAGTCCTACTTACTTTTTCTTCCCCTTCAGTTTTCTACAAAATTCTGGAATATTTAACTTTCTCAATATTCTACTTACCTCCTTAGTTTCTTTCTTATTGATTTTTTGGGTTAAATTTATTGAGTTCTGAAAGGGAACAGTTAAGGTCCTCTACTAGTGTAGTTTGGCAGTTTCTACCTATAATTCACTTAACTTCTTCTTTGAGAATTTAGATACTATACCATTTGGTGCATTTATGTCTACTTTTGCTGTTACTTCATTGCTAATGGTACCTCTTAGCAACATATAATTTCCTTTATTGTCCCATTTACTTAAGCCTAGTTTTTTTTTTTTTACCAAGTCTAAATCAGAAATGTTATTCCTTTTTGCTTTTTTTTTCTTCAGCTAAGCAGAATAGATTCTATTCTAGCCCATTACTTCTATTCAGTATGTGTTTTTCTGCTTCAAGTATGTTTCTTGCAAACAACATATTGCATGATTCTGGGTTTTAAGACTCTCTGCTATAGGCTTCTATTTTATGGAGAGTTTATCCCATTCACATTCACATTGCTAGCTCTGTATTTCCCTCCTTACTATTCTTTTATTTGTTTCCTCTCTCCTTTCAACCTTTTCCGCCTCACCAGTGTTTTGTTTCTGCCTACTACCTTCCCTGATCTGCCTTCTGCCCCCTCCCTCTTTACTCTATTTCTTTTCCTTCTATTTCCCTGTCAGGTAAAATAGATTTCTATATTTAAATGATTGTGTGTGTGCATGCATATGTGTGTGTGTGTACATGTATTATTTCCTCCTTGAGTCAATAAAGCTAAGAGTATGGTTCAAGTGATGCTCATTGCCTACTCTTTCGTCTTCCCCTCCACTTCTTTTACACTTCTTCATGTGAAACAATTTGCACCATTCTATCTCTCCCTTCTTTCTATACCCAGTGTATTCCTCTTTTTCATTCCTTGTTTTTCTGTCATTCCCTCATTCCCTTATTCATGTACCCTCTTTACATATATTCCTTCTAACTGTACTACTAATGACATGATTTTTAAGAATTACAAATGTCATCTTTTGTGTAGGGAAGTAAATAGTTTAGCTCTATTAAATGTCATCTTATTCTTTTCTCTTTTCCTGTCTATGCTTCTTTTAGATTTAGATATCAGAGGTCAAATTTTCATTTTAGTTCTACTGTTCTCCTTATGAAATCTTTAAATCTTTCTATTCTATTGAATGACCTTTATTTTACCTTGATATATTATCATTAATTTTTTCTGAGTGACTCTTGATTGTACTCATAACTCCTTTGCCTTCCAGAATATTATATTCCATGACCTCTGATTATTTGATATTGCAGCTACAAAGTTCTGTGTAATCCTGATTGTACCTCTTCAATATTTGAATTATTTCTTTTTGGCCAATCTTTTCTGGACCTGATAGTTCTGAAATTTTACTATACTGTTCTTGAAGTTTTTATTTTGTAATCTCTTTCCTGAGGTGAGTAGTGGATGCTTTCAATGACTATTTTGCTTTCTGGTTCCAGGACACAAAGGTAGTTTTCTTGGATAATTTCTTGAAAGATACTATCCAGGTCTTCCTTTTGACTATGGCTTTCATGTAATTCAATGATTCTGATATTTTCTCTCTTGCATCTGTTTTCCAGATCAACTGTTTTTCCAGTGAGATATTTTACATTTTCTTCCATTTTTTCATTCTTTTGAATTTTATTGATTTTAAGGTCTCATTGAGTTAATATTTCCCTTAATAGACTCTTCCTCTTAGTCTTCCTTTTTGTCTTAGCCCTTCTCCTTCCCATTTTACAATTGAACAAGACATATTTAAGTTTATGTGTGTGAGTATATATATATATATATATATATATATATATATATATATATATATATATATATACACATATATATATATACCTATATATACTGAAACAGAAATATATTTTATTTCTATATTCTTCCTACCTTTAATCATTTCAGATGAGAATAAAAATCAAGTGAAGTCCTTAGTTATCTGTTATTTTCCTCCATTGCATGAACTCTTCTTTGAATATCTTGTATATGTGAGACAATTTTCTCTATTCATCCTTTGTCACTCATACACCTCACATCATAATTTTCTCTTCCTCATTCATTCAAAAATTTTTGAGAACTTTCAAATGAACAAATCACATGTAGATCCTCTATCTAATTAGACTCTTTATATTCTTGATGATGAGAAAGTTTTGAGGGGCTACATGTATTATCCCCATATAAGAATGTAAACAATTTAACCTTTTTAAATTTCTTATAGTTTCTCATTTAAGTTTATATTTTTAAACTTTACTTCTGGGTTTGTTAGTCAAATTTCCTACTAAACTCTGGTCTTTTTATCAGCATTGCTTAAAAGTCCTCTGTTTATTTTCTCCTCAGTATGTTTATAGTCATTTTTTTTTTTTTCTGGGTAGGTCATCCTTGATTGTAAGCATATATCCTTTGCCTTCTGAATTATTCCATTATAAACTCTGTTCTTTTACATTGTTAGCTGCTAAATCTTTTGTGATCCTGATTTTTGTTCCTTCATACAGGAATTCTTTCTTTCTGATTGCATGAAGCATTTCCCCCCATAATTTAGGAGCTCTGGCTTCTGGCTGTGATGTTACTTGAGATTTTTAATTTTGAGTTTTATTTCAGAAGATAACTAGTGGATTCTTTTTTATTTCTACATTATCCTCTGAGTGAGGGATATCTGAATAGTTTTCTATCATGATTTCTTGAATTATATGTTCTTTTGGTCATGATTTCCGAGAAGTTAAATAATTCTTGAATAATATCTCCTTGATTACTTTTTTTTTTAGCTCAGAAGTTTTTCCCATGATATATTTTTCAATTTCTCCTATTATTTTAATATTTTGACTTTATTACTTCTGTCACAGAATCATTTGGTTCTATTTAGTCAATTTTAATTATCAAGGAATTATTTTCTTAAATGAGGTTTTGTACCTCTTTCTTTCTCAAAAAAATGTCTATTTTATCTTGGACAAGTCATTTATCCTAATTTTATTTCTGAAAAGCTAAGTTTCAAAGACATTTATACTTTATTTATCAAAAGATTGTAAAGTACTGAGAAGATATTTGTGAAAGTTTTTCTAATATATTATAGATTTGTAGTTCTAAGGAGTCCTTGGTGCTAGTTTCAGCTCTGCTACTTACTATTGATATAATTTAGTGTTTTCATTTTTCCCACTTATAATCAGTTTGCTCATCTGTAAAATGAGGAATTAAAATACATGATCTTCATGATTCCTTTATGAGTACATGACTAATATAATAATAATTAATAATTATATATACATATTAATAATTATGATATTCATGCAAATATTTTATATTTGTTGTTGTTGTCATTTCAGTCATCTTATTTTTGTAATTCCAATTGGGTTTTCTTGGTGAATATATCAGTGAAGTTTGCCATTTCTTTCTCCAGATCATTTTACAGAAGAAGAAACTGAAGCAAACAGAATTAAATTATTTCCCTGGGTTCACATAGATAGTATCTGAAGCCCAATTTTAACCCAGGAAAATGATTCTTCCTGTCTCCAGGCCTAACATCCATTGCACTACCTAACTACTCCATATAATAAGTGTTAATGATCAGACAATCCCTCAGATCATTAATCTCAAGCCAGACAGGAAGGGGAAATATCTAATTTCAATGGATTTTTGCCACTATCATAAAGGACAGGCAGTGCAGAATATAAATTAAAAAGAGCTTCCTAATAGATAGTAAAGTCTCCCTGATAATCTTATTAATAGATATTGTGATTTTTATTAAATTCTGGACTGTCATTGTTCTTTGTTTGCAAAGAGGACCCAAATGACATCACTGTGTTAGAATAGAGTTAGTGTATTTAATTTTGACTTATAAGACCAATATAAGCTTGGAATGATTTACCACAAGTCAGACGCAACTAGTCCATTATAGAATTCTATAAATGAGGTGATCCAATATCTCTCAAGTTCAGCCCAATTATCTTCATGGGGAAAAATAAGTGAATGCTTATTTTCCAGATTTTGATTTATAGATGGTACTTAACATTAATTCATCAGTATATATGACTTTGGTGGATATTGAGCATGAATGATAAGGGAAGCCCAGAACTGAAAAGTAGACTAACCTGCCTTTTGGAAATTGTACATTTTTAGTGGTCCTAAATTTCCTTGGGAAGGAAAACAAAAAGATTCCCCCTTTTTACAACAATTTTATTTCAGTGATTTTATATGACTGTGGCCATAAAATACCACAGTCTTCAGAGAATTAAAACTTAGGAATAAACAAAAGCAATGAAGGACCTTATAGTTTTCAAGTGGAAACTCTGGCATATTATAAGCATTAAATGACAAAAAGATGTCATCAGAGGGAGGGATGCCACCAAAAGTTGAGCCAATCATGCATGAAAGAGAAAGGGATATGAAATGTGTACAGGTCAATTACAGCATTCAATTCTACATGAGGTTAATAGAAATAAAGAAATGTTGTTGTATATTGGATGGATCTAGTGTAAGGAATTTTTTTTTTGTGAGAACAAAGATGAAAGTCACATAGAATGAAAATGCATGAATGCTTTGTAATCTGATTAATTGAAGAAAATACCCACATCAATGAAATTACAGATTCACTGAAGCATATTTATTACCTTTATACCTTTGATAATCACTACTTTGAGATAAATTAACAACACCAATCACTCAATCTTTCTCATTTAAAAATAGTTATACTATCCCTTAATAATTATCATCTTTCATTCCTTCAAACAAATTTCCCTGTATGTAATTCCATGAAACATCTGTTTGATAATTAGAATGGTAAATCACTATATCTGAACAGTAGGTAAAATAATTATGTTTATTGCTCAGGCCCAGTTTGACTACTTAATATCCCACTAATTATGTCATTCATTTCTCTAAAAATACATGTGATGATTGACATTGGTATAGTACATGGGAGTTTGGGAAGTGCTTAAAATATTTTGCTTGAGATTTGCAATCATGATATAAGGTAGATACTTAGAGGGATGATTCTCCCTACATTACAGATAATAAAATTGGGGTTCTAAGACATTAACAGACTTGGTTCTCAGACACAGTTCAGAGATATCAAAGGCAAGGCATTCACTTGTATTATTGTAATATATTGTAACATTGCAATATATGTACACACATATCATATATATATATATATATATATAAATGCATACATACATATGGAAGTGAAGACACATATACAACTATATTTATGTATAAATAGATACAAATATGTATGACATATTCATATATTACATTGATCTATTTGTTAGTTTAATTCTCAAATTTATTCTGTTTTCTTAATATCTTAAGTGGAATTTTTCTTTCTGCCTCTTCTTTCTGTTCATAATATATAGAAACAGTCACTGTATTGATGGTCTCAGTTAATTATTTCCTTTATTAAAAAAAATTAAAAAAATAAAAAGTAAATCATTATGTCCTTTACAAATAGAGATGATATTATCTGCTCTCTAGGCTTATCCCCCCAATTATTTTTTTCTTATCCCACTGTTATAAGTAGTCTTTTTTCAAATAAAAGCAGAGACAACAGGTTTCTTTGCTTTCCCCCTTATCTTATTGGGAAATTTTCCAGTCATTCTGTTACAAATAGATAAGATATTAGTTGCATTGGTGGCCTTTCCTTTACTTCCTTAGTCTTCAGTGTCCTGATCATACAATGATGAGATGAGATCTTTTTCAATGCTAAATATCACTATGATCATAGACAGTATTCAGAGGAGTAAAGTGCCCAAGACTAGGAAAGTGATTTTCTACTGTGTTATGTATCAGAGATGTGAACAAAAATCTAGATGGGTCTCAGCAAATTCATAGATGATCTAAGGCCAGGAAAGTGAATTTATAATGAGATTTGGGGTCCTAAAAAGATTAACCAATCTAACAAAATTTTGCTGAATTTAACCTATTCTTGGGTTCAAAAATCACCTTCCAGAATACAATTTGTAGGAGGAATGGTTATATATTAGTTTGTATAAAATTTTTTGGAAATTTATCAGATTAGCATGTTTAATTGGATGTGATAGGGAAAGCCCATATAATCTAATATAGTTCTAGGTTTCCTTTCTTTTATTCCAAGAATAAAAGAGTCATAATCCTGCTGTCCTGAAGAAGACCACATTTGGAATACTGTGATCAGTTTTGAAACCCATAGTTGAAGGAAGATATTTATAAACTGGAGAGCACGCATTGGAAGATAATCAGAATAGTGAAGATACTTGAGACTAGAACATATGAGGATTGGAGTGCAGAGGGGAAGAAAAGATAGGATGGTTACACTTGAGTATCTGAACAGCGTTATAGAGGCAAATTTTTGTTTCAAATAAAGAAAATAAAAACATGCTGAGTTATTTAAATTTAATAGGTGGCCAAATGTTTCCCCACACTGGATTTCTTTCAGAAAAGCTAGATGACCATTTGTCAGATATGTTGTAGATTGTAGAAGGTATTCTTGTTCAGATGGGAGTTGCCTTATGAGCTCCAAGTACAAATCAAATTTTCATATTTCATCAATTGTCTTTTGAGATTCTGCTGTGCTTATTTACTCCCCCTTTCTAATAAATTTGAGATAGCACAAGTTTTTATTGGAAGTTTTTTTTTAATCCTCTAAAAGGTAAAGAAAAGAGTCAACTATTTATAAGTGATTTTAATGAAGTCTCATCAGTCATGTTTTTCTGAAGGTCTTCTATTTCAAGCCAATTCTAGTGAATTTAAGGAATATCAAGAAGACATAGCTTAGGCCATGAGCCAGTTACCACATGGGCTTCTCTTTCAAGCTGCAATGTTCTTTATATATTGAAAGTTGTTACTTCCATCCCATCCATCATTTGCCCAGTTTCTGGCCATATTCTCCTCTTAGTCCTTGTGATTCATCCCACAGTACTGCCCTTTACCACAAGAAAAGAAGGAGAAAGGGGGAATTTCTCGAGCCAAATGGAATATCATTACAAATGTTTTCCCTCTTGGAGTTCATTGGCATGTTCAGCTGACATGACCAGGAATTAATGGGGAGAGGGGATAGCTGTGCCCCATACCAAAAAAGAGAATTCATGACCAACATTCTAGGAGCAGAGTTAGAATAAAATGTTCCAGTTAGTTAATTTATAATATAAATAAACTGATTCATCTTTAACCTTTTCCCATTTTTAGGATGAGGGGCAGAAATGGGATGTCCATTGTTTGAATATCTTAAACCTGAGTATGGTAAACAGGCTATAAAAGTTAGATCCTCAGGAATATGAGCCTGAGAGACTAGAACTCACAAATCCCCACATATATAAATATGACCAATATTTGAATTCTTAACCATGTAATTTTGAGGCCTAATAAAAATCCATACTATACCTGGGAATTACATTTTTCCCCTTTGTTCTCACAATGAAAATGCAGGCCAATGATAGTTTTGTGATCTTTATGTTGCCCAGCATGAAATTTCATTTAAATTAAAAGAAAAAGGTAGAGATAGTTGAGGGTAGACTATAATATAGAAATAAAAATCATGTTCTAATACAGGTTAGCAAAGAAGAGCTCTATTTCAATTATCTTGAACAATGTCACATAAAATGATGCTTAGGACCAAGAAAAAATAAGATTTAACATTAAGATAAACCTATATGGTTATAGAAATCTTTTAGAGAAATATCTGGAAGTAGAGGGCCAGGTAGAAAAGGATTATGAGCATTTGCAGTGAGATAAGGAAACCAGATGGTGTAATAGATAGAACTTTGCTGGGCCTAGAGTTAGGATGACTTGAGTTCAAATCTAGCCTCAGATACTTATTAGTTATATGACCATAGGCAAGTCATTTAACTCTTTTTGTCTCAGTTTCCTCATCTTTAATATGGGGTGGAGAAGAAATCAGCAAACCACTTCAATAACTTTGGCAAGAAAACCCCAAATGAGGTCATAAAGAATCAGACTTGACTGAACAAATTTTTATCTAATTAGTGTACCATTCATTTATCTTTTATTATCATCTATTGATTAGACAATTTACCCCTGGCAATCATTGGGAAATCTGCCACATTTATCTTATTTTTTGAATATCACCTTTTATATTTGAGTCATACTATAATTTGGAGGTCACCATTGCATATGGAATAATAACAATAACAATAATAAAATTTGGTCTAAACCTAATTTCTGCCAGACTTCTTTCCAATTTCCCTAGAAATTTTTGTCAGATGAAGAATCTTTGCCTCAATAGTTCCCTTGAGTTAATTTTCTTTCTCAATGTGAACTTAATAAGCAACAACAAACATTTATTGGCTGTCTACAGTGTACTGTGCACTGTTTTAAGCAATAGAGATACAAAGAAAGGCAAAAATATAGTCCCTGATGTCAAGGGGGCTCTTAGTCCAATAATAAAAATTATTATTAGCCCAATAATAAAAATTACATAGGGAAGTAATCTCAGAAAAAAGGTCAAAATATTTGAATATGAAAAGAACTACATAAAATAAGCTTATATAAGTATAAGCTTTCTCTGCATATTTTAATTATTTGTAATTAGTTCACAGTAAAAATGAAATTGAACTTAAAATCACAAAAGAAAAAAAAACACAGTAAGTAAAAATATAGAAATAACCCATTTTCCTCCCCTCCCCACATGTAGATAGGAAACTTCTACCAGTGCCTGTAGGCACCATCTCTTTATATTAGAGTTTTAGGGAGTTACCTAAATTAATGAGAGATTAAGTAATTTGTCTAGGATCACATATTCAATAACTTGGAACTTGAACCTAGGACATCTGGTTCTAAGTTCAGATCACTTTCTTTATCATTTATTTCCTTGTATGATTCTTCTCCTCCTTTGAAACAATTTTTTCTTCTCTTATTATATTAATTACATGAGATTCAAGACAGGCTATAACATTCTAATGACAGTATTAATACACATCAATTGTTAATCTCTTCCAGGTTTAAATAATAAATTTTCTTGTCATTTTCTCAGGCTTCAGATTTATTTTCAACTTGGTAACATTTGATTTATAAGCCATGTAATTCCTATGTCCATCCATCCCAAATCAAGACCCTCCCCTTTATATTTTTGTTATATAGCTCTCTCTTTCCATGACTAATTTTTCTCATTTTACTTTGCTTTCTCATCTTCTCTGTCTCACCAATGATAGGCATTCTTCAGAGTTGTGTCTATGGCCTCTTTATCTTTCTACATTCTCTTAATGATCTCACAGGTTTTCATTGCTCTTGACCCTCATCCCTATGATTATAAGATTTATATATTAAGCTCATTTCCCTAAGTAACTCTACTGCCACAAAAATCACTATATTAGGACACCTGAAATTAGATGTCCTATGTTTTTGTCCTTCAGTCATTTGATCATATCTCTCTTTTTGTAATCCCATGAAACATGTCATACAATTATTGTCCAAACATTTTCTTGGCAGAGATATTGGAATGGTTTGCCATTTTCTTTTCCAATGAATTAAAGCAAATAGAGGTAAAGTGATTGGTCAGCTAGTAAGTTAGTTACTTAGACGAATTTAAACTTGGGTCTTCCTGACTCTAGAACCAGTGTTCTATCCACCAACCTTTGAAGCTGCCCCATACATATTTTATTTTCAACTTTTCCATAATAGAACTCATCTTTCCCACAAACTATCTCTTTTTCTTAACTTTGCTATTTCTTATGAGGGCAAAGTAATTCTTCCAGTCATCTAGATTTGGAACCTCAGTGCTAACTTCAAGTCTTCCCTTTTCCTCAAAGTCCTTGCCTTACCTCTCTGCCCATACCTAATCAGTTTCCAAGGATTATTGAGTCTATTTATATAATATAGTTTCCATCTGTGTCTTTCTTTCCAGAAGTCAGTACTTTATTTTAAAATTTCATCATTTCATATTTCTTTATTTTCCCTTGAATTATTGAAATCATCTGTTTCTTGATTATTGTTCTCCCTGAGTCCAATTCCTTTCCTTTTCAATCTAGCCTCCACACAGATACCAAAGTGATGTCATTAAATCATGGACCTTACCTTATCATTCCTCTGCTCAGGAAGCTCAAGTGAGAGTCAGGGCCTTCTTTCCTGTATAACATAAAAACTTTTTTGTTTGCTTTAAAAGTCCTTGATGGTCTGTCTAAAACCTGCCTTTCTAGACTTGTTTAGTATAACTCTCCTTCCTAAGTTTTAATTTTTAGCACAAAAGGTGCTATTTGCTGGTGATTTTTTAACCATTTCTTCTATCTCCACGTCTTTGCACAGGTTATCTCCAGTGATGGAATGTATTCCCACCCATAATGTTTACCTCAAAATATGGCTCAAATGTCACCTTACACAGGAAACCTGTAGAGAGCTGCAGATAATGGGGGGAACTCTGGGTAAGGTATAAGACCCTTCAGCCCAGAGGGAACCTGTTGACAATGTCTGGTTTGACTCCCCAACTCCACTAAGGGCTTTCCCCCTTCCTGAGAAGTCAGGGAGGATGTGACCACCTGATTTCTAACAAGGGATATTTATAGTAAAGAGAGGCATTTACATAGCAATAGCAGCATGCTTATGGTTAGCACTTCCACAGTGTGCTGTGGTGATGAAATGCTATTATAGTTAGCACTTGCTTGGTGTAATGTGGTGATATAATGGTTTTCTAGTTGGCACATGCTCAGTGTGCTGTAGTGATATAATAATATTAAGGTATTTAGAGGCTAAACAAACTGGAAATAAATGGGCTCCATCTTTGACCATACTCTTGAGTCTCCTGCCTTCTTCACTCCTCCACTAAGACTAAGGACATGGGCTGGTCCCTAGATCCTCCAGAGAGCTAGTATGGACAGTATATTTTGGCACCCCCAGCATGGGGGTTCTAGAAAGCATAGTATATTTTGGCACCCCAATTTGGGGGCTCTAGAAAGCACACTACAGAAATCCATTCTGATCCACACTGCTTTTTAGTACCTTTCTGTCAGATGCTAATTTTATATTACTTTATATTTTCTTAATTTAGTTTTCTGTGGATGTCAGTAGTATGCTAGTAAATGCTTAACAATTTGTTCTTTGAAAAGTAAATGCATACAAGTTTCCTATATGGTGAACATTCACACTAAAGTGTAATGTTCACACTGAAAATTTAATAGATGACTCCAGCACACCACAGTGTATTTCCCACTCCACAATAATGTGTCTGCTTCAAAAGGGCAGTGGCTTTTGCTTTTGTCTTTTTATTCTAAAGACATATTATTGAATAAATAAATGAATGTCCAAAAGAACATTTTCTTGACAACCCCCATTAGCCTCAGACAAAAACAAATGAAATTTCAATGAACCTTAAGGCATATCAATAGATTTCATTTTTCTTACAAGTTTTTTGTCTGTAAAATCATACTGATAGTACAAAGCAATGCAATATCAATATTCAACTTACTTTGTCTTTTATCATCTATAATGTAAATAAATACAGAATTAGACCCATAATATCTGCATTGGAATCTTTTGCCAATTTCTAAGTCATCTTGATCCAGTTACTTAATCTTTTTAGCACCTTTTTCTGCATCTGACAAAGTAAGGAACTAAATTGAGAAAATGTTTATAATCTCTTCCAGCTTACCATCTATGAATAAACAAATATTTGATGAAGTGTTACTCCTATAATCATGGTGAATATTAATCAATTAATTCTCTCCTAATCAGATTACCTTAGTTTAAGTACATTTTTAGCATGGCACTTCCCACAGACAGTATCAAACCCTCATCTCCAATCTCCAACTCCCATCTGTACATAGGCATACATACGGAACAGTCTCAAAGATTGATTCATACCTTGCCCTTGAACCCAAATGGCTCTGGAGGAGAGAGTGAGGCTGGTGAGCCTTCTCTAACTTAAATCCGATTCACTTGCAAGTTATGGCATGAACTCTCCAATGTCATGGTCCTCTTCAAGAACAAAGGAAAAACAACCTAAAAAATGATATATAACAGTTCTTTCAGGCTTTCTCATTCTATATGATCTTCATTCATATTTCTTCTAGTGATCTTTTTTCCTTTATTTATTTTTTAAAATTTTCATTGTTGCCTTTTGTTTTCATGCCATAGCCCAACTTTTCAAATACATAACTTTCCTCACAAAACAAGCAAAGAAGAAAACCCCAGCATCTCCAAAATAAAAACAAACAAACAACAACAAAAAACAGTTAAACAAGACCGATCCACAGGATGGCCAAAATTGAAAGAGTATAGCAAAAAGTCCCATCTCACTACAAAGGAAGTTGTTCTATTTTTTAAAATTATTTGTTCTCTAAGATCAAGACTGGTCACTCTACATAAAACTGCCCTTGTTTTTTCCATTTATATTATTGTAGTGATTATATATTTTTTTTCTCCTGGATCTATTTATTTACTGTGCATACAGGTACACCCGAGTTTCATTCAGTTCCTCTTATTCTTAATTTCTTAGGAAACAATATTATTCTGTTACATAGATATTTGTCTCTGTTTCTCTCTCTTTCCATGTGCGTATGGATGTATGTGTGTGTGTCTTCCTCTCAAATGTCATTCTATCTCTTCTCTCTCTATATATATACATATATAAAACACATGTAACACACATGTAACATATGTAACATATGTAACACATGCATATATCCATACACCAAATGTTTTGGTACATATGATATCTTAATTTGGACCTTCTTGAAGTACATACAATTACTAAGCTCTCTGTGTCAGAGAATGAATAGTTTAGTCTTTCAGAATTCTAAATTGTTTCATATGTATGATTTTGCATATTTTCAGGGACCACTGAAGATTATTAGTCCATCCTTCAAATCTAAATGACCCATCATTTTTTTCCAGATGTAGTTATCCTTGGTAATTTTTTTTTATTCTATATTTTTAAACATGCTAGTCCTCATTGACAACATGGTACAGAAGACTTGTATACTCTTTGCATCATTCCATTAATCTGAAATGATGGGTTTTCTCATTTATAAAATGAAGGTTCTGTAATAAATGATTTTAAAAGTGCTTTTTATTTCAATATCTATAATCCTATTATTTTCCTAAGATCTTAGTATTCTGTGATTCAAAATCATCTAGCACAGAGACATCAAATTCACAACCTGCCGGCCTCATCTGGCTTGCAAAACTCTCAAGTACCAGTAGTAACTACATTAAAATGTAATTGGGAAATGTTTAACAAAATAAATAAAATACAGTAAAACATAGATAATGTTAATTTGTGGTTTTCCAAGTCAACATGTGGCCAGCAGGGATCCATTTCTATTTGAATTTGCCACAATTGATTTAGTATATTCCAACCCAGTCTCTTCCAGCTCTGAAACATGAAGGCAAGATGAGAAGTACTAGTTAATAAGGCACACTGCATCAAAAATCCAAATTCAACTGAAATGTGTTCTAATTTCCAGTGAAGAGATTTATGTTCCACAGTCACTATCCTGGCTACCAACTACAGACTAAACACATGCAAACAGTTAGTGATGCTGGGGAGCTGAGCTATGAGGAAATTAATGTTCCACTCATTCATTTTGAAAATATGTTTGGTAGGAATTATCCCATTTATAGTAAGAAAGAAAGAAGACTTACACATTTCTGGAAGAAAAATACTTCCCAAGTTGCAGATAAATATTGATATTGGCCTTAGAGCAACAAAACATGCACATACTCACACAGAGTACAGTAGACACAGGGGAGGCTTTGAAGATTCTTTCAATAATACATTAAATGGCCTTTCATTTAAGGGTCTCTGGGGATAAATTTTCATAATGTTATTTGTTGAAGTTTATACTGAGGGGGTCAAGAGAAAAAGTAGTCTAACTGCCCACTTTGGGGAGGCTTAAATTTTATACCTCGGCAAATATTTACCATCTTTTTACTTTTCATCCAAATACTCCCTGCTTTGATAAGCATGTTCATAATCAAGACAGTCTCCATTTTTGAGCAACATTTCCAGACTTCTGATAACCAGGTTGAAAAAATAAACACTTCTGTTCATGTGACCCCTAACATCTAAAACATCAATCTGTGCTTTTGCAATGGAAAAACAAAAGCAAGTAAACTAGTAATTAATTATGTTCCCTTTCAAAGCTCTTTTCCAAGTTTATAGCATATTAAAATGGGGATGGGAGTGGGGAGGGGTAGAGAAGCTGTACTCATTTTAATTATGAACATTAATGAAATAAATTTGGCTTAGCTCAGGATTTTTGCATTAATATCTCTAAAGCAAAACTTACTCTAGAGAATACGACGTGGACATGAATCATAGTGTATGAATTTGCTGATTGTTCTTCCTATTGTACATTTTTAGATAAAATTATCTTTAACTCCTCAGGCATGTGTAAATATGTACCTCTACCCTACAAACACACTCTAACTCTAGTCTCAGAATTCAATCAGTGGTTGTTCCATTTTGGATCCCAAATTCCTGAAGTAGATCCTTCATTAAAACCTGTGGGAAAACCATGTATCTCTGATACCTCTGTGAATTATCTGTAAAAATAAGAGAATTGGAGTATATGATCTCTGAGGAGCCTTCCAAACAAATATATTCTCAGATTCTTTATGACCTTATTTCTCATCGGTCTTCTGACTAATACAGGGCAATCACATAGCCTCTCTATACCCTCAAGGTCTTCATTTGTAAAATAGAAATCATAATATTGCATTAGAGCCTTTACAAGACTATTATAAAATTTCTTTGAAATATTAAAGTGGCATGTAAACATAAGCTACTAGTATATTTATTCTTTATAATTATAAGTTTACAATCCTTTCATTTATTTATCATTTAAATATTGACTTATTTGTTTATTTTTGTGAAACAAATGTAGAGGAGTCCCTGGTGTTTTCTTGGCAAAGATACTGAAGTAGTTTGCTATTTGCTTCTCCAGCTCATTTTTAACAGATGAAGAAACTGAGGCAAAGAGGGTTAAGTGACTTGCCCAAGTTCACACATCTAGTAAGTATCTGAAGCGCAAGTTGAATTCAGGAAGATGAGTCTGAATCCAGGTTTCATATGCCATCCATTGTACCATTAGCTGTTTCAGATATATGATTATATGATATATGGTTATGAAAATATTAAAAAAAATCATAGATCACAGACCCAAAGTTAGGAACCCCTAAGACTTGAGCCATGTTACCATCTTGGAGGCAATCTGCACCCCCAAAACCCTATCAATAGTCCTATCTGTTCATACAATAAGGTTCTATATGGAAAAATTCCCCTCCAAATAAAACCCCATCTTCTGTAATGTCATTAAGTTGAATGGGAAACTCTTCATTTTGACTGGGACTTCCTCTATCCTGATGCTCATGATGTTTTGAATATAAGTGCTTAATAAATCCAACTTGAGTTAAATTAAATTGAAAATATGACTCAAAGTACATACTGTACTAATCAAATTTAAACTTCATCTGACATTTAAAATTCTTCACAGCCTTGCACCTTCCAACTTTTCCAGCTTTCTCCCACCTTCATTTATTATCCTCCAAAGCATTCTTTTATATTGGATAATCATATTGGCTTATTTGTTGTCCTCACAGCATTTCATGTCCTATTTTGGTGCTTTTGAAAGAGCTAACTACTATATTTTAAATTTGATCCCTTCTCCCTCTTGACAAATTTACTCCAAAATTTAGTTCAAGGCTGTCTACATGAAGCTTTTTTTCCCTGATTCACATCCTCCCCCAAAGTGGTAGAGGTCATTGCCATCCTCCCAACTCTCTAGGCTCACTGCCTTTCTGTGATCCTGGACTCTTCACTCTCTTACCTTACCCCCATTGTCAATCTGTTGTCAAGTTTTATCAATTTCACCTTCGTTAAATCTCTCAAATAGGTCCCCATCTCTCCTCTAATAGTCAGCATATTGATTCAAGTGATTATCACTTCAGACTTGAACTATTCATTATCCTGCTGCTCAGGCTGCCACAAGTCTTTTCCTACTCCAATATATTCTTCATTCAGCAAGCAAAATGATTCCTAAATTGTGGATCTGACCATGTTATCCATGTTTCCATATTCAATGAAATCCATTGATTCCTGATTATCTCTCTTAACCTCCACATATTTTTAAATTCAATGACTTTGGCTTTTTTACTGATCCACAAGCAAGACGTTTCATCTCTGGCTATCCTCCATGACTGAAATTTTCTCCCTTTTCTTACTTGCCTCCTGCCTTCCCTTGCTTACTTTAAGTTCCAGCTAAAATTCCACTATGTATAAGAAGTCATATTCAATCCCTCTTAATTCTAGTGTCTTTAATTATTTTCTATTTATCCTGCTACACAGTTTTTTGTGCAATTGTGTTTACCTGTTTTCTTTCTTATTATATTCTGAGGTATTCGAAGGCAGATTACTAACTTTTGCCTTTCATTATATCCCTAGCATTTATACATTCTACCTAGCAAATCTGCCTAGACTTCTCACACTAGAAGTATCTTTCCCTTCATATTTTCAATTTCCTTCTCTCATAAATTCTTCCTAGAATATACACTTTAAGCAAGACACCCAGGTCAACTGTGTTTTCATTCCTCCCTAGGTTGCATTCCTGGCCCTCTAGATTTTCTCTGCCATGTCTCTATATAGGAATACTTTTTTTCCTATTTGCTGGAACTCTATCTTCCCAGAAATTAGCCGGAGTCAGGATCACTAAATGTCTTTATTCTTGATCTTTACCATCCCCTCCAAAGCCAGGTCATGAATTCCAGAGAGTGTGAGTTCCACCACCCAAGTTTTTCCTACTCCTCCCACACAAGTCACTTCCCCCTCTTTGTTCCACCAATCAAGTCAGCACAGAACAGCTGGGGAGGGTCAACCTTCAAACAAGTTAATAGGGAATTGTCCAATTGGCAATTAGTCTCACATGCTTCATTATCCAAGTGCACTGCTCAGTTCTAGCCCTTTACACCTATTCTTCTTCTTTTTCAGCATTTTCATGTTATCTTTTGCCATTAGAATAGTCCCATTAAGAACAAGAACTGTCTTTTTACTTCTTACTATATTTCTAGGGGTTAGCAGTAATAAATAGTACATTCTTGTTCATTTCTTTCCAACTCTCTTGTCAAATTTGGAATTCTCTTGTCAAAGATACCAGAGTAGTTTGTAATGTCCTTTGCCAGCTCATTTTATAAATGAAGAAACAAGTTTAGATGATTTGCCGAGGCTCACATATCCAGTAAGAGTCTAAGGTAGAATTTGGATTCATATATATGCCTGACTCCAGGCCCAGCACTCTATCCACTGTGTCATGTGGCTGCCCTGTGTCTTTAATAAATGTTTGTTGATTTGATAATTATTGATTGTTAATTCTATAAATAATCTATAGTTGATTAATATGCTTTTTAATTGGATGCTTCCAGTCTTCAAAAATTCCCAATTAAGAGGCATATGCTTAAATGAGGAGGCAGTCTTAATCTTTAATTTTTGGAAACATGGCAAAATATAAGTGGAACTAGATCTGGATTCACATATACTTCAGATGTTTTCTACCTGTGTGACTCTGGAATCACTTAACTTCTTCATTCCTTAGCTTCCTTATCAATAGAATGAGAGTGTTGGGCTTAATAGCCCTTAAGATCCCATACATACCTAAATTTATGATCTTACAGATTTTATAGAATCTCAGTGAATACAAACCAAGAGCCAATCAAGAGCTTGGGAATTGGGGCTATAAGCAAGAAGATGCCAGCAAAGCAGAAAGGGAGGAAAGTTCTAAGGATAGTTTATAATCTTTAGTGACAATTCCAAACAAAACTATTGCTTGTTGTCCAAATATACCTTAATTTTAAAGAGAATTATAAGGACTATGGGAACACTTATTTCTCTAATAAAGCAGATGAAGTAAGGGTGATTGAATCAGAATCACATGGAATAAAATTCCTCTTGAAATAGATGTGAATCTGAAAATTAGCAAGAAAAAATGCCCAAGGCATAGTGTTGCTGTAGCAAATCAAAACCTTTTGGGAAAGTTCATTTTCCACTCTGGCCTGAATTTTATTTTCTTTCTCCACTCATCTCTCCCTCAATCCAGAGGCCATCTAAGGAGTTTCTTGGATGTTCTGACTGATTTTCTACAGATCATGTAGTCTGGGTGGTCTGGGGGGGTGGTGGTGGCAAAAATTATTGCCCCTCCCTGCCTTCTACAAGCCAGGGTAAAAGAATAGAAAGAAACTTGGAGATGAAACCTAGAAGAGCCTTCTAGCTGGACCTGTTGAAGAGATATATACCCTTTACTCCATTTTCAAGCATGAATTCTATAGGTATTGAGTATTTTTCTTCTTCCTTCCAAATCTTTCCTGATTTCTCCTCATTTACTTATACTCCTTCTCACTGTAATACAAAATATGCTTTCTGCCATTTAACTCGATATTACATTCTTTCATAATTCTCCATTGTATTTATAGCATGTCACTGAATTATAGTTATCTGTGTTATACTTATCTAGCTAGATGGCTCATTGGATAGAGTGCTGGGTCTGGAATCAGGAAGACCTAAATTTAAATCCAGCCTCAGTTATTAGCTGTGTGACCCTGGGTTAGTCACTTTATTTGCCTTAATCTACTGGAGAAGGAAGTAGTAAATCACTCCAATATTTTTTTTGCGAAGAAGACCCTATGAATATTGTGATTCTGATCAGGAGTGAGGAACCTTTATTCTGCCAACAGATATTTAGATATTTATAATATCATTCATGGGCCATACAAAATTATCAATTTAAAGAATTCAAGCAGTAGAAGGTTGTCACCTGAGTTGCCTTGGTGCAGGGCAAATCAAATGATTTCATGAGCCTTATACTATCTATGAGTCAGTCATTCCCTACCCCTAGATCATAAAGAGTTGGATACAACTGAAAAACTAATAGCATTTATGTCAGATTCTTTTGCAAGACAAGTTCTATAAGGGCAGAGAACATGTCTTTTCTAGATTTTGTATTTTGTTTGTATTAGTTCCTAGACATTATGGACATCGTCTTATTATGGACAAAGCACTTAGTTTTTGTTGATTACATTGTACAATTTGAAACAATTTAGATCAAGAAACTCTTCCTTAGACCTTTACTCGTAATTATATACAGGAAGGAGAGCCTAAAATGTGTACTTTGCTTCAAGAAGCATATAATTTACTACTGGAAGAGAACTAGCAAACATTTTGTTTAATGCTCTCATATTCCAGATCAGGAAACTGAAATACTTTGCCCAAATTAATATTAATAGTAATGAATGGAACAGAATTCAAACTCAGGTGCTCTGAAAACAAACTCAGTACTCTTTTGACAATACCATGCTAAAGGAGAATTAATTGTTCAGAATATGGCTATCCTTGAGCAAAACCATGTGAACAATTAAGGATGATTTTGTTATTCTTTCTTCTACAAAGTTAAATGGATATCTCTTTTGTAAGTTATTATGATTATTATTGTTATTTCTCAAGTCATGCTACATGAGTACTTTCTTATTTTACATGGACATATGGTCAGCTTTGGAACTTAAGATCTCATTGTGATGAAATCAACATTCAATTCCTCCATTTAACCAAGTCTAGATGGGTTAAAAAAAAAAAAAAAAAAAGAATCAATGGGGAAAATGTGAAGTACACAATGTTGTAGATTTATCTTTGTAATAGAAATCAGATAAGATGGATTATACTTCCATTTCTGATAACTAATTGGTTATGTGACTTTGGCCATATTTATCTGAGCCTCAATTTCCCTATCATGATTCCTATGAAAAACTCAACCAGAGCTTAAAAGAGTAAGCTGGAAGTAGGGTGGAGCCAGACTAAGGTTTCACTTTTGCGTACTTTTAAGGTAAAGAGCAGGGAACTCTACTGATATTCATTGTTTCCTTAAACCTTCCCTTGGCTTCTGTGTAATCAGAACAACTTTCTTGGGACTAGACAATAAATTTATCCTCCACCAATTAATCACTAACAAGAATATTCCAATGAGATAGACATTTCTATACATTTTGGTGTTTACAAAGAACTTTCATGGCAAAAACCCTATGAGATCAGAGGGCAAGTATGATTTATACCATTTTACATTCCATTTTTGAGGAGATTGGGACTCTGAAGGGCTAAGTAAAGGTTTGCCATGAGATTATATGAATAGACAATATTTGAGACAGAATTCTTTCTGGAATCAGAACATGGGTTAATTCCTACTAAGAACAATAAAGGTTGATACTTGTTTTCATAATTTACCAAGTAATTGATTTTGGAATATGAAGCAAGGTCTCTACTGACTGTAGGTCTAGTATCCTTTCTAATGGGCCATTCCCTTTCTCTATATGTCTAGGCCCTGATGTATATGTATGAATGATGCTAGGCCATCTGCCTAAAGAAATAATTCTAAGGAATTCTTCTACCAATGGACATTTTCATCTTCTCTTCAAATTATAGATTTATCAAGTTGTCTGGCATATTTAAAGGTAAAGTATCTTCCCAAAGGTCACACAGTCAATATATGACTATAGGAGGGACAGGATTTAGTCTCAAGTCTTCCTGACTCTGCAGCCAGATCTTTAGATCTTATGTCAATCTATCTTTCATAATAGTTAAAATTTATATGACACTCTAGAATATTCTTATAATTTTGTTTAAATGCCTGCTGTTTGCGGCATTCCAAGGAAGAAAATAACCAAATGAAATGTATTTGAATATATGATGTTACCTTTTCCCTGGAGTTAGTTATCAAGTATGGACCCCATAGATTGAAAAAATTCAAAAGCAAAAAGTTCCTGATTTTTTCAGGGTACATTTCCAAATCATGGCCACTAGTGGGCATGAGTGAGCTATTGTACCCATGTCCCTTTTTTCCATAAGCATCACAGCTTATCACTTCTTTATTTGCTACAGATATCTCCTGAGAATCCAGAGGCAAAATGTCTGGAAAGTCAAAATCATTATTATTAAAGACCCCTGCCTAACTTGTCATACAACAGTGTGTGTAGAGCAAAGGCTCTTTCCCTGGAAAGGCAGGGCTGAGCACCCTACTATATGATAAAGTAGAGAGAATTTGAATTTAGATTTAGAAAACTTGAGTTATAGGGCCTGACTTTGCTACCTACCTCTGTGAGCTTGGTTTAGAGAACTTTTCTGAACTTTAATGTCTTTGCTTATAAAATGATCAAGTTGAACTAGATCATTTCTGAGGTCTCTTCCAACTTGAAACCTAAGATACTGTGATTTCTTAACATTTGAATGAATGCTTTTTCATACAATGATTCGAATCATAGATAAGTAGCACAGTATTGTCAAAAACATGGGATTTGGAGTCAGAGGACCTGGGTTTGAATTATAAGTAAATTTATTTTTATTTGTTTTGTGTGGTCTCGTATAAATCATTTCTCCTCTAAAGGCTTCGGTTTTATCATTTATAAAATGAGTGAATTATAATATATAGTCCTTTGGTTTCTTCCTCATCCAACTTTCTATAATTTTATGAATGGGATTTTTATAGTACGGCTGGAAGAAACCTCAGAGATATAGTCTAGTTCTGTCATTTTATAGGGGAAATCCATGGGAACAAAATGATTTCACAGTCAGGCAGTGAGTCTGCAGCAGAGTTGAGACTACAACTAGAACAACTCAGAAATACTTATGGCTCACAAGAAAATGTAGCTTTCCTGGCAAAAGCCCTATGAGGTTAGAAGTGCAAGTATGATTTTTCCATGTTACATTCCATTATTGAGGAGACTGGGATTCTGAAGGGTTAAGTAAAGATTTGCATAAAATAAATTTTTTAAAAAAGCTAATATATATATATTTTTATAATTTACATAAGTAGAATTTGAACTAAGGTTTCTACTGACTGTAGGTCCAGTATCCATTCTAATATGTCATGCTCCTTTTCCATATGTCTATGTCCCAATCTCTGTCCATGGGTGATAAAACATCTTCCATATTGTTTTTCTCCTTCATTTGCAGATAGGTGGAACAGAGGGATTTTGAAGCCTCAATTAGAATCCTGGCTCAAACACTGTCTAGCATGTGGCCCCAGCAAAATTTCTTAAACTTTCTTTGCCTCAGTTGTGTCATCTGTAAAACTGGGATGCACTAACTCTAGGGAATGTCATGAGAAGTTTATATGTGTAAAATTGCTTCTGAAAACCTTAAAGTACTATATCAAGGCTAGTGATTATTATTTACTCCATTCACTAGGGAGTTCTGATATTGTCTGTGTAATCTTAAGCAAGCCATTTAACTGCCCCATGTCTGTAACTTCAAATGTAAAATAGGAGAATAGATTCTTTCCCAATATCTTTCACAATAGGATTTTTTTTGGTGAGAATCAGACAAAATACTGAATGGGAAAGAGCTTTGGAAAGTATAAGTGTTTGTTACTCTTAAAACTACCATCTGCACGGATGGGAAAGTACCAGGATATGTCAGGAATGTTGAACAATTCAAGAAGGGTGGAAGGTCCTCTGTTGCTATATACCCCTGAATTCCCAGGCCACAGTAGCTTTCCAGCTAGGAACCTCTCTGTCTTGTTTTTATATTTTGCTCTTGCTTACGAAACGGTCAAACCAGGTCTGCTAGAGAGTACAGCCCATTTTCCTTTGGAAAGTATTGCCATCAGGCATTCTTTTACCTTTTAATGTTTTCTTTGAAGTTAGTGAGTTGCTTCTGGGATTGCTATTAGTGTGATGCTGCCACAAAGGGCTTTTGGGCCAGATTTAAAGTTATGATTTGTGAGAATCTTCATTGTCTCTGTCAAGAGGTGCTAAGATTACATTTTACTTGGGGCACATGGTAAGAACATGTGGTGCTTTCTATCCAGAACCCAGATTGTATGAGCTTATTTGCAAAAGGGAGGTGGGCCAGGAGGCAAGAAACTTGTTTCTCAGTCTTTGCTTGGTCATTCACTGACCATGTGAATTAGTTTCCTTTTCTGAGTTTCTATTTCCTTCTCTACAACATGACAATAATTTGATACCTTCCAAATCGTGGTATTGTGGATGCTAATGTCATATGAATGTAATGAATTTTTTGTGGGTATGGATTGGAGGGGTGGAGACTGAGAGCAAGGAGAATAATAGCTAGCATTTATACAGCACTTTAAAGTTTCCATAGTTCTTTATAAATCCCATTGAATTATCACAGTACCCCTGGAAGGTAGGTAATGTTATCTACATCCACAGGAAACTGAGGCACACAGTGCTTAAGTAACTTCTCCAATCACACAGCTAGTATATATCTGAGGATTGATATTTTTTTGCTGAGGCAATTGGGGGTTAAGTGTTGGCAAGTCACTAGGCAACAGGGTTACACAGTTAGGAAGTATTAAGTATCTGAGGTCAAATTTGAACTCAGGTCTTCTGGATTTCAGGGTTGGTGCTCTGGTGCTCTATCCACAGCATCAACTAGCTGCCCCACAGGTCTTGTGTAAAAAAATCACTCTAAAACTATTTCATCTACCTACTTCAGTAGCAAGTAAGAAGGCTTTTACTTTATTTCAAAGAAGTTACATGTGTCTAGAGTGGGGCCATTGGGAATACAAATGAAAGGATGTTCAGTTTCCACTGCCTCCATGGAGACTTTCCTTTCAATTTAGACTCAAATGGAATTCTTTGCTTCATGTTACATGATACAATATGTGCCACCAATAGGAAAAAAGAAATTATGTCAATGATAAGAGCTGGTTTTTGATTTGTCAGAATTGGCAGCTCCCTATAAAATATGATTTTTATCTTTTCTCCATAGGTATTAGGAATCCTACCCCCCCAAATTGCCTCATTTTCTGAGAACCAACCATAACTACTAGTGCTCTTTCTCCTAGAATTATCTCTGTGGCTGGGTATGAATGGAATATATAGATACATGCACATATATGTGTTCTGTATCTAATATATTTACTTAGATATTTGCTATGAATTTATTCTGGTTTAGGTTCAGACTATGTCCTTCAATAGAATAATAGTTCCTTCAGGGAAGAGGTTATATCATTTCTCTTGGTATCTTCCATACAATTGGCATTATATGTCAGTGTCTGGCATGTAATAGGAACTTAATAAATGGGATTCATTGACTCCAGGCTGGATAAAAATCAAAGTATCCCAAACATTTCAGTGAATAGGTTTGGTGCTGTCATATAGAGAAGAAGGTGTGGTTGGGCTACTACACAGCTCTGAGGAGGCAAAGAGTACAAAGATATTTGGCACTTAGATACTTGAGGAGGAGGTTAAGGGATAGCAGGAAAAAGGGATATCTATAAAGATAAATTTTACTTTCCTAGTAATTTCATTGTATTATAACTTATTGTAAATTCTCTGTTAGTCTTCTCTTTCTCTGAAACAACAGGCAGAAAAATAAAGTAATGAGATAATGATATTTTCTTTTCTTCTCTGGCTATTTTTAGGTCATGAAATATAAAATGGTGGAACCAAAAGGGACTTTAGAATATTGAGTAAAAGCTGAGGAGACCCTGGAACATAAAATTTTAGAACTCTGGGTGTTGATATGGTCAAAACATTTATTACCCTTGCCAACTTGGCTAGGACTTTCTCTGAATGTAATTAGTGTAATCTTCAAAGGCTGTACACAAAATTTCAAAATGATGTTTTAAATTCATTTTGTAGAACCAATTCATTTTACTTTTTGGAAAACTGAAACCCATGCAAGGGAAAAGTCATTCTGAAGTCCTATCATGAATTAGCATAAGAATTAGACTGACATGTATTTAGTAAGTTTTTTCCTTTGGATAAGTGTCTCAAAATTCATCTGGGGTCAACTATATAAAATGTTCATTCACAGAAAGAGGAACAGAAACCCTGAAATATTTCAAGGAAAGTCACCTATGAAGTAAAACAAGTTGGAGAAAGGTTGGAGAAAAGACACTAGGGAAGAAAACATTTCCACTTTCTTATTTTCTCTAATTGTTACCATTCAAGGAGTTTTAAATGCATATTTTTCCCTATAAGATTGAAGATATTTATGGTGCCATTTAAAGAATCGGGATCCTGAGACAACACCTTAGTAAGCTACTTAGCAATTACATGTCTAGGACCAACAGAATCCCAGCTTAGTTCTTCAGATACCTAGTACAGAGTTTTGGTTTTTTGAGGGGTTTTTTGTTTGTTTTTTATCTTGTTTTGTTTTTACCCTCTATCACACAGCTTATCATAGTATAGCAAATTAGAGGTAATATAAAGATATGAATTTCCATTTCTCTGAAACAAAGAGATTTGGAAGATTCCTGCCTCCTTATTCCAAGGCACTACTTATTCATATTCTGGTGTAAATCTAGCTCAAAGAATATGTTATTATTTTTCCACAGCTCTTTCACTTTACAAGCATGTCTATCTCTTGTTCCTGGGCTTTGTTAGTAGCATATAAAAATGCTGATGATTTATGTGTGTTTATCTTCCTGAAATTTTGCTAAAATTTTTAATTGTTTCAAGTAGGTTTTTGGACAGTTCTCTAGGATTTTCTAAGTATACCATCATATCATCTATAAAGAATGATAGTTTTATCTCTTCATTGCCTTTTCTAATTCTATTATTTTTATTTTCTTATTGCTAATGTCAGCATTTCTAACATAATATTCTGTAATAGTGGTGACAATGGGCATACTTGTTCACCCCTGATCTTACTGGGGATGCTTCTAGCTTCTCTGCTGATGGATTTTGTTAAATGCTGTTTATCATTTTAAAGAAAACTCCCTTTATTCCTAGGATCTCAAGTGTTTTTAATATTAATGGTGCTGTATCTTATCAAAAGCTTTTTCTGTATCAATTGAGATTATGATATGATTTTTGTTTTGTTATTGATACAACCAATTATAACAATAATTTTCCTGATTTCTGCATTGCTGATATAAATCTCATTTGGTTTTAGTGTATTATTTTGCTAATAAGTTGCTATAATCTCCTTGATAATATTTTATTTAAATTTTTTTCATTAATATTCATTAGGAAAATTGGTCTATAATTTTCTTTCTCTGTTTTTTTTATTTATGTATCAATACCATATTTGTGTCATAAAAAGAATTTGGCAGAACTCCTTCTTTGCCTATTTTTCCAAATACTTTACATAGTATTATAATTGTTTTTTAAATGTTTGTTACAGTTCCTTTATAAATCATTCTGGCTATTGAGATTTTTTTCTTGTAGTGTTCATTGATGGCTTGTTTAATTTGTTTTCTAAAATAGGACTATTTAAGTAATTTATTTCCTCTTCTGATAATCTGGGAAATTTATATATTTTTGTAAATATTCATATATTTCAATTAGATTGTTGGATAATTTATATTTTTGTAAATATTCATTTAATTTTGTCAGATTTGATGGCCTACAGTTGGGCAAAACACATACTTATTATTCCTCTAATTTCTTCTTCATTGATGATAAGTTCACCCTTTCCTAAAAAAAAAAAAAAAAAAAAAAAAAAAAAAAAAAAAAAAAAAAAGTTTTGATACTGGTAATTCCTTTTTCTAATCAAATTAATCAAAAGCTTGTCTATTTTGTTGGATTTTTCTTAAAACTAACTCTTTGTTTTATTAACTAGCTCAATAGTTTTCTTAATTTCAATTTTATTCATCTCTGCTTTGTTATTCAAAATTTATATTTTTGTATTTAATTGGGGGGTTAATTTGTTCTTTTACTAGCTTTTTTAATTGCATGCCAGATTCATTGATGAACTTTATCTACTTTATTCATTTAACCAGAGAGATAAAATTCCCCATGTTTTTGTTGCATCTAATAGGTTTTGATATATTGTTTTATTATTGTCATTCTCTTGGATGAAATTATTGTTTCTATAATTTGTTGTTTGATCCACTCATTCCTTGGAATTAGATTATTCAATTTCTTTCCAATTGGTTTTTAGTCTATCTTTCCCTGGCCCTTTAATAAGTCTAATTTTTATTACACTGTGGTCTGAAAAGGAAGCATTTACTTCCTCTGCCTTTCTGCATTTGATTGCAAGGCATTTATGCCCTAATATGTGATCAAGTGTAGATGGCATATACTGTTGAGAAAAAATTATATTCCTTTCTGTCTCTGTTCATTTTTGTCCAGAAATCTATAATATCCAAGTTTTCTAACATTCCATTAACATCCTTCATTTCTTTCTTATTTATTTTGTGGTTAGATTTATCTAATTCTGAGGAGAGAAAGAGTTTGAGATCCCCCACTAGTATAATTTTGCTGCCTATTTCTTCCTGTAACTGTCTTAATTTTTTTCTCTAAGTATCTGAATGCAGTACTGCTTGGTGCACATACATTTAGTGTTAATACTATTTCATTGTCTGTGGTACCTTTAACAAGATGTAGTTTGCTTCCTTATCTATTTTAAGAAGATCTATTTTTACTTTTTCTTTATCTGAGATCAGAATATTTAGCCTACTTTATTTTTTTTTTTGCTTCAGCTGAAGCATAATAAATTCTGTTTCTGCCTTTCCCCTTACTCTGTATGTTTTTGTCTGTTTCAAAAGTGTTTCTTGTAAATAACATATTTTAGCATTCTGTTTTTTAATATACTCTGCTATCTGCTTCCATTTTAAGGAAGAGTTCATCCCATTCACATTCACAGTCCTCTCTCTGGGTGTAGAGGGCTCTCTTCATCACAAGATCATTGGAACTGGCTTAAATCATCTCATTTTTTTTTTAAACAGACATGCCCATAAGAATTGATCATTGTATACGCTTGCTGTTGCTATGTACAATGATCTCCTAATTCTACTTACTTCATTTGGCATCAATTCATATAAGTCTCTCCAGGCCTCTTTAAAATCATCCTGCTGATTATTTCTTACATAACAATAATATTCCATAACATTCATATACTATAACTTATTCAGCTATTCTACAACTGATGATGCCCATCAGTTTCTTATCACTACAAAAATGGCTTTTCCCTCCTTTATGATTTCTTTGGGATATAAGCCCAGTAGAGACACTGCTGGACCATAATATATGCACAGTTTAATAATCTCTTGGGCATAGTTCCAAATTGCTCTCCAGAATAGTTGGATCCCTTCACCACTCAACTAACAATGTGTTAGTGTTCCAGTTGTCCCACATTGCCTCAAACCTTCATCATTATCTTCTCCTGTCATTTTAGCTAATCTGAGAGATGTGTAATGGTACTTTAAGAGTTGTCTTATTTTGCATTTCTCTGATAGTGATTTAGAGTACCTTTTCATGTGACTAAAAATGTTAACCTTTAAATAGTATATATTTTCCCTAATCTCTTTTCTTTGCTTCTCTTGAGTTTTATATTTGAAGATCATATTTTCTCATTAATTCTAGTTTTGGTTTTTCAATAAAAATTATTAAAAATTTCTGCATTGAAGACGCATCTCCTCTTTTGAAAGATGATGGTCAACCTCATTGGGTAGTTGATTCTGGATTGTAATTGCCTTCTGGAATATGGTATTCCTGGCCCTCTAATCCTTTATTGTAGAAGCTGACACTGACTGTAGCTTCTTAATACTTGAATTGTTCTTTTTTGTTTGTCTGTTTGTTTACTTATTTCTTTTTCTGGCAGCTTGCAGTATTTTTGTTTTTAGATTATAGTTTTGGAGTTTTACAACAACGTTTTTGAGGTTTTCCTTATGGAGTCTCTTACTAAAGATGATCAATGGATTCTCTCCATGACTATTTCATCTTCTTATTCTAGTATATCTAGGAAGTTTTCCTTGATCTCTTGAAGAATGCTATTCATGCTCTTTTTTAGTCATGGCCTTCAATTAGACCAATAATTTTAGATTGTTTCCTCTGTATCTATTTTCCAGGCTGGCTGTTTTAACCAATGAGGTATTTTAACATTTAATTTATTTGATTCTTGATATATCAGAGAGACATTAGCTTCCATTTGCCCCATTCTAATTTTTAATGTGTGGTTTTCTTAAGTTAGCTATTGTGTCTCTTTTGCCATTTGATTAAGTCTGTTTCAATGTGTTGTTTTCTCCAGTGGATGTTGTTTTTTGTTTTTTGTTTTTTTTTTAATTTTGCTGATTGTATTTTTTTAAAGAATTGTTTTCCTTTTCTAAGCTGTTGACTGACTGTCACATACATCTTGGTTTCTTTTTCCAAATGTCTCTTTTACCTCTCTTATTTGCCTTTTAAATTTTTTTTATGTTTCCAAAAAACTTCTTAGGACTTGAGAACAATTTGCAGCAGTCTTTGAGATTTCCTATATGGGCATTTTCTCCTTCATCTGAATTGGTGTTTTAATCTTCTCTGTCATCATAGTTCTTTTCTGTTTCTTGTTCATTTTCTTTCTTTTTTGTGTGACTTTTGTTATCAGTTTCTTGTCCCAAGTTTCTTGTGCATCTCTGAGCCTTGACTTTGACTGCAGTGGTCCCTTGTATTTGATGTTTTTGTTCACAGCAGGGGATAGACCTATCTATTCTCTCTCCAGACAACAACTGGTTTTCTCAGGCTGGCCATTTGCCTTGTTTGCTGGGACTGGAGGCTGTCCCACTGGTCTGTTCTGCTACTGCACAGAGGGTCTTATTTGTTGATCTGTTATAATTAAGACCCTCTCACTGACTTTCCCAGATACTATCTGAGCTGGGCTGAATAACGCTTTCACTCCAGTGAGACTGACCTTTCTTGAAGTCCTTCTAATCTATCATTGCCTAGAGAGTAGTTTCATTCATTCATTCATTCATTCATTCATTCATTCATTCATTCATTCATTCATTCATTATCTGACTGTTCAGAGGCTTAGTTTCATGTGGTTTTCGAGGAAAACTGAAAAAAAAAACTCAAGAAATTTTTTGGCTTCACTCTGCTATCGTGGGCTCTGTCACCAACTGGTTTTCAGACTTAACAAGTCTTCACTGAAGTTCTTTCTTGCTTCTTGAGAAGAGTACAAATGATGGCATGTCTTACCATGCTAGAAAGTGTTTAAGTATAGGTCTGGGTGGGAAGCTGTCTTTTTGTGAGATCCAATTAAATTTAAAAAATCATCACTAGACAGAATGAAGGGTGATTAATATTTTGACCAGAACAACTCTCAACTAGTACAGGGAAGGAAGCCCAGCACTAACAAAATTAAAAGATTGACTCAAATCTATTAAATCTATGTAATATTAAATATTACACACATTAAATACAGCCTATATAAAGACATATAGAGAGAGAATGTGTGAAATTTTGTGTGGGGAGTGGGAAAGAGACTAGTTTGTCTATAAGCATAAAGAAAAGTAATATGAAATCAATCTAGGCAAATACTTGGAATTTTATTGTTATTCCTTTAAACTCAGGAAAAGATTCTATTTTATGCTAGAGGCAATCAGTAATCTTTCTTGAGTGATATATTCTGATCTGTACTTTAGGAACACCCTATTTAGGAATAGGTAGCTATGTGAAAGACAGATTGGACAGAGACTTAAAACAAAAAGACTTATTAGGATTCTTTTGCAGTATTCCAGGCATATGTTAAGAGCTTGAACATTGCTTGGTGACTTCATAACAATAAAAAATGAGATGCATTTAAAAGGTTTTGTAGAGATTGAATCAACAGTGCTTGACAACTATTTGTATGTGAGGGTAAGTAACATAAGGGTTCAGCATAACTGTATTTGTAAATTCAGATGATAGAAGAATGATAGTATTCTTATCATATATATGAAATTTAGAAAGAAGAGAAGCATATGTTCTGATTTGGATGCACCGAATTTGAGATATCTATTTAGCTTCCATATGAAATTAAGATGAAACACTAGAATTTAGGAAAGATATAGGGATTAAACTATAGAATTAGAAGTCACCTCCACAGAGAAATAATTGGACTCAGATAAGTTTTTACTGACAGGAGTGTGTAAAAAGGAGGAAAAAGGTACAAGGATAAAGCCTTTGGTTAGACACATGCAAAGCATATGAACCTTGGATAATGATCTAGCAAAAGAGATCAAGAGACCAAGAAAAAGAGACCAAAAGAGAATATTCAGAGGAGAACTGAAATGAGCAGTATGAAAATCCAAAGACATGAGAAGAGAAGGAGTTGGTCAATGTCCAAGAAGTAGAATATAGTTCTTTAGATATGGTAAATAATTTACTGGTAACCTTGGTGAAAGCAGTTTTAATTGAGCAAGGAGTTGAGTCAGAAGTCAGTTTCCAAAGTAGTGAAAGGATGAGGGAAATGAAAGGAAATACATGTAGGCTCATTTGTTTTGTTTTCCATCAGAGTTTGATTGTAAAAGGGAAGACAGAAGTTAGAGAATAGCTTAAAGGTATGATGCCATCACATACAGATTTATTAAGGGTGGAGGAAATCACTGAAGCACTGGAGTATTTACAATATAATATGGATGCCTTCAAGGGAATGAAAGTGGGTTTCCTTTACTAATTTTATTTCATTAATGCTTATATTAATATGAAGTCCCTGAATGTACAA
The DNA here is from genome assembly GCF_048593235.1 of Sminthopsis crassicaudata. Lineage (NCBI taxonomy): Eukaryota > Metazoa > Chordata > Mammalia > Dasyuromorphia > Dasyuridae > Sminthopsis > Sminthopsis crassicaudata. Next base: position 455,368,665 of record NC_133618.1, on the reverse strand, counting down.
AAAACAAATGATTAGATGACAAGGGATTAAAAATAAATCAATTGAAGCACACAAAGTTGGTATTCTGCAGATAGTTGATGATTAATGTATATAAAAGTAAATAAGGCTGCTTCTTAGAAAAGTTTATTTTTACTAACTAAAGAGGTAGCTTTGGAGGACTCAAAAATGAACTGATGTAACATCCCTTTTTATAAATCCAAGATGGAAATATGTTTTTGTTTTTATTTTTAAAATATATGCAAAGATAATTTTCAACATTCTCTATTGCAAAACTTTGCATTCCAAATATTTCTCCCTGCATTTCCCCCAGCAAGACAGCAAGTAATCAAATATGTTAAACATGTATAATTCTTCTATACATATTTCCACAAATTTCATGCTGCACAAGAAAAATCATATCAAAAAGGATAAAAAAATGAGAAAGAAAACAAAAAGCAAGCAAAAAACAAAAATGATGAAAATACTAGGTTGTGATGCACACTAAGTTTCAACAGTCCTCTCTGTGGATGCAAATAGCTCTCTTCATCACAAATCTATTAGAATTAGCCTAAATTACCTCATTGTTGAAGAGAAATATAAAATAGAAATATTCCTAGTATGCTATTTCATTCATAAGGAAGCAGACAGGAAAATTTTGAATTGAGATCAAATTCTTTCAAATTTTTTGACTTCTTTTTTAAGATACTTGGCTTTGGAATCTTCAGGAAGTGAAAGGTAGCTTCTCTTTTTTCACTTTTCTCTCTGATCCCAGGATTTTAGGGGAGGCATTAGGAATAATTTCTGTATACTTTTAGAGAGCATTTCAAGTCTTGGTTGCTCTTGTTTTTTTTTTTAATTTTTTAAAATTAATTTTATAATTATAAGTTTTTGACAGTACATATGCATGGGTATTTTTTTACAACATTATCCTTTGTACTCACTTCTATTCCGAATTTTCCCCTCCTTCCCTCCATCTCCTCCCCTAGATGGCAGTCAGTCCTATACATATTAAATGTGTTATAGTATATCCTAGATACAATATATGTGTGCAGAACCAAAATTTTTATTGCACAGGAAGAATTGGGTTCAGAAGGTAAAAATAACCTGGGAAGAAATACAAAAATGCAAACAATTTATACTCATTTCCCAGTGTTCCTTCTCTGGGTGTAGCTGATTCTGTCCATCACTGATCAATTGGAACTGAATTAGATCTTCTCTTTGTTGAAGAGATCCACTTCCATCAGAGTACATCCTCATACAGTATTGTTGTTGAAATGTATAATGATCTCCTGGTTCTGCTAATTTCACTTAACATCAGTTCATGTAAGTCTCTCCAAGACTCTCTGTATTCACCATCCTGCTGGTCATTTCTTACAGAACAATAAAATTCTATAGCATTCATATACCATACTTTATCCAACCATTCTCCAATTGATGGACATCCATTCATTTTCCAGTTTCTAGACACTACAAAAAGGGCTGCCACAAACATTTTGGCACATACAGGTTCCTTTCCCTTCTTTAGTATTTCTTTGGGATACAAAACTTTGCTCTTGTTTTGTAATCAGTCCGGCTACTGTTATCTCAGTATATTTAGTGCTGTGTTCTTCAAGGATTTCAGCTGATGACTCAGTTTGTGGACCTACATATTTTCACTGCACTTAAGTGATCTGATCCCAGAGTAAGTAGTTATTTTCCTCCTGATCTGAGCAGGTATTGATCTGCTATTGATTTGACCTGACTGGAATGTTTATAGCCTATTTCTGGTTCCATCTTCCTTTAGTTACATGAAAGGCTTTAGGTTCAAGTAGTTGGAATCACAGAGATCTTGTTTCTATGAGCTTCCTGCCCTGAATACTCAGCCCATGGCCTCAGACTAAATTGGATTTAAATGGAAGATCCTGTTCCAGGGTAAGAACCACAAAATTTTTGGTCCTTTTTGTTGCCTTTTTCTTTCCTTGGTCAGACTTAGTCCCATGATCCCTTACCTCCCTTTTTAAAAAAACTATTCCTAGACCTAAGCCCAGGCCTTAAATTCAGTGTGTACTAGATCTGAAACCCAACTCTGATTTTAAAGTGAAAGGTGTGTCTTCCTGTTCACTGTAAAATAAGCTGACTTGATCCTGTACCTAGAAACCTTGATCTCTGTATCCCTGTGCTGACCTGGGCTAGAAAAAAATGATTATTGAAGTTTTTCCCCTTGGATTTACTGCTCATGATTTTTCTAGTTCTTTGTTAAACAGCTGTGATTGAAAAATAAGCTACATTGCTTCCATACTTTCCTTTGCTGATCTCTCCTTTTAACTTTTCCCCAAAAGATGCTCTATTTAATTTGGTTCAATTCAATTAAACTAACATTACTTAAGGCTTCTGGTGTATTAAGCAATCTTCTCGGTGCTGGAGTTACCAAGACAAAAATAAAACATTCTTTATGCTCTTTTAAAAATTACTTATTTTTAACATTCATTAAAAAAGAGTTCCAATTCTTTCCTCCCTTGAGAAGATAAGCAGTATGATATCAATTATCCATGTAAAATCATAAAAAACATATTTCTTATTATTCCTATTACAAAAATAAAAATATTGTTTTGTTTGTTTTTGTTTTTGTTTTTTGTTTTTTGGTCACATTAGGCAATTTGATAGATGTCAAGTTAAACCTCAGAATTATTATATTTGTATTTTTCCAACAACAGTGAATTGAAGCATTTTTATGAGTATTGATGGCTTTGATTTTTTTTTATTCTGGAGACTGTTTATTCATATTCGATGACCATTTATCAACTAGAAAATGACTCTTATTTTTTTGTAAATCTGCCTGTTTTTAAAATAGATTTGAAAGACCTTTATAAGAGAAACTTGCTGTTAACTATCCATGCCACCTGTAGTTTCCTGCTTTCTTTCTAGTTTTGGTTTGTTTTTCAATAACTACTATTGTTAGACTTTCTGTGAGCCTTTAGAATTTATTTGGTCCTAAACTCTTTCCTTTCCTAAGGAACTGACAGGTAAATTTTTTCTATGCTCCCCTAATTTGCTCATGATATCAGCTTTTATGTTTAAATCATGTGCCTATAGACACTGGAAAATGAATGGATGTCCATCAATTGGAGAATGGTTGGATAAATTATGGTATATGAATATTATGGAATATTATTGTTCTGTAAGAAATGACCAACAGGAGGGACACAGAGAGGCTTGGAGAGACTTACATCAACTGATGCTGAGTGAAATGATCAGAACTAGGGGATCATTATACACTTCAACAATGATACTGTATGAGGATGTATTCTGATGGAAGTGGATATCTTCAACATAGAGAAGAGCTAATCCAATTCCAATTGATCAATGACAGACAGAATCAGCTACATACAGAAAAGGAACACTGGGAAATGAGTGTAAACTGTGAGCATTGTATTTTTTTTTGTTGTTGTTGTTTTGTTTTGTTTTGGTTTTCTTCCCAGATTATTTTTACCTTCTGAATACAATCCTTCCTTTGCAACAACAACAACAAAATTCGGTTCTGCACATATATATTGTACCTAGGATATACTATAAGATATTTAATATGTACAGGAATGCCTTCCATCTAGGGAAGGGGGGGAGGGAAGGAGGGGAAAATTTCAGAACAGAAGGGAGTACAAAGGATAATGTTGTAAAAAATTACCTATGCATATGTACTGTCAAAGAAAATGTTATAATAATAAAAATTAATAAAAAAAATAAAGGCAAAAATTTTGACCTTATCTTAGTAAATAGTATGAGATGATTCTCTATGCCTAGTTTAGGCCAAAGTGCTTTCTAGTTTTCCACAATTTTTATAAAAAAAAATAAAGTCAGTTCTTTCCCATACTTTTTTAAAGGTTGAATATTTATCTTTATCAAACACTAGATTACTATGATCATTTTGTATTGTATATTATGTATCTAATCTAATTCTCTGAGACCCTATTCTATTCTTTAGCCACTTCGCAATTATTTTGTTAATTACTATTTGTAATATAGTTTGAAATCTTTTATTCCTAAACTTCTTCATTGTTTTCATTGATTCCTTTGATGTTCTTGATTTTTGTTCTTCCAAATGAAAAATATTCCATAACATTTATATACAATTATTTATTCAGCTATTCTCAAATTGATGGACATCCATTCAATTTCCAGTTTCTAACCACTACAAAAAGGGTTGCCACAAACATTTTTGCATATGTGGGTCCCTTTCCCTCTTTTAAGATATCTTTGGGATATAAGCTCAGTAGAAACATTACTGGGTCAAAGAGTATGCACAGTTTGCTAACTTTTTGACCATACTTCCAAATTGCTCTCCAGAAGGGTGTTGGATAAATTCACAGTTCCATCAGCAATATATCAGTGTCCCAATTTTCCACATTCCTTCCAACATTCATATTTGTCTTTTCCTATCATCTTAGCCAATCTGAGAAGTGTGTAATGGTATCTCATAGTTGTTTAAATTTGCAATTCTCTGACCAGTAATGATATGGAGCACCTTTTCATATGACTACAAATGGTTTCAATTTTTTCATCTGAAATTTATCTGTTCATATCCTTTGACCATTTATCAATTGGAGAATGGCTTAAATTCTTATAAATTTGAGTTAATTCTCTATATTTTTTAGAAATGAAGTCTTTATCAGAACCTTTGAATGCAAAAATGTTTTCCCAGTTTATTGCTTACCTTTTACTCTTGTCTGCATTAGTTTTGTTTCTACAAAAACTCTAACTTAATATAATTAAAATTGTCTATTTTGTGATCAATAATGATCTCTAGTTCTACTTTAGTCACAAATTCTTTCCTACTCCATAGATTTGAGAAGTAAACTATCCTATGTTCTTCTAATTTGTTTATAATATCATTCTTTATTTCTAGATCGTGAACCCATTTTGATCTTATCTTGGTATACAGTGTTAGGTGTGGATTAATGCTTAGTTTCTGCCATAATAGTTTCAAATTTTCCCAGCAGTTTTTGTCAAAATAGTGAGTTCTCCCAAAATCTGGGTCTTTGGGTTTGTCAAACACTAGATTACTAAAGTCATTGACTATTTTGTGAACCTAATCTATTTCACTGATCAACTAGTCTATTTCTTAGTCAGTACTAAATGGTTTTGATGACCACTGCTTTATAATATAGTTTTAGATCTGGTATAGCTAGGACACCTACATTTGATTTTTTTCCAATAATTTCCTTGAAATTCTTGATATTTTCTTCTTCCAGATTGAATTTTGTGGTTATTTTTTCCAGGTCAGTAAAATAGTTTTTTGGGGAGCTTGATATCGCATTAAATAAATAGATTAGTTTAGGTAGTATTGTCATCTTTATTATATTGACTCAACTTATCTATGAGCACTTGATATTTTTTTCCAATTATTTAGATCTGACTTTATTTGTGTGGAAAGTGTTTTGTAGTTTTTCCTCATATAGTTCCTGGCTTTCCCTCAGCAGATAGATTCCCAAATATTTTAAACTATCTGCATATATTTTCTTTTTTTATGTTTCATACTATGCTAGGTACTTTTTTATTATAGCTTTTTATTTACAAGATATATGCATGGGTAATTTTTCAGCATTGACAATATCTACATATATTTTCAATGGAATTTCTCTTTGTATCTCTTGCTGTTGGATTTTGTTAGTGATGTATAAAAATACTGATGATATATGTGGATTTATTTTATATCCTGTAACTTTGCTAAAATTATGGATTATTTCTAATAATTTTTAGTTGATTCCCTGGGGTTCTCTAAGTACACCAGCATATCATCTAAGTGATAATTTGGTTTCCTCATCACTATTCTAATTCCTTTAATCTCTTTTTTCTTTTTTTATTGCCAAAACTAGCATTTGTAATACAATATTGAATAGTAATGGTGATAGTGGGCAACCTTGTTTCACCCCTGATCTTATTGGAAATGGTTCCACTTTATCCCCATTACATATGATGCTTGCTGATGATTTTAATAGATGCTACTATTATAAAGAAAGTCAATTTATTCCTATACTCTCTAGTGTTTTTAATAAGAATGGGTGTTGGATTTTATCAAATGCTTTTTCTGCATCTATTGAGATAATCATATTTGGTTTTTATTAATTTCATTATTGATATAGTCAATTATGCTAATAGTTTTCCTAATATTGAACCAGCCCTGCATTCCTAGTATAAATCCTACTTTGTCATAGTGTGTTATCATGGGGATGACTTTCTGTAATCTCTTTGCTAACATTTTACTTAAGATTTTTGCATCAATATTCATTAGGGAGATTGGTTTATAATTTTCTTTCTCTGTTTTCATTTTACCTGGTTTAGGTATCAGTACCATGTCTATGTCACAAAAGGAATTTGGTAGGAGTCCTTCATTCCCTATTTTTTCAAATATTCAAATATCATAAAGTATTGTAGTCAATTGTTCTTTATATGTTTGATAGAATTCACATGTAAATCCATCTGGTCCTGGGGATTTTTTTCTTAAGGAGTTAACAGCTTTTCTATTTCTTTTGTTTTTTCTAAAATGGGACTATTTAAGCAATTTTCTTCCCCCTCTGTTAATCTTGGCAAGCTATATTTTTGTAAGTATTCCTCCATTTCACTTAGGTTATCAAATTTGTTGGCATGAAGTTGGGCAAAATAACTCCTGAAAATTGTTCTAGTTTCCTCTTCATTGCTGAAATGTTATCCCTTTTCATTTTTGAAACTAACAATTGGATTTTCCTCTTTCCTTTTTCTAATCAAATTAACTAAAGGTGTATCTATTGTATTGTTTTTTTTTTTATAAAACCAACTTTTGGTTTTTTATTAATTCAATAGTTTTTTCTTTAACTTTCAGTTTTATTAATCTTTCCTTTTACTTTTAGAATTTCAAGTTTGGTATTTGATTGGGAGTTTTTAATTTGTTCTTTTTCTAGTTTTTTTTTTGTTGCAAGTCCAATTCATTGATTTTCTCTTTGTTTTATGCAAGTAAGCCTCTAGAAATATAAAATTCCCTCTTATTACCATTTCGGCTGCATCCCCCAAATTTTGCTATATTGTCTCATTATTTTCATTCTCTTGGATGAAATTATTAATTGTGTCTATGATGTGCTGTTTCACCCATCCATTTTTTTAGAATGAGATTATTTAGTTTTCAAATAATTTTTTGGTCTATTTTCTCCTGGCCTTATGTTGCATGTGATTTTTCTTGCATCATGATCTGAAAAAAAATGCATTTACTATTTCTGCCTTTCCACATTTGATTTTGAGATTTTCATGGTCTAACACATCCCCTAACATAATTTTTTTTTTTATTTTTCCTGATGCAATTGGGGTTGACTTGCCCAGGGTCACACGGCTAGAAAGTGTTAAGTATCTGAGGTCAGATTTGAATCCTTGGGTTGATTTTCAGGGCTGGTGCTCTATCCACTGCACCACCTAGCTGCCCTGACATGGTCAATTTTTTATTTAAGTTCCATGAAGCTCTGAGAAAAAGTAAACTCCTGTCTCCATTTAATGTTCTCCAAAGACTTATCATACCTAATTTTTTTCTCACATTTTGTTTACTTCCTTAACTTCTTTCTAATTTATTTCATGGCTCAATTTATCTAGTTTCAAGAGAGCAAAGTTGAGATCCCCCACTAGTATAGTTTTGTTTTTTATTTTTTTCTAACTTCTCTCTAGGAATTTCTATGCTACACCACTTGGTGAATATGTTTATTATTGATATTGCTTCATTATCTATAGTACCCTTTAGTAAGATAGAATTTCCTTCCTTATCTCTTTTAATTAGGTATATCTTTTCTTTTACTTGATCTGAGACCAGAATTGCTACCCCTCTTTTTTTTTCCCTCAACTGAAGCTTATTCTTGGCTATAATCCCAGTTCCTTTGCTTTTCAGAATATCAGATTCCAGGCCCTTCCATCCTTTAAGGTAGAAGCTACTACATCCTGGATAAGCCTAATTATGGCTCCTTGGTATTTAAATTGTTTCTTTCTGGCTGCTTGCAGTATCTTTTCCTCGATACAATAGTTCTGAAATTTAGCCACAATATTCCTTGGGGATTTAATTTTGGAGTTTCTTTCAGGAGGTGATTGGTAGATTGTTTTTGATGGCTATTTTAGCTTCTGATTCTGAAATATCAGAGCATTTTTATTTTTTTTTTTTTGTTTCCTGTAAGAAAATGTCTAGGTTCTTTTTTTTTTCATCATGGCTTTCAGGAATTCCAGTAATCCTTAGTTCTGTTTTCCAGTCATTTTTCCCCTAGGAGATATTTCATATTTTCCTTTTTTTTTTTCATTTTTTGTTTGACTGATTCTTGAAGTCTTATTGAATCATTCACTTCCATTTGTTCAATTCTAATTTTTAGTTATTGCTTTTTCAGTTACCTTTTTTAGCTCCTTTTGCAATTGGCCAATTATTTTTTTTTTATTCACTGCATTCTTTTTCCATTTTCTTCATTCCTTTTTGCAATGATCTCATTTAATTTCCCAATTTTTTTTTGTAACTTTCTTTTAAGATCTTTTTATGCAACCTTCGAAAAAAGCCTTGTGAAATGGAGAAAAGCTCATGTCACTTTTTGGGGCTTCTTCTGGAGTTGCTTTGCCTTTAGGACCTCAGGATTTGAGGTCTGTTCTCTCTCTCCATAAAAGCTATCTTTGGTGAAAGTTTTTTTTTTGTTCTTTATTCATTTTTTAAGGTTTGAGGTTTATTCAATGCAAAGGAGTGACAGCTGCTTTCATTTGCCCTGGAAATATGTGCAAAGAACTGACAGAAGTTCTGCTGATTGATTTCCAGTGCTGGGTAATGGCAGCTAGGTCCAACATTCTTCCAAGGCACAGTGGTTTACAATTTGTCTTTTACAAAATGTAAATCTGCCAAACCACCTGCTTGCAACGAGGGAAGAGTGACCTAAGAGGCTTACAGAAGATTCCCAGGAGTGTGGAAACAACAACGCTCAGACTCTCCACTACAGTTTCTTGCCTGAGTCTCCCTCTGCGGCCATCTGGGTTTACCAGACTGTCCCCCTGCCCAATTGAAACAGACCTGTTCTGAAGTTCTTCCAAGGTATCTTCTTCTAGAAACATGTTGTACTCCAAATATTTGTGGATTCTTTGACTTCAAAACCAGTTTAGAGGTTTAACCTGCTGTTGGTTTGAGAGAAGGTTAGCGGAGGTTACAAAGAGTTGTGTCTCCTCTCCATCTTTTTGGCTCTGCCCCCTACAAATGGCTAATCATTTTTTTAATGTCAGCTAAAGCATGATGGATTCTCTTCCTATCATTTATTTTAATTCTTTGCATATCTTTCTGTTTCAAGTGTTTTTTCTTGTAAATAACATATTGTTGGATTTCAGTTTCCAAACTATACTGCTGTGTGCTTTCACTTTTGGATTAGTTCACCCCATTCACATTTCACAGCTATAATACTAATTGTTTTTCCTTCCACTTTATTTTTTTCTCACCCCCTTAATTCTATATTTACTCACTTTTGACTTCCTTGAAAGCCTGTTTTACCTCTGATCTCTCTTCCTTTAATTCACCCTCTCTTAACATAATTTGCATTTAGGCTTTCATTCTACTGAGGATAAAAGGAAAAAACAATAGGTAGCCAGGAAAATATAAAAATATTTGAGGAAGAAGAAAAGCAAGTAATAAATAAGTTCCTATTTAGAAGGTGCATCATCCTGGCTAAATCCTCTTCATTTCCTGATCTACTGATTCTTCATATGTAACAAATGGATGATTTTATAAACAATTCCCTCAAATATAACATTCTGTGTTCTCTAAAAGGATTATTTTTGGTCTGGCATTCTCCTGAATTTTCATATATATGGAACATCATAAATATGGATACATCTTTCAATCTTTCTATGTCTGCCTATCATGTCTCACTCTTGCTGTTTCCTCCCATAAGTTCTCCACAGTAATTGTTATTATCCAACAACCCAAGCATTAACTCTCAATTCTCTATATTGCTTCGATACCTTTGGCACAGATAGACTGAAAATTGGTTTATGTCTTTTTTTTTGGCTCATTATTCCCTACATAACACTCCCTCACACCCTTTCTATACATCTAAAACAAAAGAAAAAAAAATTAAAAATGAATGAGATGAAATGAAAAAAAATTGCTAATTTCTTCATTTGGCAGAAAAATCATGTTGGCTTTCAGAATTCCACAATATCCTTCTGTATAATGGATTTGTGCAGGATATTGCAGCTTCTTAATACTTCATGGTTAAGAATTCAATCAGTGCCCTGGGGTAGTCTTGTGCTTCAAACTTTGGCAGCATATTATTAGTTCCTTGAATTATTCTGTCTCTGGGGCTTCTGTGCTCCTTTAATCTACCCTCATCCTATTTCAAGTGACATGTCTTTCAAGTTGGCATGCCAGACCTAAGCACCTCACATACTAAGAGATGCCTACACACTTTCACTCCTTTGATCAATGTCCAGATTCTCTACCTCTTCAGCTGAGTAATATCTGCTAATACAGAAAGCCTAAGCTGTTAATGAGAACAAGTAGCAACTTGAGAATTAACTGTACCAATTAAGACCAAGCATCTGTCATGGGCAGGGATGCCAGTGAAGCTCTAATTATTAATCTTTCACAACCACTGTCCAAATGGAGCAAGTACTCTCCTCATGATGACAGCTGGTAATGAGACAGGGAAGTCAGCTATATATGCAATTATTAAAGCTGCCAGACAGAAGGCCGGAGATCCATGTCTTTGGCAGACACATCCCAGCCTTCTATACTCATTTAGTAGATGAGCATCTAGAAATACACAAGGGCTCCTATTCAGAAAGAAAATAGGAGTCATTGCCAATTCCATCCTCCTGGGCTGATGGCTTTGGATGGCCCAACCATTTGACTTTAACTATTATAGCACAAAGCATTGTTCATACCTCCAAATGATAATGGAAGGTAGGTTATTTGACGCTACCTGAAGTTAAAGCAGTCTGTTACCCTGACACCAGTATTCAGTTCAAATTTTAAGAACAAAATATTTTAAGTCAATTGTTTGGTGTTAGCTTAATAGGTAAACAACCATGTTTTCACTTAAAAGAACAACAGAACACATTGTATATCTATATTAACATTCAATCATTGTAGATCTAAAGCAGTTATGAATAAACCTCACTGAACTATGATAGTTGGCCAGATAGTAAAAATTATGACATTTTAAAGGAATTTTCACATATATATTTAAGTACCCAGCAATATCAAGAAGTATTCCTAGAGTTTTAAGAGAGATTGGTTTTAGAACAAAAACTCTCTTATTTTGTGGAGGAAGAAACTAGGCTAGAAACAGGAATTGACTTTCCCAAGGTTTGCATTTTACTGGCTTTACTGGGCAAAAATCTGTGGACACTCCACTGTGTTATTTTAAAAAGAGAGAGAGAAGACAGATAGCTTCCCTTTATCCTTTGGGTACAATTACCAATTGACAGTGCAAATCAATATAGAATTAATGATTTAGAGCTAGAAAGCAAGACAGAGGTTATTCAGTCTTACCTCACTCGGCAAATGAGGAAAAAATCCTTTCCCCCTCTGGTTTCAAATCTAGGTAATTCAGAAGTTAAATGTCTGAGTCAATATTTGAACAGGTTCTTCCTAACTCTAAATTCATTTTCTTATTCACTATACCTCACTGCCTCTAATGTATTTTATCAAGCAGCAAACATTTTTTATAGTATTTTCCCCCAAATACGTGCAAGGATAGTTTTCAACATTCATCATTGCAAATTTTTTTGTTCCAAAATATTTCTCCCTTTCTCTCCCTCCCCCTTCTCCAAGACAGTATGGAATTTGATATAGATTAAACATGCTGAATATCTTCTAAACATATTTCCACATTATTCATCATGCTGTACAAGAAAAATCAGCTCAATGGGGAAAAAACATGAGAAAGAAAACCAAATAAACAAACAAACAAAAACAACAAAAAGGTAAAAATACTATACTTTCATCCATATTCAGATTCCATATTTTTTTCTCTGGATGCAGATGGTATTTTCCATCACAAGTCTATTGGAATTGACTTGAATCACCTCATTGCTGAAAAAAGCCAAGTCTGACACAGTTGATCTTTGCATAATCTTATAGTTGCTGTGTACAGTATTCTCTTTATTCTGCTCACTTCATTTAGTGTCAGTTCACATAAGTCTTTCCAGGCTATTCTAAAATCAGCCTGCTAATCATATAAAATATTTTCCCTTACATTCCCATACCGTGACTTATTCAGCCATTCACCAATTGATGGGCATCCATTCAATTTCCAATTCCTTGCCACTACTAAAAGTCTACTACAAATATGTTTGCACCTGTGGTTTCTTTTGCCTCTTTTATAATCTCTTTGGGATATAGACCCAATAAAGATACTACTAGATCAAAGTTTTGTGGCCCTTTGGACAGAGTTTAAAATTGTTATCCAGAATGGCTGGGTCATTTCACAACTCTGTCAATATTGTATTAGTGTCCCAATTTTCCCATATCCCCTCCAACATTTGTAATTATTTTTCTTTCCTATCACCTCAGATAATCAGAGAGGAATGAAGTAGTAACTTAGAGTTGTTCTAATTTCCATTTCTCTAATTCATAGTGACTTAGGTAATTTTTCATTTAAGTACAAATGGCTTTAATTTCTTTATCTGATAAATATCTGTTCATTTCCTTTGACCATTTATCAGCTGGGGGAATGGCTTGTGTTCTTTTGAATTTGAGTCACTTTTCTACGTAATTTAGAAATGAGGCTTTTATCAGAAATGCTGGCTGTAAAAAATTTTCCCAGCAGGAAACATGCATTTATTTATTTATTTATTTATTTTTTATTAATTGTTATAATTATAACATTTTCTTTGACAGTACATATGCATAGGTAAATTTTTTTTACAACATTATCCCTTGTACTCCCTTCTGTTCCGAATTTTTCCCCTCCTTCCCTCCACCCCCTCCCCTAGATGGCAGGCATTACCATACATATTAAATATCTTATAGTATATCCTAGGTACAATATATATGTGCAGAACAGCATTTTGTTGTTATTGTTGTTGCAAAGGAAGGATTGTATTCCCAAGGTAAAAATAATCTGGGAAGAGAAACAAAACAAAACAAAAAACAAACAAAAAAACCAAACCCAATACTCACAGTTTACAGTCATTTCCCAGCGTTCCTTTTCTGGGTGTAGCTGATTCTGTCTGTCATTGATCAATTGGAATTGGATTAGCTCTTCCCTATGTTGAAGATATCCACTTTCATCAGAATACATCCTCATACAGTATCATTGTTGAAGTGTATAATGATCCCCTAGTTCTGCTCATTTCACTCAGCATCAGTTGATGTAAGTCTCTCCAACCCTCTCTGTATTCCTCCAGTTGGTCATTTCTTACAGAACAATAATATTCCATAACATTCATATACCATAATTTACCCAACCGTTCTCCAATTGATGGACATCCATTCATTTTCCAGTTTCTAGCCACTATGAAAAGGGCTGCCACAAACATTTTGGCACATACAGGTCCCTTTCCCTTCTTTAGTATTTCCTTGGGATATAAGCCCAGTAGTAGCACTGCTGAATTAAAGGGTATGCACATTTTGATAACTTTTGGGGCATAATTCCAGATTGCTCTCCAGAATGGTTGGATTCTTTCACAACTCCACCAACAATGCATCAGTGTCCCAGTTTTCCCACAGCCCCTCCAACATTCATCGTTATTTGTTCCTGTCATCTTAGCCAATCTGACAGGTGTGTAGTGGTATCTCAGAGTTGTCTTAATTTGCATTTCTCTGATCAATAGTGATTTGGAACACTTTCATATGAGTGGAAATAGTTTTAATTTCATCATCTGAAAATTGTCTGTTCATATCCTTTGACCATTTATCAATTGGAGAATGGCTTGATTTCTTATAAATTAAAGTCAATTCTCTGTATATTTTGGAGATGAGGCCTTTATCAGAACCTTTAACTGAAAAAATGTTTTCCCAATTTGTTACTTCCCTTCTAATCTTGTTTGCATTAATTTTGTTTGTGCAGAAACTTTTTAATTTGGTGTAATCAAAATTTTCTATTTTGTGATCAATAATGGTCTCTAGTTCTCCCTTGGACACAAACTCCTTCCACCTCCACAAGTCTGAGAGGTAAACCATCCCATGTTCCTCCAATTTATTTATGATTTCATTCTTTATGCCTAAATCTTGCACCCATTTTGATCTAATCTTAGTATGTGGTGTTAAATGTGGGTCCATGCCTAGTTTCTGCCATATTAATTTCCAGTTTTCCCAGCAGATTTTGTCAAATAATGAATTCTTATCCCAAAAGTTGGGATCTTTGGGTTTGTCAAACACTAGATTGCTATTTTTATTCACTATCTTGCCCTGTGAACCTTACCTATGCCACTGATCAACTAGTCTATTTCTTAGCCAATACCAAATGGTTTTGGTGACTGTTGCTTTATAATACAGTTCTAGATTAGGGACAGCTAGACCACCTTCATTTAATTTTTTTTCATTACTTCCCTTGAAATTCTTGACCTTTTGTTGTTCCATATGAATTCTGTTGTTATTTTTTCTAGGTCATTAAAATAGTTTCTTGGGAGTCTGATTGGTATAGCACTAAATAAATAGATTAGTTTAGGGAGTATTGTCATCTTAATTATATTCACTCAGCCTATCCAAGAGCACACAATGTCTTTCCAATTATTTAAATCTGACTTTATTTTTGTGGCAAGTATTTTGTAATTTTGCTCACATAATTCCTGACTTTTCTTTGGTAGATATATTCCCAAATATTTTATGCTATCAACCATTATTTTGAATGGAATTTCTCTTTGTATCTCTTGCTGTTGGATTGTGTTGGTAATGTATAAAAATGCTGAGAATTTATGTGGATTTATTTTGTATCCTACAACTTTGCTAAAATTCTGAATTATTTCTAATAGCTTTTTAGCAGAGTCTTTGGGGTTCTCTAAGTATACCATTATGTCATCTGCAAAGAGTGATAATTTGATTTCCTCATTTCCTACTCTAATTCCTTGAATCTCTTTCTCAGCTCTTATTGCCAAGGCTAGAGTTTCTAGTACTATATTGAATAGTAATGGTGATAGTGGGCAACCTTGTTTCACTCCTGATCTTATTATAGGGAAAGGTTCTAGTTTATCGCCATTACATATGATGTTTACTGAAGGTTTTAAATATATGCTCATTATTATTTTAAGGAATAGTCCATTTATTCCTATACTCTCAAGCGTTTTTAATAGGAATGGATGTTGGATTTTATCAAATGCTTTTTCTGCATCTATTGAGATGATCATATGGTTTTTATTAATTTGATTATTAACATGGTCAATTATACTAATAGTTTTCCTAATATTAAACCAGCTCTGCATTCCTGGTATTAATCCCACTTGATCATAGTGTATTATCCTAGGGATGATTTTCTGAAGTCTTTTTGTTAATATCTTATTTAAGATTTTAGCATCAATGTTCATTAAGGAAATTGGTCTATAGTTTTCTTTCTCAGTTTTCGATCTACCTGGTTTAGGTATCAGTATCATGTCTGTGTCATAAAAGGAATTTGGTGGGACTCCTTCAATCCCTATTTTTTCAAATAGTTTATATAGCATTGGAGTTAGTTGTTCTTTAAATGTTTGGTAGAATTCACATGTAAATCCATCTGGTCCTGGGGATTTTTTCTTAGGAAGTTGGTTAATAGCTTATTCTATTTCTTTTTCTGAGATGGGACTATTTAGACTATTTACTGCTTCCTCTGTTAATCTGGGCAAGCTATATTTTTGAAGGTATTCTTCCATTTCATTTAAGTTATCGAATTGATTGGCATAAAGTTGAGCAAAGTAGCTCCTAACTATTGTTCTAATTTCCTCTTCATTAGTGGTGAGTTCTCCCTTTTCATTTTCAAGACTAACAATTTGCTTTTTCTCTTTCCTTTTTTTAATCAGGTTTACTAAGGGTTTGTCTATTTTGTTGGGTTTCTTATAGAACCAACTCTTAGTTTTATTAATTAATTCAATAGGTTTTTTACTTTCAATTTTATTAATCTCAACTTTTATTTTTTGAATTTTAAGTTTTGTGTTTGTCTGGGGGGGGTTAATTTGTTCCTTTTCTAGTAATTTTAGTTGTAAGCCCAATTCGTTGGCCCTCTCTTTCTCTATTTTATGCAAGTAGGCCTTTAGAGATATAAAACTTCCCCTTATTATTGCTTTGGCTGTATCCCACACATATTGGTATGATGTCTCATTATTGTCATTTTCTTGGGTGAAGTTATTAATTATGTCTATGATTTGCTGTTTTACACAATCATTCTTTAGTATAAGATTTTTTAGTTTCCAATTGTTTTTGGTCTATTTTCCCCTGGCTTTTTATTAAATGTAATTTTGATTGCATTGTGGTCTGAAAAGGATGCATTTACTATTTCTGCCTTACTGCATTTGATTTTGAGGTTTTTATGCCCTAATATATGATCAATTTTTGTATAGGTTCCATGAACTGCTGAGAAGAAAGTATACTCCTTTCTGTCTCCATTTAGCTTTCACCAAAGATCTATAATATCAAACTTTTCTAGTATTCTATTTACCTCTTTGACTTCTTTCTTATTTATTTTGTCATTTGATTTATCTAATTCTGAGAGTGCAAGGTTGAGATCTCCAACTATTATAGTTTTGCTGTCTATTTCTTCTTGCAGCTCTCTTAATTTCTCTTTTAAGAATTTAGATGCTGCACCACTTGGTGCATATATGTTTAATATTGATACTGCTTCATTACTGATGCTACCCTTTAGCAGGATATAATGCCCTTCCTTATCTCTTTTAATTAGATCAATTTTTGTTTTTGCTTGATCTGAGATGAGCATGGCTACCCCTGCTTTTTTGGCTTTGCCTGAAGCATAGTAGATTCTGCTCCACCTTTTTACTTTTAGTTTGAATGTCTCACCCTGTTTCAGGTGTGTTTCCTGTAAACAACATATAGTAGGATTCTGACTTTTAATCCAGTCTGCTAACTGCTTCCTCTTTATGAGGCAGTTTGCCCCATTCACATTTATGGTTAGAATGACTAATTCTATATTGCTTGCCATCCTATTAACCCCTGCTTATGCTTTTCCCCTTTCCTTCCCTCTTACCCCCCTACCCTGTATTAAACTTGTGAACACCACTTGCTTTTCACAGCCCTCCCTTTTTAGTATCCCTCCCCTATCTTAAAGTTCCTCCCCTTATTTTACCCCCTTTCCTCACAATTTCTGTATTCCCTTCCCCTTAGCTTACTCCTTCCCTTTCACTTTTCAATGAAGTGGAAGAAGTTTCACCATAAATCGAGTATGTCTATTAATACACACTATGTTCATCTCCCTACTTTCTTTCTCTCAGATATAATAGGTTACCTTTGCCTCTTCATGAGATGTAGTACCACCACTTTACACTTTTTTATGATATAATTTCCTTTCCACCTCTAGTTTCTAGCACAAATTATACATATGTTCTTTACATATTTTTATGGCAGAAGTATAGTTCTCAAGATTTCTTTTTTATCTTTTTAGAAATCTCTTGAGTTCTGTATTTGAAGATCAAACCTTTTATGTAGGTCTGGTTTTTTCATCAAGAATAGATGGAATTCATTTATTTCGTTAAATGTCCATCTTCTTCCCTGGAAAACGATGCTCATTTTTGCAGCAAACATTTATTAAGTGCTTACTGTGTTCTATATTATTGATACTTAGACTCATCCTTGTCTCTCACACTCATTCTTCCTCACCAGGTCATTAACTTCATTCATATCATTCCATGCCTAGAATGAATTATCCTTTTTCCTCTTGACTACAACTTCCTGTATTGAAGCCTCTCTTTCCATTTAAACCTGATGGTGTTGACACAGGATGGAATAATACACTTAGAACTAGAATAGTTTTGGAAATTATTTAATCTATATCTTTGCAGATAAGGAAACTAAGATTAGAGCTAGAAGAAATCTTATAGACTATCTTGAACCCATTCCTTCTTTTTTAGATGAGAAAACTGAAGACACAAGAAATAAGATAACTTTCTAGAAAGGGAATTATGAGTAAATGCTGAAAAGTAGGAATGAGTAAGATTTATCTTTTATTAGGAGCCATGTCACAAAAGTCATTGTGTCTGGAGCTGAGCATGTACATGTGTTTTGCAGTGGGGATTGTGGAAGATAATAATAGAAATAGCTTGAAAACTAGGTTTGGACCAAATGGCAACAACAAAAATGTCAAGCTAAAGAATTTGAACTTTATCCTAGAAGTAAGAAGGAACTAATGAAAAAATTTGAGCAAAGACTATTTTTACTTTTTCCTTCATATTTCTAGACTTTGACATGTTTTATGTGCCTATCACATTTAAAATCAGTCAGAAGGCATTTATTAAATATTTATTATATACCTGGCTATATGCAAAATGATGAGGATACAAAAAAATCAAAAACAAAAATAAAATGAAAAAATTACCTATCTTTAAGGAGTAGTTATTCTAATTGTGAAGGGAAAAATATATATATATATATATGTGTGTGTGTGTATATATGTGTGTGTATGTGTGTATATATATATATGTATATATGTATATATATACATATATATATATGTATGCATGTATATTAGATAGATACTGAATAGTTGAAAGGTAATCCAAAAGCAGGGAGAAAATGGTGGCTGAACAAACTGGCAAAGTCATCCTCTAAAGGATCAAATTTGAGTTAGGTCTTTAAGGAAGCCCAGAATCTGAGGCAGTAGTGATGGGGCAGGCAACTAGTACAAATATATAGAGATAGAGAGATATAGATAGAGATATAGATATATCTCTATCTATATCTCTCTATCTCTATCTCTATCTCTATCTCTATCTCTATATCTATATATATGTATAGGAGCTTACTATTTAAAGACCTCAAAAATACTCATTGATTGATATACACATATTTAGTAATTCACCTTCTTCATGAAGCCTTTCCTTGTAAGATAAGTTGGGTTCCTCTTTCTTCAAACTTTGCTTATAATTCTCCTTTAGATTTATCCTCTTCTCTCTGGAGTTATTTAGATTTCCTTCCACTTCTTCAGCAAAAGCTCTACACCATAACTAAAACTATATTCCTGGTATCTATTGTACAATTTTGAATTCAGTGGATGATTATATATATATATATATATATATATAAATTTAAATAT
The DNA here is from genome assembly GCF_048593235.1 of Sminthopsis crassicaudata. Lineage (NCBI taxonomy): Eukaryota > Metazoa > Chordata > Mammalia > Dasyuromorphia > Dasyuridae > Sminthopsis > Sminthopsis crassicaudata. Next base: position 455,349,511 of record NC_133618.1, on the reverse strand, counting down.
TTCACATTAATATTTTAATTTAAAAAAATTTGGACCATATTCTCCCCCTCAGCACTGATCTCTTCCACTATCCTCCCACCAGTTTTGAAGGCAAACAATTTGATACTGCTTATACATGTGAAGTCATTAAAAAAAAAACATATTCCCATGTTAACCATGATGCAAAAGAAAACACACACCAACAAATAAAAAATAAATAAAGTTTTTAAAAATTCATCAATCTGCACCCAAAATTCACCAGTTTTCTCACTAGAGATAGATAGTATTTTTATCTGGGCCCTTTGAATGATTTTGGATCATTCATCTTGATCAGATTTTTAAGTCTTTCACAATTGATTATTGTCACACCATTGCTGTTACTGTATACCGTATTCTACTGGCTCTACTCACTTCTCTTTCTATCATATAAATCTTTCTAGATTTTTGTGAAACCTTTTCCTCCTCATTTCTTATAGTACAATAGTATTCCATCATACTCATGTGTCATTCCTTTATTGATGAACACTTTCCAATTTTTTTCCATCATAAAGAGCTGCTATAAATATTTTTGGTACAGATCCTTGTATTTTCTAGCTTTTTTATCTCTTTATTTTTATATCTCTTTAGTCCATATACCTGGTAGTACCCTTCAAAGGTTATCCACAGTTTTATATTTCTTTGGGCGTATTTCCAAACTGCTCTCCAGAGTGGTTAACAATGACACAACTCCAATGAATGTGGCCCAGTTATTCCATATTCTCCAGAATTTTGTCATCTTCCTTTTTATAGTGGATGATTACTAAATATTTCTTTAGCAGATACCTGGAGCACAGAGAACCTGAAATATGGAATAGAGAACTAACTCAATGACCTCCATTCAAATCCCACTTCTGATAATATATAGCTATGTGTGGTTCAAACTCAATATATGCCATTTTAAATTTATTCTTCTACTTCCTAGTGTTGAAGGCTAGGAAATCTTCCATTTCCTAGGATACTAAAAACTTCTTTGAGCCTTGAAGAGCAAGAATGGGTAAGGAGTAAAGAAAAAGAGGATCAGTGTTTTGGGGAGAATATGGCTCAAAAAGCTTTTTTCTTGGGGCTCTAGCTGTGACATGTAGGCACTGGCAGTTTATAGAACCTTCAACACAGTGCTTGCTTTCAAATGAAAAATTAAAAGTAAATCCAGGAGGAAATAATTTTGGTGGGAAGGATAAAAATACAAATAAGTTTCTCAAAAGCAAAAGATTTATAATAGGAACTTATTATTTGTCAAGCTACTTCTCCACCAGTCTTTTTTTTTTTCTTTTCATGTAGTCTTGGTGCAATGTCTAGAAGATGACAATAATTTAAAAGAGAGTCAAAGGAAGCATATTTTAAAAATTCAGGAGAAAAAAATGAGAGAGGGAGAAGGAAAGGGAGAGAGAGAGGGGGAAGTAAGGAGGGAGGAGGGAGGGAGGGAGGAAAGAGACAGAGACAGAGAGAAACAGATAGGTATATAGAAAGAACATAAGTCATTTATGCAAAGCCTTATCCCAAAAACCTACCATTGATGGGTTTTCACTAAAAAAAGAATCAATGGTTGGCCTCATGCCACTTGTTGGCAGCCTCTCCCATCCTGTTCACATGTCTGACATCTGTCAGCACTTTGAGAGGACCACTGGAAATCAAAACTTTCACAGTTTGTGTTGGGCCTCTTCAAACCTCCTCACTCCACTCAGCTACTGAACAGGGCTGGTGAGGAGGGTAGAATAACAAATTTTACTCACGATTGTGTGGGGAGCTGGAATGAGGGAGAAACAAAGGAGGCTGAGGAAGACCATGAACATGATTACCTCCATCAAGGTACAGGTTGGTACTTTGTCAGAAAAGCAATGAGGTAAATGATCTCAGGGATCCAGGGATGAATTCCAAAATACAAATCCTCCTTTGTCCATGCATTACCCAATAGGAGTGACAGAAGCACATCTCAATCAGAGAAAATTTTGAGTAAATTTTGAGTTTACTCAAGCAAGTTTTGTAAGGGAGCAATAATAACATGTAAGAAAGTCAGTGTGGTAGGAGCTGAAGACTCATGAGTGGAGAGGAGGTATTGGAAGAAAAGACTGCAAAGGCAAGTTAGACAAAATGTAAAGATCTCAAAATCAGGTTAAAAAATATATCCTTAATTCCATTGACAGTCAGGAACAAGGGACTTGCACCATTCCTGAAGTCAAGAGGACCTAAGTTCAAATGTGACCTCAGACTTTTAACACTTCCAAACTGTGTGACCCTGGGTGAGTCACTTAACCCCAGTTGCCTCAGGGAAAAAAAAGACAGTGAAGAACTATTGAATGTTTTTTATATGATCATGGCATGATCAAAATGATGTTTTAGAAACATTGATAGTAATATTCAAGGATTATCAGGCTCTTTTGATGTTGTGAAACCTTATGATGATACTCTTCCTGAATATGTTCCACCCATATGTGCTTTCCCCCATCTCCACCAAAAAAAGAAAAAAAAAAAAACATAATACATATACACATTATCATATATATATATATAATTGACATTTGCATAGTGTGAAAAAACATGATTCAGCATAGTGGGTAAAGAGATAATTAGTTTTGTAGTTGATCATAACTTTCTCTATACACACTATTTACATAAACAAGACCAATTTATTTAACCTCTCTGTGTCTGCCCTAACACTTGGCAACACCCTCAATTTTTTTTTTCAAAGAGCTGTTGAGATGTATTAGTGAAGGGAACTTTAATATCAAGTATACTGATGAAATCATATAGATGGATGTCTGTCTTTACCTTTTCATCTAATCTCTCACCATGTCATCCATTACTAGCATCTAAGTAGGTGTTCCTTAAAAATGTTTAACTAGTTCCTCTTTAACTTTTTTTTAAAATTCCTTTTAAATTTTATTTCCTATTTTATCAATTTATTTCTTTATTCTCTCTCTCTTTTTTCACAGATTTTAAAATTGTTTTTTGTTTATATCTTCTTTTTTCTTATATCATCATAGTTTTCTCAAACATTCCTTTAAGAGAGCCATACTATATAATATATATATATATATATATATATATATATGTATATATATATATATATATATATATATATATATATAATTTATTTAGAGAGGAAAAAATTAGCCCAACTGATTAATACATTGAAAAAAGTTTAAAAAGATGTAATTTATAATATATAGATGCTATCTTAATTTTAGAATAAATTTTGAAATATGAGTACTTGTAAAAACATTTGATATAATTCTGAGAAACCATCAGAAGCAGCAGGCTTTTTTTTTTTTTATTTCATACTTTATAGGTAGAATTAATTGTTCTTTTTTTTTTTTGAGAATGGGTTACTAAAAATCTTTGTCAGTTTTTCTGATAGTTTGAGTATTTTGTGGTTTTGAAGTTATTACTCTATTTGGTGTTATCAGTTTTGTTAACATATAATTGTGATATGTTCTGATTTTTCTTTTTATTCCTAATTTTTGATGATACTTCACCTTGTTCATTTATTTGTTATTTTTTATTTTATTTTCTGGTCTCTTTTTTATCAGATTAACTAAGGATTTGTTGATTTTATCTTTTTTTATTATTATTATAGCTTTTTATTTACAAGATATATGCATGGGTAATTTTACAGCATTGACAATTGCCAAGCCTTTTGTTCCAATTTTACCCCTCCTTTCCCCCATGCCCTTCCCCAAGATGGCAGTTGACCAATATATATTACATATATTAAAGTATAAATTAAATACAATATATGTATACATGTTCCAAACAGTTGTTTTAACTTACAAAAAGAATTGGACTTTGAAATAATGTACAATTAGCCTGTGAAGGAAATCAAAAATGAAGGCGGACAAAAATAGGGATATTGAGAATTTTATGTAGTGGTTCATAGTCATCTCCCAGAATTCTTTCACTGGGTGTAACTGGTTCAGTTCATTACTGCTCTATTGGAAATTATTTGGTTCATCTCATTGTTGAAGAAGGGCACATCCATCAGAATTGATCATCATATAGTATTGTTGTTGAAGTATATAATGATCTCCTAGTCCTGCTCATTTCACTCAGCATCAGTTCATGTAAGTCTCATCATCAGTTCATGTAAGGCCTTTCTGAAATCATTCTGTTGGTCATTTCTTACAGAACAATAATATTTCATAATATTCATATGCCCCAATTTATTCAGCCATTCTCCAATTGATGGGTATCCATTCAGTTTCCAGTTTCTGGCCACTAAAAACAGGGCTTCCACAAACATTCTTGCACATAGAGGTCACTTTCCCTTCTTTAAGATCTCTATGGGATATGAGCCCAGTAGTAGCACTGCTGGATCAAAGGGTATGCACAGTTTGATAAATTTTTGAGCATAGTTCCAAATCATTCTCCAGAGTGGCTGGATGTATTCACAATTCCACTAACAATATATCAGTGTCCCTGTTTTCCCACATCCCCTCCAACATTCTGCATTATTTTTCCCTCTCATTCTAGCCAATTTGACAGGTGTGTAGTGGTATTTCAGAGTTGTCTTAATTTGCATTTCTCTGATTAATAATGACTTGGAGCATCTTTTCATATGGCTAGAAAGTTTCGATTTCTTCATCTGAGAATTGTCTGTTCATATCCTTTGACCATTTATCAATTGGAGAAGGGCTTGATTTCTTATAAATTAGTTGATTCTCTATATATTTTGGAAATGAGGCCTTTATCAGAACATTTGACTGCAAAAATGTTTTCCCAATTTATTGCTTCCCTTCTAATCTTATCTGCATTAGTTTTGTTTGTACAAAACCTTTTCAATTTGATATAATCAAAATTTTATATTTTGTGATCAATAATGATCTCTAGTTCTTCTTTGGTCATAAATTCCTTCCTCTTCCACAGGTCTGAGAGATAAACTATCCTATGTTCCTCTAATTTATTTATAATCTTATTTTTTATGCCTAGATCATAAACCCATTTTGACCTTATCTTGTTATTAGATGTGGGTCAATGCCTAGTTTCTATCATACTAATTTCCAATTTTTCCAGCAATTTCTGTCAAACATTGAATTCTTATCTCAAAAGCTGGGGCCTTTGGGTTTGTCAAACACTAGATTATTAAAGTTATTTACTGTTTTGTCCTTTGAACCTAATCTATTCTACTGATCAACTAGTCTATTTTTTAGCCAATACCAAATGGTTTTGGTAACTGTTGTTTTGTAATATAATTTTAGATTTGGTACAGCTAGGCCACCTTCATTTGATTTTTTTTCATTAATGTCTTGAAATTCTTGAACTTTTGTTTTTCCATATAAACTTTGGTATTTTTTCTAGGTCATTAAAATAGTTTTTTGGGAGTCTGATTGTATAGCGCTAAATAAATTAGGTAGAGTTGTCATTTTCATTATATTTGCTCACCCTATCCAAGAGCATTTAATATTTTTCAAAGTGGTTAGATCAGACTTAATTTGTGTGGAAAGTATTTTGTAGCTTTGCTCATATGGTTTCTCATTTTCCCTTGGCAAATAGATTCCTAAATATTTTATACTATCGGTAGTTACTTTAAACGGAATTTATCTTTGTAACTCTAACTGTTGGATTTTGTTGGTGATATTTAAGAATTCTGATGACTTAAGTGGGTTTATTTTTTATCCTGCAAATTTGCTAAATGTGTGAATTATTTCTAATAGCTTTTTAGTAGAATCTCTGGGGTTCTCTAAATATACCATTATATCATCAGCAAAGAGTGACAGTTTGATTTCCTCATTACCTACTCTAAATCCTTTAATCTCTTTCTCAATTCTTATTGCCAAAGATAACATTTCTAATATAATGTTGAATAGTAATGGTGATAGTGGGCAACCTTGTTTTATTCCTGATCTTATTGGGAATGGTTGCAGTTTATCCCCATTACATATGATGCTTACAGATGGTTTTAAATAGATGCAACTGCTTATTTAAGGAAAAGTCCATTTATTCCTATACTCTCAAGTGTTTTTAATAGGAATGGATGTTGGATTTTACCAAAAGATTTTTCTGCATCTATTGAGATGATCATACATTTTTTGTTAATTTGTTTATTACTATGGCCAATTATATGGCTAGTTTTCCTAATATTGAAGCAGCCCTGCATTCCTGATATAAATCCTACTTAATCATGGTGTATTATCCTTGGGATGATTTTGTATAGTCTTTTTGCTAATATCTTGTTTAAGATTTTAGCATCAATATTCATTAGGGAAATTGGTCTATAATTTTCTTTCTCTGTTTTCAACCTACCTGGTTTAGGTATCAGTACCATGTCTGTGTCATAAAAGGAATTTGGTAGGACTCCTTCATTCCCTATTTTTTCAAATAGTTTATATAGTATTAGAGCTAATTGTTCTTTAAATGTTTGGTAGAATTCACATGTAAATCCATCTGGTCCTGGGGATTTTTTCTTAGGGAGTTGATTAATAGCTTGTTCTATTTATTTTTCTGAAATGGGACTATTTAAGCATTTATTATCTTTTTCAAAGAACTCCCTTTTAATCTTATCATTTTAATTATTTTTTATTTTAAAAATTATTTCTTCCAAGTTTTACTATTTCATATTGTTTTTATCAATCTTTCCAGAACCAACATACAATTTTGTAGTCTTGGCCCTATAGGGTTGCAGCACGTACCAAAGTATCCTCTTGAAATACTATGGTGTTGCCAGCTGGCTGTGACTATAAAGCCAAATTGTTGCATCCTGAAACAGGGCACTGGAAAGAGGGAGAAGAGACTATGATGTGGAATAGGATTTTGTTGCAAGTCAATATCAGGTATTTGAATCTGCTAGTACAGTTGTGCTTCTAAAGTATGGGAGGCAGGAAAAAGGTACTGAGTGAACTCTAGTTCATGGGCATTGTTTTGGGGTTTTTGACCTCCTTTTGGATCTTGTGTGTCCTAGACAACAGATATAGCTGAAATTGCTTTATAGTTTGTGAACAATTTTGTTTTGGAGAGGTTTGAGAAGATATGAATATTATAGAAATGTCTCATTTTCCATCTTGTCACTTATGAGACCTAGAAGTTCCACTGGCATTTTCATTTGTATGTAAATATTTTACAAGCACTTAACAATTTTAAAACATTAATTGATATATAGTTGGTAAGAGTCTAACATATTATAATTAATTTATATCGTACCCCAAAATTGATGACAATTTTAAAAGTACTTCAAAAGTTCCAGCTATCTTAGGAATCGTGTCATATTCTGAATAGTATTAGAAATAGAAACACTTCAAATAGAGCATGCAAAAAACTATTCTAAAAGCAGTCTATGATTCATGTAATCCTCAAATTAGGGTAAGTCTAGAAATGTTCTTTCCAAAGCCAGGAGAAATCAGAGTAGGTTGGCCTTGGTGGCAGAAGACCACTGTTTTCAAGTTCTACATCTTCTTCCCTCTCAGCTCATACATTCAAAGTTCTAAAGTTCCCTCTAGTTGAGAAATTTCATGTTTTAGGGTACTTTGTGGTCCTAATATTATGTTTCAAGGTCCTTCTAACTCTGACTTTCCATATTCAAAGTTCTTTCTAGTCCAAATACTACAAGTGTCAAGGTCCCTCCCTGCTTATGTATTTCATGTAACAAGATTCTTCTAGCTCTAAAATAGCACATTCTAACTTCACTTCTAGCTCTGATATTCCATATTCTAAATTATCTTCCAGTCTTCACATCATGTGTTGCAGCTCATATATTTTGTCTTGTAAGGTATTTCCAGCTCTAATATTCTTTGTCCTACAGCTACTTCTAGCTCTGATATATTGTGTCTTTTCCAGCCCTAAAATTCCAAAAGAAATCAACTTTGTTCTAAAGAGATTAGAAATAGAGATAATGTCCCATTATTGTGCAAAAATTCAAACTCTTAGATGTTTTCATATATTTTAAAATCTATATGTTCTTCCCTTTTCAACTACCCTTAATATCTTCTCTCTGGATTTCAACCACAACCTTGAACTAAAAATGTTATCTCTGAGTTCATCTCTTAACTAAAATTGATGGTTCTTTATCCTCATACTTTTCCTAATTTTTGCGTTTTTATGCTGTTGACTTATCTCCCTTTTTCCCATATCCTCTTTTTGCGCTCAACTTGTATTATATTTTATTTTGTCCTGACCTCATGTCTAGATGATCATTTTTTCAATATCTTGCAGGATCATTATTCCATGTCCCACAAAATGTTAGTGTCTCCTAGTATTTTGTTCAGAGGTCCTCTTTCTTTTTTCTCTATATTCTCTATTTCATTGTATTCTCATCAGTTCCCATGAATTCAATTATCAAGTCCACATATATCATTCCCAAATCCATTACTAGTCCAAAATTTCCACTGCTTGTTAGAAATGTGAATGTTCTGTTTTCATTTTAAATTCAAATTCAATGTGACTACACAAAAGAAACAACAAACTTAAAACTTTCCAATTTCTATTGAGGAAATTATCTTGTGTCCATCCATGCAAATTTGAAAGTACAAAGTCATCATTGACTTTTCCCTGTTTCTCACACCCATTGGCTTTCATATTCAATCACTTCCCAAGACTAATTGATTCCATCTTCACAGTATCTTAGGTATCTGCTCCTTCCCATCTATTGTTAACATAGTTAACAAATGAATTATGATTTAGGGATTAGACCCATGATTTAATTTCTAAATGGAATTCCTGGATAAAGAAATTTACACCAGCAATATAAGTCAGCACCTTCTAATAAGTGATGGTGAGAGAGAGCTGTGTTTGAATACTGAAATACTGATTTATATAGCTAGGTTCAGAGACAGAATTTGAATTCATGGGTCCCTGACTCTAAAACTAGTTCTCTCTTTAGTGTGCCATGACTCCCTTTCATTGCATTGGTGTCTGGAGTAAAATTCAAACCTCTTTTGCTTTTTTTCAACTAGTCTATCACTATAATATTGAATCATCAGCAGGAATATAACCCAAGATTTATCTAAGGTATTCACTTTTAAATAATGGTACTTTTCCCATCAATTATCCTACAGAGAAATTTATGTTTTTTTACACTAAAGATTAAGATATTAAAAATACTAATAGAATCCCCACAAATGGAATGCAGGCAATCCCTGTGGATAAGAGTGCCAAGTTCAGCCAGCCATCTGGCTTCCTATTCAGGGTAATAAGAGAGGGGATTTATTTCTCTTTGTGTTCTTGCTACAGAACTTGAAGCAGTGCCAGAGACTCATTAATGAGTTTTTCAGATACTCTGGGCTGTTGTGTAAGATGCAATTCAACTTACTACTAAAGTTGGCTTTTCCTACCTACAAGCCCAGCTGACCTTGGATAGGAGGTTCAAACTGAGCTTTATGCCACAATTTCACACCCAATGTCTTGTAAAGGGCCTCTTCCCATTGGCACTGCATGTTCACCCTGGCACCAAAGTACCAATCTACTCATGCTATATAGCAGAAGTTTGCACAGTATGATACAATAGTAACTGTGTTTTGCATGGTAACAATTATTTCCTCCCTACCTGTAAAATCTGTAATATCAATTCTAAACAATTTGTATCATAAAGAATTTGTTTTATGAACTGCATAAAGCAGGGCCTAGATATTAGTTCTTTAGAATTGATCTTATGAAATAAATAAGGAAGGAAGGAACAAAAGAACGAATGAATGAGCAAATGAACAATTTCAAAAAGTTCTGCCTCTTCTTTAAGATTGAAATTTAGCAGAATTAAAGAGTCTCCAAGAAATAGATTTCAATCATTGAGTGAATGCATCAATTCCAGGTAATGCCAGTTCCATCCTACCTCAAACTACCCCTATTCTTTTAGTTCTGAAAGAGAAATCCCAGCACAGCAGCAATAGGGCCAACTCTGACTCATTTGGATTAATCATGCTAGAAGATCAGAACAGATAGAGGAAAGATAAATATTTCTCTCCTTGGTCAATGGGGAAATTAAACCCACATAGAAACATAAAAACCCAACCCCTGGGAAGCTTACAAGGAGCCTGAATGCAAAATATAATGAAGAAATTTTGCATTTATGTGGAGATGTGACCAGGAGTACCTCATCAATTTGACAATTTTAAATGATGAAGCCTTTGTTCTAGATTTGTTTAATACCTTTAAAAAAATCTCCCTTTAGGAAGTATGACTAGTCATTCATCTCCTCTCTCTTTATGCCATATTGATATATGACCTTTGACATTGTCTTGTCCAAAGCAAGTGACCACATCACTTCCCAGGTTATTTCTAAACCATGGTGATTTATGTGTCTCCTGCCCCTTTCCCTTCTACTTGTCCTTTCTTTAAATAATGTCTCCCTTTGTTTGAAAGTAAGCTCCTTGAGGTCATGTCCCAAAGATTAGCACAGTGCCCAGCATATAACAAATGTTTAATAAACAAATATTTTCTCATTTATTCATTTATTGAGTTTATTGAAGATATCTCTTTATTGGATTTCCTAGAGTTTCTTTGGACTGGACTGTCTCTTTAATGAGCCATTAATCTTCATTGTAGATCATTGATTGAGTCTTGATTATCTAAACTGGGTCTTTAGACCTGCACTTATAAAAAGGAGCCCATATATCCAAAAATGGAATCAAAGAATCAAATATGTGGACATAAAAAAAGAAAAGATGCATCTCTAGGGGATTGGGAGGCTTGATTATATCAATCATCATTTCCAAGAGAGTCACTTAACTCCAGAGATGTCAGCAGCAACAGAATGGTAAAAACTCTTAGGCTAGTCTTCCTGAAGAGGAAAAAAGGATTTCTTTGGCAATGATGAATTCCCTGATTCCTTCAGAGTAGAAAAGAACATATATCACTCAAGTTTGAGAATATATTAGCAATGATATAGATCCTGAAATCAGAAGACGTGGGTGTTTTTCACTGTTGGTATGAATTAAAAAGACAGTTGGTCCTATAGAAGGATTTCCTTTCAGGAGACTTCCAGACCACAAAGTGATACTAAAAGGATGAAGGATCATATAATTCACTAAAAACTAAATGGACTCAATAGAAAGGAAGGAAGGAAAGAAGGAAGGAAGGAAGAAAGGGAAGGAAGGAAGGAAGGAAGGAAGGAAGGAAGGAAGGAAGGAAGGAAGGAAGGAAGGAAGGAAGGAAGGAAGGGAAGGAAGGAAGGAAGGAAGGAAGGAAGGAAGGAAGGAAGGAAGGAAGGAAGGGAAGGGAAGGGAAGGAAGGAAGGAAGGAAGGAAGGAAGGAAGGAAGGAAGGAAGGAAGGAAGGAAGGAAGGAAGGAAGGAAGGAAGGAAGGGAAGGAAGGAAGGAAGGAAGGGAAGGAAGGAAGAAGTTAGCTAAATTGAATATTTGCAAAAAAACTAAGGCAATTTTTATTCATATTCATAAAGACCTAGAATAAGCTATTCTATGTTGCTATAAGCAAGGTCATGGGTGAGAACAAAACAAGTCAAATTCTACAGTTCTCAGGGAAAATCCTGGATTATGTCAAGGCTTAAGAATAATTTCTGAGGGGTAGCTAGGTGGCACAGTAGATAGAGTACTAACCCTGAAGTCAGGAAGGCCTGAGTGTTCAAAAATGGCCTCAGATACTTAACATTTCTTAACTGTATGACCCTGGGCAAGTCACTTAACCCCAATTGCCTCAGCAAAAAACAAACAAACAAACAAACAAACAAACAAAAAACCAGAAAAGAATAATTGCTAAGAGACCTCTTAGACTGAATCCAGGTCATGAAAACTCAAGAGTTTAGGGTTCTGGAGTGTCAATTATATCAGTTTTCTTTGAACAGAATAAGAAAATGCACCTTACAAAAAGGAAGAAAGAGAAAGAAGAAAGTAAAATAAATATGGAACTAGATACCCCCTTGAGGCAGAAAGAAAGGGAAAAACAAAGAGGGAGGTAATAAAAGACCTGTTGTTTTGTTCCTCCTAGAAACGAACCTAACTGAAGTTAAGGAGTTGTATGGTTCATTTATTTGTTTTTCTATTTTCACAGCAGCTACTCTAAGACCATATGTGGAATTACAAAACTGTCTCAAGCTAAGATGTTTGGGGCTCAATAAGCATGAAATAAAATAAAATCTCCCATCCAAGTATACATTTATTGTTTTATTTAATATTTTCACCCAGCCCTGAGCTCTCAGATAAGTTTTTCAGACTATGACAGAAAGCTCTGCACACTCAGAAAGCTCAGTTTGTACCAAGCACTAAGTAACGTTGACCTTTTACCCTGTATCTGGGGTGAGTATTTCCTAAAATAGTCAGCTTCCTTTCTGAAACTTCCATTCTCCCCAATTTTTTTTGTGGAGTTTTGCAAATGCTGATGCAGATTATCTCCCATTTCTTCAATCCTCCGTGTAATTGTAGGTCTTGAAAGACTCACTGTACTAATTAATCAGCCTTCTCTGGACACATCTCTTTGGCAACAGAAAGAAGGCATTTTTAACAAATTCTCCCTCCATGAATGGTCTGCCAGTGTGTGCTATTAGCTTGGCAACTTGAAAACTTGCTCGCAGTGATGAAATATTTAGTTGTTTCTGCTTCACAAATATATCTTACTGAGTCGCCAATGCATTTTTCAGTTTTAATATTTTATCTTTTCTCACTTCTCCAACCAAACAATCATATTTATCTTTATGTTGAGTTTCATAGTGTCAACGCAAATTATATTCTTTGAACACAGACATTATATTCTGGCATATCAGGCATACAGCTCTTTCCTTGTACTGCATGAAAAAGTAATCATAAGTCCACTATTCTTTGAATATCCTACACTCCAAGTCAATTTTTCTTTTTCTTGACATCATTATTTCTAAGGGATTCCAAATTGCTATTAGAAAAATACATACATACATATATATATATATATATATATATATATATATATATATATATATATATATATATATATATATATATATATATATATATATATATATATATATATATCTACAGCTCTACAAACACAATATGCCAGCAATAACTTTGCCCACTCAGAGACATACAGACTGCAATACCCAACTTCCTCCAAGCTGCCTCTGCATTGTGATGCCTCTTTTTCCTGCACTTTCTCTCCCATTTCAGACCTTCGCTGCACACAAGTCACCACTCAGGAGGTCCTCCCAAATGCCTTGACTTCCTCTGAATCCTGGGATCAATTCTCATGATCCAGTGCTGCATGATCATATGTGCTGTACTCATAATTTATCATAATCACAGGCAAAACTGTGCATATATGTATATAACTGTGTGGCATATTGTATGTGCAGAATGAGCTTCAGTGACAAATCATACATTGGGGCTTCCGGGAGAGGTCATCATGTGACTTGAAGCTGCAAAAGTATATGGGGACCTTAAGAATCTGGAGGGGGATGAAGCAGTACACCAGCTCTGTACCCCTTCATACTCAGGATAAATGGGGGGCACTAAGTCAGACCCCCAGTGATTATAAGGTGATGACATATGTTAGCAATATTCCATCTCTTTATGAAACTACAGAACATACACACAATGATAAAATTGATGACCACAACAGCCAGACATGAGGTCTTATGGATACAGGGTCACGGCCTGGTACCAGGAGCCTTACTCTGGGTGACAACAGCAGTCAGTACCGCAATATGTGCTAGAGAGGAAGCCGTTACATTGTCATTACAGCATAATGACAATGATAGAGTCAGCTGGGACTGTTACTTACCTGCACACCAGACACAGCCCATATATTCCCCCTGCAGTGGCCGGGACATGCGCATCATGCACTGTATCCCTCACGCCTGTTTGTTGTGGTGGCTTCCATTACTTTACAAGGCCGAGGGCCGTCAGTTCTCTGTCTTCTGCATCTCTCTCCCTTCCCCACACCATACATCCCGGCCTGGGAACTTAACTCGCCTCCCTATCGTCTCACACTCTCTCTGCAGCCTCAGCCCAGAGCCAGAAGTGTGCATTGCTAATGCGAATTTAGGTGGAACCTCACTTCCGGTCTGATTTTGGGGATTGGAAGAGATTGGAAGTCCTCACACTAGAGGTGATGCACCCCCTTAATTATATACTAGCTGTGAAGGAGATTCTAAATGCATGGTTATTAATTGAGTATTAATAATGTTAGTCAATATTTATGTAATATGTACTATGTGCCAGGTACTGTGTTAAGCACTTTGAGATTTTTATCTCATTTCATTCCTACAACAATCCTCCCTCAAAGGTAGGTGCTATTATTTTCCACATGTTACAGTTGAGGCAGCTGACGTAAATAGGATTAAGTTACTTATTGAGGGACCTATATCTAGTGAATGTCTGAGACTGCATTTGAATTCCAGTCTTCCTAATTCCAGTCCTAGCAATTCATTCACTGTGCCACCCAACTGCCTAAGATGAAATAGCTTACATTTTCTTATCATAAAAAGTTCAGAGTTAGAGAAATATTCTTTATAAAATTTACAAGTCCCTTCAGTAACCACATGGATATGGAAGATAGATATTTCATAGGATAGTGAAACAGGATCATGCATTTATACATACCACTGCTTCCCTCCACCTTCAAACAAGGTTCCCTTTCAAGTATTAGATAACTCCAAACAATATTATTCATAATTGTGGTATGTCAAATAACATCAACAAAATCTCTGAAGCACATATTATGTGCCAGGCACTGAGCTAGGAGTTTGGAGAAAAAAGAGGAACTATAAACACCCTTTAGTTGTGGATAGTTATATAACTGAACCTCTGGTCAAAAAGAGATTTCAGAAGAAAGTTCTTCTGTTCTAGCACTGAGTGTAGAATTCAATTCCATTTGTTGCCCATTACCAAATTCCAGTCAAAGTTTCAGAGAAGAAAGAAGTTAACTGTCATGAGGGAGCAGAACCCCTATGTTGTTAACGACCAGAGTGCAGACCATGTGGGAAGTGAAGAGAACCCTTCTTGGATTATACTGTCATATATTTAAGTCAGATATCCTTCCTATCTCCAGAAGTAAGTAGAGTTGAAATCTAACAAAATTCAAAATAAAAAATGGGGGGGGGGGCAACCTCATCATAAAAATAATTACTATATATAACAGGAAAGCTCAAAATACAAACTCAGAAGACAATGACTTTAAAATTTTACAAGAATAGTCTTGAAAAAAACATCATTCCTAAAATATATAAATTTTTAAAGAGTAAAAAGAGCATTTAAAATCAAAGAAAAGAAATAGAAGCAGCACCTCAAAGTTGTCTTAATTTCCTTTTCTTTAATCAATAGTAATTTGGAGCATGTTTTCATATAATACTAAATGGCTTTAATTTCTTCATCTGAAAAGTATATCTTCATATCCTTTGACTATCAATTGGAAAACGGCTTGCATTTTAATAATAATTTTTATTTGTAAATTACATGCAAAAATAGTTTTCAATATTCACCTTTGTTAAACCTTGTGTTCCATTTTTTTCTCTCTCCCTTTCTCCTACCTCCACCCCAGACACCAAATAATTTAATATAGGTTAAACATGTGCAATTCTTCTAAACATATTTCTACATTTATCATGCTGCACAAGAAAAATTAGATCAAAAATGGAAAAAATGAGAAAGAAAAAAGCAAGAAAACAACAAAAAAGGTGAAAATGTTATGTTGTGATCCACATTCAGTCTTTACAATCCTCTTTCTGGATGTAGGTGGCTCTTTCCATCACAAGTCTGTTGGAATTGGCCTGAATCACCTCATTGTTGAAAAGCACCAAGTCCATCAGTGTGGATCATCACATAATCTTCTTGTTTCCTTGGTTCTACTCATTTCACTTAAAATCAGTTCATATAAGTCTCTCCAGGCCTTTCTGAAATCATCCTGCCTATCATTTCTTATAGAATAATAATGTTTCATAATATTCATATACGATCATTTATTGAACCATTCCCCAAATGTGGGCATTCACTTACTTTCCAGTTCCTTGACACTATAAAAAGGATTGGTACAAACATTTTTGTACATGCCAGTCCTTTTCCATTTTTATGGTCTTTTTGTGATACAGACCCAATAGAAACACTACTGAATCAAAGAGTATGGAGTGGCTTGTATTCTTATAAATTTGAGTGAATTCTTTATATATTTTAAAAATGAGGCCTTTATCAAAAATCTTTGGCAGTAATTTTTTTTAACTAGTTTTCTGCTTCTCTTCTAATCTTGGCTGCTTTTTTTTTTTGAGGGGGTGGTTGTAAAAAAGCTTTTTAATTTAATATAATCATAAATATCCATTTTACATGTCATAATATTTTCTAGCTCCTCTTTGACCATAAATGCCTTCCTCCTTCACAGATCTGAGAGGTAGACTATCCCTTGTTCTCCTAATTTACTTATAGTGTCACTTTTTAAGTCTAAATCACGACCCCATTTTAACCTTATCTTGGTATAGGTTGTTAGGTGTTGTTCAGCGCCTAATTTCTGCCATACTATTTTCTACTTTTCCCAGTAACTATATTTGTCAAATGGTAAATTTTCATCCTAGAAGTTCAGTGGTCTTTGGGCACTAAATTACTATAGTCATTGATTATCGTGTCTTGTGAATTTAACCTCTTCTTCTATCTGATTGACTACTCTACTTCTTAGTCAGTACAAAATGTTTTTGATGACCACTGTTTTATAATATAATTTTAGGTCTAGTACAGCAAGGGCACCTTCATTTGCATTTTTTCATTAATTCCCTTGAAATCCTTGACCTTTTATTCATTCAGATGAAATTTGTTATTTCTTCCTAGTCCTATAAAGTAATTTCTTGGCAGTTTTATTGGCATGGCATTGAAAAAGTAGATTAATTGAGGTAGAATTGTTATTTTTATTATATTACCTTGGCTTAGCCATGAGCACTTAATATTCCAGATATCATATCCCAGACCCTTCAATTCTTTAAAGTAGAAGCTGCTAGCTCCTGCGGAATCCTGATTATGCCTCCTCAATATTTGAATTGTTTCTTTCTGGAAGCTTCAGTATTTTTCTCCTTGATTTGATAATTCTGGAAGGCAGCCACAATGTTTCTTGGAGTTTACATTTAGAAGTTTCATTTAGGGGTGACTGATGGACTCTTTCAATGGCTATTTTATATTCTGGCTCTATAATATCAGGCCAGTTTTCATTGATGATTTCTTGAAAGATGTTTTCCAGTCTTATTTTTTTTTTTCATTTTGGTTTTCAGAGAGGTTTTTTTTTTTTTTTTTTTTTTTTTGTTCTGCATTGGAGACAGCAGTGCTGCTGACTTTCCCATTGTGCTGATTTGGCCTGGCCTATTTTTATCTGTTATGTTAGGTCACAATTTGTCTTCTGCAATTTTATATGATTATCAAAACATAAGAAGAGCACTCAAAGGCTTTCTGTGACTACTGTGTGGTCCCTGATAACATAAAGATTCTTAGAGAGCTCTAGTGCTATCTTCCACCATCATCAGGATTTTTTTCTTATATTTTATTCTTACTCTTGATTGCTTTTGTTTCTCATAACTCTTGTGTTTGTATTTCAAGGATTCCATTTGGATCTGATCTTTTTCACCAAGAATTCTTGGAAGTCTTCTGTATACCAAAGGTAGCTTTTTATATCCTTGAAGATTTCTACTAAGTTTGCTGGATCATTCTTGGATGTAAGCCTATATTTTTTTACATTTTGCTAGATCATATTCTAAGCTTTTTAATCTTTTATAGTAACAGATGCTGAATCTCATATGATTGATTATAACTACAGTTCCTCAATAATTGAATTCTTTCATTCTTGTTTTTTTTTCAGTATTTCTTCTTATATGATATGAAATTTCTAGATTTTGTTTTTCATAGCTTTCTTTTTTGGATTCCTTTCAGAAGCTAATGGGGATTTTTTCTAATTTTACTTTAGCCACATTCTCATAAGCCTAGGTGGTTTTCTTTGATATACTTTAATATGTTATTTAGAATCTCTTTTTGCTCCTGACTTTTAGGGAGTAAATGATTCTCAAAATAACTTTCTTAGATTTTCCAGGCCAGTTTTTAAAATTGTTATTTATTTTTATTTTTTTTTCATTTTGTTCATTACTTTTTTTTTTAATTTTTTTATTCATTTTTCCAAATTATCCCCTCCCTCCCTCCACTCCCTCCCCCCGATGGCAGGTAATCCCATACATTTTACATGTGTTACAATATAACCTAGATACAATATATGTGTGTAAATACCATTTTCTTGTTGCACATTAATTATTACCTTCCGAAGGTATAAGTAACCTGGGTAGATAGACAGTAGTGCTAACAATTTACATTCGCTTCCCAGTGTTCCTTCTCTGGGTATAGTTATTTCTGTCCATCATTGATCAACTGGAAGTGAGTTGGATCTTCTTTATGTTGAAGATTTCCACTTCCATCAGAATACATCCTCATACAGTATTGTTGTTGAAGTGTATAGTGATCTTCTGGTTCTGCTCATTTCACTCAGCAACAGTTGATTTAAGTCTCTCCAAGCCTCTCTGTATTCCTCCTGCTGGTCATTTCTTACAGAGCAATAATATTCCATAACCTTCATATACTACAATTTACCCAACCATTCTCCAATTGATGGACATCCATTCAACTTCCAGTTTCTAGCTACAACAAAAAGAGCTGCCACAAACATTTTGGCAAATACAGGTGCCTTTCCGCTCTTTAGTATTTCTTTGGGATATAATCCCAATAACAGCAATGCTGGGTCAAAGGGTATGCACAGTTTGACAACTTTTTGGGCATGGTTCCAAATTGCTCTCCAGAATGGCTGGATTCTTTCACAACTCCACCAACAATGTATCAGTGTCCCAGTTTTCCCACATCCCCTCCAACATTCATCATTATTTGTTCCTGTCATCTTAGCCAATCAGACAGGTGTGTAGTGGTATCTCAGAGTTGTCTTAATTTGCATTTCTCTGATCAGTAGTGATTTGGAACACTCTTTCATATGAGTGGAAATAGTTTCAATTTCATCATCTTAGAATTGTCTGTTCATATCCCTTGACCATTTATCAATTGGAGAATGGTTTGGTTTCCTATAAATCAGGGTCAGTTCTCTATATATTTTAGAAATGAGACCTTTGTCAGAACCTTTACTTTTAAAAATATTTTCCCAATTTGTTACTTCCCTTCTAATCTTGTTTGCATTAGTATTGTTTGTACAGAAACTTTTTAGTTTGATGTAATCAAAATCTTCTATTTTGTGATCAATAATGATCTCTAGTTCTCCTCTGGTCATAAATTCCTTCCTCCTCCACAGGTCTGAGAGGTAGACTATTCTCTGTTCCTCTAATCTATTTATGATCTCATTCTTTATGGCTAAATCATGGACCCATTTTGATCTTATCTTGGTATATGGTGTTAAGTGTGGATCCATATCTAATTTCTGCCATACTAATTTCCAGTTTTCCCAACAGTTTCTTCCGAATAATGAATTCCCTAATGTTGGTATCTTTGGGTTTGTCAAAGATTAGATTGCTATAGATGTACCCTTTTTTGTCCTTTGTATCTAATCTGTTCCACTGATCTACCATTCTATTTCTTAGCCAGTACCAAATGGTTTTGGTGACTGCTGCTATATAATATAGCTTTAGATCAGGTACATTTAGACCACCTTCCTCTGACTTTTTTTTCATTAGTTCCCTTGCAATTATCTACCTTTTATTCTTCCATATGAATTTTGTTGTTATTTTTTCTAGGTCATTAAAATAGTTTCTTGGGAGTCTGATTGGTATAGCACTAAATAAATAGATTAGTTTGGGGAGTATTGTCATCTTTATTATATTCGCTTGGCCTATCCAAGAGCACTGAATGTCTTTCCAATTATTTAAATCTGACTTTATTTTTTTGGCAAGTGTTTTGTAATTTTTCTCATGTAATTCCTGACTATTCTTTGGTATATGGTTTCCCAAATACTTTATACTCTCAACATTTGTTTGGAATGGAATTTCTCTTTGTATCTCTTGCTGTTGCATTTTGTTGGTGATGTATAAGAATGCTGAGGATTTATGTGGATTAATTTTGTATCCTGCCACTTTGCTAAAATTCTGAATTAATTCTAATAGCTTTTTAGCAGAGTCTTTGGGGTTCTCTAAGTATACCATCATGTCATCTGTAAAGAGTGATAGTTTGATTTCCTCATTTCCTACTCTAATTCCTTGAATCTCTTTCTCGGCTCTTATTGCCGAGGCTAGAGTTTCTAGTACTATATTGAATAGTAATGGTGATAGTGGGCAACCTTGTTTCACTCCTGATCTTACTGGGAAAGGTTGCAGTTTATTTCTATTGCATATTATACTTATTGACGGTCTTAAATATATGCTCCTGATTATTCTAAGGAATAATCCATTTATTCCTATACTCTCAAGAGTTTTTAGTAGGAATGGATGTTGGATTTTGTCAAATGCTTTTTCTGCATTTATTGAGATGATCATATGGTTTTTATTAATTTGATTATTAATATGGTCAATTATACTAATAGTTTTCCTAATATTAAACCAGCCCTGCATTCCTGGTATGAATCCTACTTGATCATAGTGTATTATCCTGGGGATGATTTTCTGAAGTCTTTTTGCTAATATCTTATTTAAGATTTTAGCATCAATATTCATTAAGGAAATTGGTCTATAATTTTCTTTCTCAGTTTTCGATCGACCTGGTATAGGTATCAGTACCATGTCTGTGTCATAAAAGGAGTTTGGTAGGACTCCTTCATTCCCTATTTTTTCAAATAGTTTATATAGCATTGGGGCTAATTGTTCTTTAAATGTTTGGTAGAATTCACATGTAAATCCATCTGGTCCAGGGGATTTTTTCCTGGGGAGTTGATTAATAGCTTGTTCTATTTCTTTTTCTGAAATGGGACTATTTAAGCAATTTATTTCCTCCTCTGTTAATCTAGGAAGCCTATATTTTAGGAGGAAGTCATCCATTTCACTTAAGTTATCAAATTTATTGGCATAAAGTTGGGCAAAGTAACTCCTTATTATTTCTCTAATTTCCTCTTCATTGGTGGAAAGATCCCCCTTTTCATTTGTAAGACTAACAATTTGATTTTCCTCTTTCTTTTTTCTGATCAGATTTACCAAAGGTTTATCTATTTTATTGGCTTTTTCATAAAACCAACTCTTAGTTTTATTTATTAATTCAATAATTTTTTTTACTTTCAATATTATTGATTTCTCCTTTTAATTTTTGTATTTCAAGTTTAATTTTTGGTTGGGGGTTTTTAATTTGGTCTTTTTCTAGCCTTTTAAGTTGCAAGCCCAATTCGTTAATCTTCTCTTTCTCTATTTTCTTCAAATAAGCCTCTAAAGATATAAAATTTCCCCTTATTACTGCTTTAGCTGCATCGCACAGATTTTGGTATGATGTCTCATCATTGTCATTATCTTGGGTGAAATTATTAATTGTTTCTATAATTTGCTGTTTCACCCAGTCATTCTTTAAGATGAGATTATTCAGTTTCCAATTACTTTTTGGTCTATTTATCCCTAACTTTTTACTGAATGTAGCTTTTATTGCATTGTGGTTTGAGAAGAAGGCATTTATTATTTCTGCCTTCCTACATTTAATTTTGAGATCTTTATGTCCTAATATATGGTCAATTTTTGTATAGGATCCATGAACTACTGAGAAGAAAGTATATTCCTTTCTATTGCCATTCAGTTTTCTCCAAAGGTCTATCATACCTAGTTTTTCTAATGTTCTATTTACTTTTTTAATTTCTTTCTTGTTTGTTTTGTGGTTTGATTTGTCTAAATCTGAGAGTGCAAGGTTGAGATCTCCCACTATTATAGTTTTACTGTCTATTTCTTCTTGCAACTCTCTTAACTTTTCCTTTAGAAAGTTAGA
This sequence comes from Sminthopsis crassicaudata, assembly GCF_048593235.1. Lineage (NCBI taxonomy): Eukaryota > Metazoa > Chordata > Mammalia > Dasyuromorphia > Dasyuridae > Sminthopsis > Sminthopsis crassicaudata. Next base: position 455,327,750 of record NC_133618.1, on the reverse strand, counting down.
TGCTATACCACTTGGTGCATATATGTTTAGTATCGATATGGCTTCATTATTTATGCTACCTTTCAGCAGGATATAGTTTCCTTCCTTATCTCTTTTAATTAGATCAACTTCTGCTTTTGCTTGATCTGAGATAAGGATAGCTACCCCTGCTTTTTTGGCTTTACCTGAAGCATAATAGATTCTGCTCCAACCTTTTACCTTTACTCTATATGTATATCCCTGCTTTAAGTGTGTTTCCTGTAAACAACATATTGTAGGGTTCTGATTTTGATCCAGTCTGCTATCCGTCTCCTTTTGATGGGAGCATTCATCCCATTCACATTTACAGTTAAAATTACTAATTCTGTAATTCCTGCCATCATATTATCCCCAGATTATGCTTTTTCCCTTGACCCCCCGACCTTCCCCAATATTTAATTTATAGACCCGCCTTGTGATGCACAGCCCTCCCCTTTTTTTTTTAGTATCCCTCCCCCCTCCCTCCACGTCCCTTCCCTTATTCTCCTTTTCCTTTTCCCTTTTCTTCTACCCCCTTTTAATGAGGTGATAGAGAATTCTCTGAAAAACAAATATGACAATTATTTACTCTTTGAGCCTCTTCTGATGAGAGTAAGATTTACACAATGATTCTCCCCCTCTCTAAATTCCCTCAGATATGGTGTATTTTCTATGCCTCTTCCTGGGATGTAGTTTCCCTCTTTTTATCACTCCCTCTCCTTTTTCTGATACTACCCCCTTCCCTTTACTACACTCCCTCCTTTTTTTTTCTTTTATATCAGTAAAATCAATAACCCACAACAGAGATATAGTTCTCAAGGGTTCTGTGTACCTTTTTCTGTTTCTCTTCAGTCTTGTGGATGTAGATCAAAATTTTTGTTTAAGTCTGGTTTTCTTCTTAGAAACATATGGAATTCCTCTATTTCATTGAATGACCATCTTCTTCCATGGAAAAAGATGCTAAACTTAGCTGGGTAGTTTATTCTTGGTTGCAGTCCTTGATCTTTTCCCTTTCGGCATATCAGGTTCCAGGCCCTTCTATCTTTTAATGTGGAGGCAGCCAGATCTTGTGTGACCCTTATTGTGGCACCTTGGTGTTTAAATTGTTTTTTTCTAGCTGCTTGCAGGATTTTCTCCTTTGTGTGGTAATTCTGCAGCTTATCCACAATATTCCATGGTGTTCTTTTTTTAGGGTCTATTTCAGAAGGAGTTCGATGAATTCTTTCAACATCTACTTTCCCCTCTGTTTCTATCATCTCTGGACAGTTCTCTTTGATAATTTCCTGTAAAATAGAATCTAGGCTCTTTTTTTGGTCATAGTTTTCGGGAAGTCCAATGATCCTCAGATTATCTCTCCTAGATCTATTTTCCAGGTCTATAGATTTTTTAGTAGCAAGGAACTGGAAATTGAGTGGATGCCCACCAGTTGGAGAATGGTTGAATAAGTTAAGGTATATGAAGGTAATGGAATATTACTGTTCTATAAAAAAATGATAAGCCAAAGCAATTTCAGAAAAAAAAAAAAAACTTGGAAAGAGTTACATGAACTTATGTCAAGTGAAGTGAGCCTAACCAGGAGAACATTGCATACAATAATAAGATTATGTGATTAATTGTGATGGACTTGATTCTTTTCAACAATGAAGTGATTCAAGGCAATTCCAATAAACTTGATATAGAAAGTGTCATCTGAATCCACAGAGAGAATTGTGGAGGTAGAATGTGATCAAAGCATAGTAGTCTTATCTTTGTTGTTGCTGTTGTGGTTCCTTTTTTTGTTTTGTTTGTTTTTTCTTAATGTTTCAAAGAATCATTAGCTTCCACTTGCCCAGTTCTAACTTTTAAGGCTTTGGTTTCCTTTTTTAGCTTTTGTGCTTCCTTTCCATTTAGATAATTTCCCCCTTTTAAGCAGTTGTTCTCTTTTTCCATGTTGCTGACTCATTTTTCATAATTCGTTTGCATCACTTTCATTTCTTTTCCTATTTTTTCTACTTCTCTTATATGATTTTAATTTTTTGAGGTCATCCATAAATTTTTTACTCAGCTTAAGACCACTCCTCATTTTTTTTTAGAATTTTGCCCATAAGGATGTTGATACTGTTGTTCTCTTCTGATTTTGTGTCTTGTTCTTTATCAGCATAATAACTTTCTATAATGAAATTTTTTCTTTTGTTGTTTTTTGTTTGCTTGTTTGTTTTAAATTTTTTTTTGGGGGGGGCTTATTTCTTTTGGCCTTTTTCTTTTTCTTACATTTGAGCTCTGCTCCCAGAGTGAAATGATCACTGTTTCAGGCTTCTTGTGCAGATGTTGTAGGCATTGGCTGTTTAACTGGCACTGCCCTGATGTTGCCCTGAGACCCACAGGGGAACCTTGTATCTGGTGCTATGCTGAGGAGTGAAGTCAGGGGTTTGCATTGTCAAGAGGGTGTTGGGTTCTGACAGCTTATCTGGTGCTGAGCATGGATCCTAGTGTTGCTTTCTGGAGTGTGCTGGAGCTGGTGGGGTTTCTGCATTTCCCTGGGGCTACACAGAAGCACTGGGATATCAGAATTCTGGAAGCTGGCCTGTTTACCCAGGGCTATGGAAAAGAAGCATATTTTTCTGAGCTTTTCTTTGAGCTGAAATCTGCCCATTTCCTTGATAATGCTGAAGAACTGGGAGTGGAGATAATGGGCATTAAGAGGAAGAGGAAGGAGTCCTGGTGTTGATGTTTACCTGATTCACTAATTTGAGTATTAGGATTTCCCTCTGGTTTGCTGATGGACTTTCTGGGATGTTTCCTGTCTTGGACTGAGCTCACCTTTTATCTGAGTGAGACAAATATTGCTTTTTTGTGAGCTAAAAGATTATTTTGCCATCTTTTTTTGCTGGTTCTGCTTTTCCAGGATTTGTTTTAGGATGCTATTTTATGATTGTGTGGAGGTGAATATGGGAGAATTATTGTGATCTATTGCTTACTCAACCATCTTGGTTCTTGGAAGTTCCTTTTCTATACAATGTACTGGAATTTTTTTTTCTTCCTTTTTTCTTTCCTGTTTAATTTTTTTTAAAGAGATAGGTCTATGTAAGAGATTGAAATAAGGGACACAGAAGAATATCTAGGTAATATAAGCATGAAAAATAGGAATAAAATATTTCATAAGCAAGATTTAAAGTTTTTAAGTTTAAGATAATAGCAGAGGGTTATATAACCAAAGCCAGAAAGGATAGTAGAGACTATCTTGTCTAATTTTTTTATATATATGAAGAATCTCAAGCTAAATTTAGTTAAATGATTTGTCAAGAATCCCAAAGTTATTATTAAAGGAAAATCTCAATCCAAGGCTTTCAACTCCTGAATTAAATCTTTTTTTGCACTACATAAGTTCTGTTGTATTTTTGTATTTCTGATATTTCATAGTATTGACAACATCTAATGAATTATATTTCAATTACAAAAAGAGTAAAAACAGTGTTGTTTTGGAGTCAGAAGATTCAGGCTCAAAACTGTACTTTGTTATTTTCTACCTTTCCTTGAATTTGGGCAAATCCTTATCTGTAAAATTAAGACATAAGACTATATGAATTTTAAAGTCTTTTTCATCTCTAAATCCATGAATTGACATTCATAGGCAGACGTGTCCAGATTCCTAGTCTCAATGCTCTTTCTACAATGTCATTCCTTTTTATCTCCTCCATCTACCCAAAAAAATAATTGCAGAGAAAGTGTACACAAATCCATCTTTTTGGAATGATAATCTCAAGTGGACTATAGTCAATTCATCTATTAGAGTTTAACACTTTCAAAAAAAAGGAGTTAGAAAATGATAATCACTATTAGACAGCATTGTGTCTAGAGAAAAATGCAATAACTGCAATAAAGAGAAATTTAGTTCAAGTCATGGCTCCCAAATTGTCAGGAGGGTATTTGGAGGAAAACATTTTTTGACTTTAAATCTCTATAAACATTAAAAAGTGTTATGACATGTATATCCTCTAATCTAGGTTCCCAAATCTGCCCATAAGGGGATGCTATAAGTATTCATAACTAGGTTTTCTTGGACAGATTGTTTTGCAAGCTCACTCCCTAAATGGAGATTCTGAACACACAATTGTGTACAGTATAGGAAGGAGAAAGCCCTAGGAAATCTGCAAGTCAATTAGGGGATTCGTACATACAAATAGAAAGGGGCCAATGTCAGCTAGTCCATGAGTCATCCCTGGCTCAGAGACATAATCCATTTGCCTGTCTTTGAGTGAGGGGCATATCCTTCAGCAGCAGCAATGCAGTGACCTGTTGACATGGACCCTTTTTAAGGAGTCATTATTCATTCAGGATGTCTTCCAGAAACTTAAAACCAAGCAACAGCTGAAAAGATGACATCACCCTGTCTGCACTATCAGAAGCAGGAATCCAAGGTGGCCTGGGGATTAGTTCACTAGACATAAGAAGCAAATTTGGAGAGTGAGAGAAGGAAAAGAGGTTTCAGGTGATAGGCTGTTCAACCTCTGCCTGGTGGAATGTGACATTCTTTAATTCTGACCAGATATCTGTTCTGCAGTCTTAACACTTTCCTTATATGCAGGATTGTCTGGCTTTCCCAGTGAGGGGACCAGAAAGACAGAATGTTATCTCAATTCTGGCTTTGTTTTGCTGTGACAATCAATAAGATGTTCAATATTATAATGAAAAGAGTGCTATATTTGGATTCAGGAGTTACAAATTTGATGTTTTCTACTTTCACCAGCTGTCTCACAAAAGGTGTTAATCCTTTCTCAGCTGCCAATTTTTCACCATTAAAAGAGGTCAATAATAGTTATATTACCAGTCTCAAAGGGTTTGTTGTGAGAAAAGGACTGCAAATTTTAAAGTACTTTAGAAATGGGTACTAGTAATAGTGAAAGGAGAAGCAAACAAGGAAAATTGAAGGAGTTTTGGACTTAGATCCAGAATGTTAGAGTGGACTCATTTCTATATAAGAACATTTATTATCATTTTTTATTATAATTTTATCTGGTATGGATTGAATAGCAACTGTTTTAAGTCAAGTTGCTGCCCTGCAATTTTATTTAATGGTGTGTGGACTATTGCATAAGTAGATAATTTTCTTTATTTGAATCAAAAATATTAGCTTATATACTTATCCTCTGTAGGTTTACTGAAAGCATCCCTAGTATAGTTCTAGTAGATGAAAAGTAAAACAACAGTGATGACATTATTTCTATGTTTTTTATTTATTTATTAGATAGATATATTTTGAAAACTTTACATTCAGTGTAGAAGTCACAATTATTTGACATAATGCAACATAATGGCATCTATTAAAACATCATTGAATAATTATGGGTCAATGTTATTTTGGGGTAATTGTGTATAAGTTTGGTCTGTTATAACTCATAGTTTCAATGTTGTTTATTGACTAGATTTTTAAGGATATAGTATAGAGATCTGTCATTTAACTGTCTATGGAAGGTAGCAAACTTCTGATATATAATTCTAGCCTCTTGGTTATATCTTATTAGATATTTGGTTGATGCTAATTTCTTTTCAGCCTGAAGTGATATGTTACTCACTTTCTATCATTTCCTTGCATAATCACCATTAATGATTATAATGAATTTTTAGTATTACAAGTATTTCATCTCACATATAAATTACTACTATTAATCATATTTTGTGTTTGTGTTTTCTGTTTTCTGTTTGTTTACAAACATAAATCTATGGACCAATGGATCACAAATTCGCTAATTGTAATCATGGATTTCTGGAAGGATTTTAAACTCACTCATTTTATTGACAAGGACATAGGCTTACCAATGGAGAAATATTGACAATCTTTAATGAAAATACATGTATAATCTCAATTTCTGCCTCTTTGCATCTGTCAAAAAATTAAAACGTTTTACTATCATAAGTGCTGGCCTATTAAAAAAATAATAAACCATGAGTCAAAGAGCATACTGCCTATATGCATGAAATTGAATTGATATACAAAGAATGTGATTTGCATAAGAAACTATTATGTTGGTGACTAAGATGTCCAAAAGCTTCATGGTGCTTTTACTTGTATATGTCCTGGTAATTTTGCATTCTATTAGTTCTTTCCCCCTAGAAATCCTTTCAAAAGCCAGCTTTGTTTAGCTACCAGTAACAGGCAAGCCTTCTTCTTCTCCAACAACTTGTCCCATAATGCATCTCAACTAGGGAACACTTCATCCTGGGTTTCTTGGCATTAATGGGTTGGACTTGTTATTTAAGACAAGCCACTGAGTACAGTTTTCCCCTGTCAACATATCCAGGTTGATAGTTCACATCTGTTTGAACTTCTATCCCTCATAGTTCTGAGAATCTTTCATTCAATCTTTCTTCTCTATTCTTCTTATATCCCTGAATCTTTAGAGAAGTTATTTCTCATCCTCACCAAAGAGGCAAGAAGCTTTTTTGCTTTTCAGAATTGAATCATTGCATATCAGTCCCACGACAGCTAGGGATTGAACATGGATACCATCACATCACTGCCTTGGACCCCATTCTGCATGATGTCATTTAGAATTGGGGGAAGGGATTGTGGTAACTCTAGTAGATTCCTTTGAGAAAGAAGGTTCTATAGCCAGAACTGTGGATAAAAGCATCCAAAGCAATTCAGTCCAATCAGTCTGCCAGGAACATGCTAGACGGAGCATGCATGGATTCTCTCTGACTCTAACAATGTCAGGCTGGGCCTTTTGGACAATTTTCCTCTTGGCAGGGGACTTTCTGGCTATGGCTGGAAATATCACATCCACAGATCAACTCTTAGAAGGAAGACTGCTAGAAAGAAGCCCAGGAATTGGCCAGGTTGCATCATATGGGTCTTATGTGCCCCTTATTATTGTGATTTTCATCAGTCCTTCCCAATACTTTCCTCTGATATCTAATTTGAAGTTCCTAAAGTCCATCTTAGCAAAGCACAAGCTCTAGCATGATGCACAATGCTGATAGTATTTCAAGTTAAGGGGAAGGGAAAAACACTTATGTAGTGTTTATTGTGTACTAACTCTGAGCTAAGCTTTTTACAAATATTACATTTGAATGTCACAACAAACATGAGGTAAATACTATCTCCCTCAGTTGAGGGAACTGGGACAAACACAAGTGAAGTGGCTTGTCCAGGTCTTATTGCTAGTAAGGCTGGGTTTCTTTGAGTCTTTCCTAATTCAAGGCTCTGGGCTCTATGTACTATACTACCAAGTTGTATTGAATTGACACTGAATTAATATTCAATACCAAGAAAGTCTTCCAAGAAATAACCTGGCTAATTTTGAAGAAACTAATCACCATTTGAACCTCCAAGGAATTAAATTTTCAGGCACAATATTCAACAGGCAGTCTTAAAGACTAGCTGTCATGGCATTGAGAGTCACAATTATCCTTTTGTTTGTAAAGAATATCCATTTCAATGGAATTTCAGAGCCTTGAAGTACATAGCTATAGGCACCATCTATGCTTATACAAAAAGGACCTGTGATTGCTTGATGGAGATGCATCTTCCATCAATGTGGAAATTCTGCTAACAACCTTAATAGGATTTTTCAGGCATGGAACTCCATGTTCACTTTTTGAAAAGATCATTTTTGGTTTGGTTTTGCTTTTTAGAGATTTACAAGATTCGTGTAATAACATGCTTTTCAGATAGGCTAGGACAAATAATTAATAAATCAACAATCATTTATTGAATACTTGTTATATGCCAGGCATTGTGCTATGTTGCAACTACAAAGGCAATGAATGAAACATTTGCTATTTATATTTAAATTGTATGAGTCAGAATATAAAGAGATCCTGATAGGCTAGTTCATTGGTTTGAATATAAAAAGATAAAATTTTGTAGGGATAAATTAAAATCTGACATTTTTGATATTGGTTTTTGTAATCAATTTTATAAAAGGAAGAGAAGAATTGGCTGAGGTACAATTTGTTAGAAAAAAAGATCTAGGAGTTCTAGAAGAAGGCAAGTTCCATTTGAGTCAGAAAAATATAACTGCAGCCAAAAAAGTTAATATTATCTTGGGCCACAATAAGAATGACAAAGCTTTCAAAAATAATTAGTTAGTCATGCCAGTGTTTTCTACCCTGGCTAGAGAAAATCTAGAAAATTGCATTTATTTCTTAGAGTCAGAGTAAAAATGAAAAAAAAATGATAAGGTCTAGATAGTCCAGAGAATAACAACCAGAATAAAAATAGGACATTAAGATATTACATTACATTTAATATTAGGAGCAATTCAATGAAAAGATGTAGGGAGAGGTCAGAGAAAAAGGAAACAGTATAACTCAGGGAATTTGACTCGCAGATCCTTAATAGTACTCGAAGTGCATAGGCAGAGAGAGAAGAAGAGTTGATTTGCCTGTAGTTCTATCTCTCAGACTGTAGAAAGCCTTTCAGATACCTGGTTCAGCAACTATTGATTACAGATCCAAATGGTGTCCACCTTGCAGTTATGCCACCCATACACTTGTAAGACTCAGGACTCTGCAAAGCTCTGATAATGAGGGTAGCTATGAAGTTAACACTCTCGATGAGACCATTTAGGTTCTACTGAAAATTTGTAGATCCTTGGCTTGAGGTGTCCCCACAGATTGAGAAGAAAGTATTCACTACGCAAAGAAAACAGCAGCAAAACCCTAGAGAAAACATTAGAACCACACAAAACCCTAACATTTCCCCTAGAAATTTATAGTTTTGAAGCCTTACACAAAATCTGATTTAAGAAAATAAGGCTAGAAGACTGGAGAGAAAGGAGAGGAAGACAACTAACTAGAGTTCTTTTTAATGGAGTAAGAAGAAAACAAAGATTTCTATTGTCACCAATATTATTAATATAGGGCTACAAATGGTAGATTCAACAATAAAAAAAGAAAAAGGAATCAATAGAATACCTATAGGAAAAGAAGAAAGAACCTATTGAGTTCTATAGATGATACAATGATATACTGGTTTACTTAGACAACCCTAAGGCTCAATTTTTAAAAAATGTGTGGGATAATAAGTTAAGAAAACTTGCAGAACATAACATAAACCTATCAATAAGATGTCAAAAGAAAAATTCCATTTCATCTAACTATAATATGTACAAAATATTTGGGAGTTTAATTACCAAGTCACATAGAAAAACTCTAAATAATTCAACCATAAAACACTTTTCAGAAACAGACCAAAATAATCTAAGAACAAGTCATTTTTATGAGTAGATTAAACCAATATAACAAAAATAACAATGCTTCCAAAAGTAAATTTTAATTAAGTTTAAACTAAGTACCAAAATCCTAAAAATTAAAGAGATTAATAAAATAAAAGCAAAAATGATATTGAATTGTTTTATAAGCTAAGATACTTTTTAAAAGTTAATAAAATAGAAAAATAGTAAGCTACTCAGATTTTTCTAAGACTAAGAAAAAACAAATTGGACAAAAAGTAAAATCAATCCTCTCTCTCTTTCTCTCTCTCTCTCTCTCTCTCTCTCTCTCTCTCTCTCTCTCTCTCACACACACACACACACACACACACACACACACACACACACACACACACATTCAGATTTTTGGACTTTATCATTACATTGACCAGAATTCTGGTTTTAGAACAAATTACTAGCAGAAGATATTTTTAAACATCACCAGAAAAGGTGTGTTTTGACTTGGAGTGGTGTGGGAGGTGCAGACTCCTTGCAATAGAAAATCTATGGGGAGGGCTCTACCACAGTATAGGCACTCTGCCTTGATTGCAGGCCAGTAGATTAGCAGAGAAGTTATAAAACATCCAACACAAGCATAGAAGGTAAATAATGAATCCTGAAGCACTGGATTCTCATTGGACCTGGCCACGCCCATCCAGCACCAGAAATGAGTCAGCATGTACCAAGAACAGCCACTGCTACTTCTCTGCTGCTTGGCTGGTGCCTGTAGAGGAAGCTTGGAAAACTTTCTTTGCCTAAAAGCAGATCCCAACATTTCTTTTAAAATGACTAAAAAAGGCAAAGAGGACTCTAACTATAGATAGTTTCTATGGTGAAAGGGAAGAATACATTTCAAACCCTGAGGATACTAAAAGCATATTGTCTCCAGATGAAGCCCCAAAGGGTGGTATAACCTAGTCCCTATCACACATGTTCTCCTAGAAGAAATGAAAAAAAAAAAAAAAAGATCTTAAAAGAGAGCTAGAAGAGAAATGGTAAAAATGAAATGAAATCTTAAAGCTAGAAGAAAAATGGGGAAAGGAAAGGAAAACATTGCAAGAGGGTTTGGAAAATATTACTCATTAAAAGATAGAGTTGATAAAGTGGGAAAAAAAACTCCCTGAAAAACAGAATTTGTGAAATGGGAAAGGACAATAATTCCTTAAAAACAGAATTTGTAAAATGGAAAAAAATTCCTTAGAGCAAAACAAATTATTTAAAAACTCTATTGGACAAATACACAAAGAAGTAAAAAAAAGTAAAAGAAGAAAATAATTCACTAAAAATCAGAATTTAACAAAAAGAAACGAATGTCTCAATGAGACATCAAGAATAAGTCAAGCAAAACCAAAAAAAAAAAAAAAAAAAAGAAGAAGAAAAAAAGAAAAGAAAAAAATTAGAAAAAAAAAAAAAAGTACAATACTTGGGGCAACAATTGACCTGGAAAAATAGATCTAGGAGAGACAATCTAAGGATTATTGGACTCTCTGGAAACCATGATGAAAAAAAGAGTCCAGACACTATTTTCCAGAAATCATCAAAGAGAACTAACTGCCCTGGTGTCATAGAATCAAAAGGTAAAATAGCCATTGAAATAATTCACCAAACACTTCCTGAAAGAGATTGCAAAATTAAAACTCCAAGGAATATCATGGCTAAATTTCAAAAGCAAGGAAAAATATTATAGGCAGCCAGAAAAAAAAAATTCAAATACCAAGGAGCCACAATAAGGATCATCCAGGATCTAGCAGCTTCCACTTAAAGGATAGAAGGGCCTGGAATCTGATATTCTGAAAGGCAAAGGAATTTGGAATTCATTCCAGAATAAACTACCCTTCTAAATTGAGCATTTTTCTTCCAGGGAAGAAGATGGGCATTCAATAAAACAGGTGAATTCCATCTATTTCTGATTAAAAGACCACAGCTACACACACACACACACACACACACACACACACACACACATACACATACACACACACACACACACACACAAACTATTACCTTCAAATACAGGACTCAAGAGAAGCATAAAAAATAAAAAGAACTCTTACGAATTGTATTTCTTTTATGGGTATACATAGAGAGTCCATGTATAATTTGATTTTACTATATAATATAAAAAAGAACTAGAGGTGAAAAGGGAATTGTACCAGAAAAAGGGAAAAGGAAAGGTAAAATGAGGGAAATTACATCTCACAAAGAGGCAAAGGAAATCTATTACCTTTGAGGGAAAGAAGGGAGGAGGATGAATAGTGTGTGAATCTTACTCTAATCAGATTTGGCTCAAAGAGAAAATGTTAGACTTATTAGGTTTACAGAGAAATTTCTCTCACTTTATTGAAAAGTGGGAGAGGAAAGGAGAAAAAGGAAGGGGTAGGTTAAATAGAAGGGAAAATAGAAATAGTAGGGGAAAGGTATAAGAAAGGGGGAAGGACTCTAAAAGGGAAAGAATTCTAAAGGGGGAGAGCAGCTTGAAGCAAGTAGTGCTCACAAGTTAAATACTGTGGAGGAGGAAAAGGGGAAAAGGAAAGATTATACTTTTTAATCTGGAAATAATAAAATGGCAGGAAATACAGAATTAATAGTTTTAACCATAAATGTGAATGGGGTAAACTCTCCCATAGAAGCAGATAGCAGACTGGATTAAAAGTCAGAATCCTACAATATGTTGTTTATAAGAAACACACTTAAAGTAAAGTGATACATAGACAGTAAAGGTAAAAGGCTGAAACTTTAGGTGAAGTTAAAAAAAAAAAAAGCAGGGTTAGCCATCCTGATCTCAGATCAAGCAAAAGCAAAAATTGATCTAATTAAAAGAGATAAGGAAAGAAACTATATCTTGCTAAAGAGTACCATAGATAATGAAGCACTATCAATACTAAATATATATGTACCAAGTGATATAGCATGGAAATTCCTGAAGGAGAAGTTAAGAGATCTGTAAGAAGAAATAGGCAGCAAAACTATAATAGTGGGAAATCTCAACCTTGCTTTCTCAGAATTAGATAAATCAAACCACAAAATAAATAGGAAAGAAGTTAAAGAGGTAAATAAAATACTAGGAAAGTTAGGTATGATAGATCTTTGGAGAAAATGGAATGGAGACAGAAAGGAGTACACTTTCTTTTTAGCAGTTCATTGAACCTATGCAAAAATTGACCATATATTAGGACATAAAGACTTCAAAACCAAATGCAGAAAGGCTGAAATAGTAAATGCATTTTTTTTCAGATCGCGATGCAATAAAAATTGCATTCAATAAAAAGCCAGGGGAAAATAGACCAAAAAGTAATTGGGACCTAAGCAATCTCATCCTAAAGAATGAATGGGTGAAATAGCAAATCATAAACAGAATTAATAATTTCATCCAAGAGAATGACAATAATGAGGCAACATGCCAAAATTTGTGGAATGCAGCCAAAGTGGTAATAAAAGGAAATTTTATATCTCTACATGCTTACTTGCATAAAATAGAGAAAGACAAGATCAATGAATTGGGCTTACAACTAAAAAAAAAACTAGAAAAAGAGCAAATTAAAAACTCCCAATCAAATACCAAACTTGAAAATTTAAAAACATGAGAGATTAAAAAAATTGAAAGTAAAAAAAACCCAACAAAAAACTATTGAATTAATAAATAAAATTAAGAGTTGGTTTTGTAAAAAAAACAAACAAACAAACAAAAACAACAAAATAGATAAACCTTTAGTAAATTTGATTAGTAAAAGGAAAGAGGAAAATCAAATTGTTAATCTTAAAAATCAAAAAGAGAGAACTATCCATCAATGAAGACAAAATGAGCAATAATTAGGACTTATTTTACCCAACTTTATGCCAATAAAGTTCATAACATAAGTGAAATGGAGGAATACCTACAAAAATATAGATTGCCCAGAATAATAGAGGAAGTAGATTGCTTAAATAGTCATATTTCAGGAAAAAAATAGAAAAGCTATTAATCAACTCCCTAAGAAAAATCCCCAGTACCAGCTGGATTTACATGTGAATTCTACCAAACATTTAAAGAACAGTTAACTCCAATACAATATATAAACTGTTTGAAAAAATAGGGAATGAATTACTCATATGAAATTCTTTTTATACCTCAGACATAGTACTGATACCTAAACCAAATAGGATGAAAACAAAGAAAAAAATTATAACCCAATCTCCCTAATGAATATTGATTCAAAAAATCTTAAATATTAGTTCATGTAAGTCTCTCCAGGCTTCTTTTAAATCATCTTGCTGATAATTTCTTATAGAACAATACTATTCCATAACATTCATATACCATAACTTGTTCAGCCATTCTACAACTAATGGGCATCCACTCAGTTTCCAGTTTCTTACCACTACAAAAAAGACTGCCACAAACATTTTGCACATGTGGGTTCCTTTCCCTCCTTCATGATCTTTTTAGGATATAGGCTCAGTAGAGATACTGCTGGATCAAAAGGTATGGACAATTTGATAGCCCTTCAGGCATAGTTCCAAATTGCTCTCCAGAATGGTTGAATCAGTTCAAAACTCCAACATTGTAATACTGTCCCTGTTTTCCCATATGTCCTCAAACATTGATCATTATCTTTTTTCTGTCATGTTAGCTAATATAAGAGGTGTGTAGTAGTACCTCAAAGTTGATTTAGTTTGCATTTCTCTGATCAATAATGATTTAGAGCATCTTTTCACATGACTAGAAATGTTTTTGATGTCTTTATCTGAAAATTGCCTGTTCATATCTTTTGTCCATTTATTAATTGGAGAATGGCTTGAATTAAATTTAAGTCAATTCTCTGTATTTTATAATTGAGGACTTTATCAACACCCTTGAATATAAAATGTTTTCCCTGCTTACTGCTTCCCTTCTAATTTTGTCTGCATTTGTTTTGTTTGTATGAAAACTTTTTAACTTAATATGATCAAAGTTATTCATTTTGTATTCAATAATGTACTCAAAATTCTTCTTTGGCCAAAAATTTCTTCTTTTTTCCAGAGATCTAAGACAATTATCATTTGTATATTATAATTTGCTTATAATATCACTCTTTATGTCTAAATCATGAATCCATTTTGACCTTATCTTAGTATAGGCTGTTAAATATGAGTCAGTGTCCAGTTTCTGCCATACTAATTTCTAATTTTCCCAGAAGTTTTTGTCAAATAGTGAGTTCTTATCCCCCAAACTAGTATATGGGGGTTTGTCAAATGCTACATTACTACAGTCATTGATTATTTTGTCCTGTGAATCTAACCTATTCCACTGATCAACTACTCAATTTCTTAGTCAATTCCAATGGTTTTGATGACTGCTCCTTTATAATATAGTTTTAGATTTGGTACAGTTCAGCAACCCTTATTTGCTCTTTGTTTCATTAATTCCCTTGAAATTCTTGATCTTTTGTTCTTCCAGATGAATTTTGGTATTTTTTTTTTCTAACCCTGTGAAGTAATTTCTTGGGAGTTTGACTGGTAATTTGTTTTTCTATTGAATTTATTTGTTTATAATACACATTACTTTATGTGTCATGTTGGGAGAGAAAAATCAGAACAAAAGGAAAAAAAACACATGTGGGAGATAAAAAAAAAGAGGTGAACATGGTATGTGTTGATTTATATTCAGTGTCCTTAATTATTTTCTTGAAGCAGATGGCATTTTCTTCCAAAAGTCTATAGGAATTGCTTTGGAACACTGAAGCACTGAGAAGAACCAAGTTTTTCAAAGCTGATCATTATACATTCTTGCTATTATTGTTTACAATGTATTCTTGGTTTTGCTTAGTTCATTCAGCATCAGTACATGTAAATCTTTCTAGGCCTTTCTAAAATCAGCTTATTCATCACTTTTAAAGAACAATAATATTCCATTATCATCATATACTACAACTTGTTCAGTCATTCCCCTAATAATGGGCATCTACTTATTTTCCAATTCTTTGCTACCCACAAAAAGAGCTGCTGCAAAGAGCAGCACATATGGGTACTTTTCCTTCATTTATGATTTCCTTGGAATATAGACCCATGATGGCACTATTGGGTCAAAAAGTATGCAGAGTTTGTTAGCCCTTTAGTCATAGTTGCAGATTGCTCTCCAGAATGGTTGGATCAGTTCACAACTCCACCAACAATGCATTTGTGTCCCAGTTTTCCCACATATATCATTATCTGTAACTGTCATCTTAGCCAAACTGAGGAGTATGAGATCTCTGAGTTGTCTTAATTTGTATTTCTCTAATCAATAGTGAATTAGAGCATTTTATATGACTATAGATGGCTTTAATTTCATCATCTAAAAATTGTCTGTTCATATTCTTTGATCATTTGTCAATTGGGGATATTTATCCAATTCTAATTTTTAAGAAATTATTTTCTTCAGTGAGCAGCCTGCATCAGAATTGGAAATTGGTGCCACAGACCTTTCCTTTTGACTTTACAAGTTCTTTTTAGTGTCTCTGAGCTAAGAGGTCTGGAAGCCACCCGTACTGCTGATGAATCAGAAGTCCCAAGATCCCTTCCTGGTTTATTGGCATGGGGCAGGGGCCAGTGCTGGGTCATATTGCATCAGGATTTTGCACTGGACTCCTATCTGGTGTCACAGACCTTTTCTTCTGATCTTCTAAGTAGTCTTTAGCTGGAAACTTTTCTTTTTTGTCTTTTGGGGTGTTTTAATGCTCTAAAATTTGTTTATTGTCAGTATTTAAAGGAATATGGAGTGGTTTTGGGGAGAGGCTAGCTAGTTCCTGCCTTTATCATCTTGGCTCTGACTCTGCAGAATTTTGTTTTTAAAATAGAGTAAAACTATTAGAAACTATTTTATTGTTAAATTTAGAACAAAACAAAAATTAAACAAAAATATAAGACTTAGGGAGGACATGTAGTTGTCTTCTAGTAGTTGATGATCTACATGGAAAAAGAATCAGACTCATTCTGTTTGGTTCCTTAGAATAAAGCCAGGAAAAGTGAGCATGAGTTGGAGAAGATGGCTTCTAAGAGGCCTTCCAATTCTAAAGTTTTGTGATTCTGTTATCCTGAATCAATAGTAGTATATATGGCTGTCAAAAAATAAATGTGGTGACTGACTGCAATGAGTCAAATTCACATCTAGGATTGAAGATATTATATAGTCACTTGGAGCTCTAGTGTGCTCATATTTCATCTGATATGTTTTGTTCAATTGTGGACAGAATATTTTGGGAAGAATTTTGCTGAATTGGATATATTCTAAAGAGTGGGATCAGAAGAGGGAATTCATGCCACATAAATATTCTCTAGTAAAACCAACAATATTTAACTTGGGGGAAAGAAGACTTACCAATACAGAAAATAACTGTCTATAAGCATTTGAAGAGCTTTAATGAAGAAAAGGGATTTGATTTCTTTTGTTTGGCCCTGGAGCCAGAATGAGAACTAGAACCAATAGAGAGAAATTGTAGAGTCAAATTTAGACTTGATGAGAGGAAAAGATTTTACTCTTAAGAAATTTCCAAATGTGGAATAGGTTGCCTTGGAAGGTAGTGAGTTCCTTTACATGGTGGTCTACATATAAACACTGAACATGACTTGTCAACTCTGTTGTTGAGAAAACTCTTTTCCATGTGAGTTGGAATAGCTGACTTAAGATCCATGCCAGTCCTTAAAAATTATTTCTTTATGATGAAATTGATCGTGTTTTTTTTTTCCCATTCATAGACAAAAAAGAAAAAAAAGCTGTCTAGACTAATGACTTATACTTTGTCCATTCATATCACAACTCCTTCGCATATGCATTTCCAAATTCATAACTCTATTTAAACTCTTTTCTCCAACATTTCTAGGAGTCTTATAATTTCAAAATCTGACATTTTCTCAGTCCTTCTTGATTCTTGTGCATATTCTACTACTATTATATATATCCTTTACCTTCTTATAAGATTTTAATTGCTATTAATTATTTGGGGTGTGTCCAGAAGAACTATGGCATCTTCTGATTCTCATCTTAACCTAATTATCACTGCTAATTAGGTGGTAATTAATTTTAATTTCTTTTCTAAATAATCCTGATATAAGAGCTAATCTCTTCATTTTATAGATGATTAAGAAAGATAGTCTGGCTCTGGTGAATAGAAGCTTTCCTTGAAATCAAGAAGGTAAGGGTTCAAATGCCACTTCTCTTCCCAGTGAACATGTGATTTTTTTACAAGTAATTAAAGCTCTTTATCTGAAATCTTCATTTGCATAGATTTCCTCTTTGGATGTTTAATACAACAATGAAATCACAGATTATAACAACAATAATAACAAAATAATAATAAATAAATGAATACAAGTAATCTCTTTGAGAGAAGAGACTGTTTTCATTTTGTCTTTCAATACTTTGCTTCAGTGTCTGACAAATAAGGCTTACTAAATGCCTTTTAATTGGTTGATAGTGATTTAGTGACTAATAGACTAGTATCAAAATTTTTGCCCTATAACTACATTGGGGGTATAAGGAAAGAAATGTAAAATAACAGAATCACATATAATCTGCAAATAATGTAAGTATGAGATATTTTAAAATTTTGCTATCTTATTGTTGTATCAGACCTCTGAAAAATATCTAACATTTATCAATTAGTATTGTTGGTTAAATGATTGGTGACATTTTCCATCAATAATGATACTTACAAGACTTGATATTCCATTAAGAAAGCAACACGTAATCTAATACTTAAATATTATCAAGCAAAAATGGAGTGAATTATTTTTTGTATTGAAAAGGATCAGCATCTGCTGAAGTCCCTGGTTTTATATACTGAAAAAAAGTTATTGAAAATATTGAAAGCTATTGATAGCTGTGCCTTGGGAAAGACAACAAAGTGATCTAACTTCCAGTTTTAGATATATAGTTGGTGAGGACACAGTCATAATGGAAAAGAACATTTCCATATGTCACTGTGAGCCCCATCACTTGTTCATGAAAAGAAGACCGCTTTGATGATAAGATTCTCAAAGCCATGTCTCCAACTTAGGTGAGAATGAATATCAGGATTCCATTTAATTTTAATGGAAAATTAACAACTGCCAGGAAAACAGCATACCTCAGTGGTTGCCAAGAAAGAAAGAGAGAGAGAGAGAGAAGAGAGAGAGAGAGAGAGAGAGAGAGAGAGAGAGAGAGAGAGAGAGAGAGAGACAGAGAGAAAGAGAGAGACAGAGACAGAGACAGAGACAGAGAGAGAGACAGAGACACAGACAAAGATAGACAGAGAAAGAGACAGAGACAGACACCAGTATGGAAAGTGAAGCCAGGGTTGACTGTTAATCATGGTGTGAAGGAGGCATAACTACTGTCTTCAGTGCCTGTTAGTTCCAAGAGAAAGATAATTAATCAATCCATGCACTCTGAAATATTAGAGACTTCTTATTTATCCCTCTGGGAGCTACTTTTGGCTTAAAGATGATAGAAAGGAATGGGCAATAATAAATTCAATCTCTGTATCTTGGCATTCAAGACTCTGGTTTCCATCTTCCTATCTAACTTTATTACTAATTTTCCTCATTTGTTCCATAGCCAACCATCATTCACTATTGCCAGCAAGTGAATATTCATACCTTTGTACCTTTACTCACATACATATTCCTTAGGTCTAAAATATTCCTGTCTTTCCCCAAGACATTTGCAAATCTGTCTTTACTATCTATTGAAATCTTCCCCATGTTTCAAAAGCTCCACAAAAAGTCTTGGCTCCTATATAAAGCTTTCCTTTACCTAAAGTCCATGAACAAATTTCACTTCCCTTTGAACTCATAATTCTTTTTTATTTTATACATTTTGTATTTGTATTATTATCCTTATGTATTCTATCTACCTGTTAGACTATAAACTTCTAAAGAAACAAGCTGTAATTTATACTTCTCTATATCCTCTCTGGGGTCTGGTGCTTAATAAATATTTATAGTACAAATTAATGGATATTGAATAAAGCATTAGTGGTGGGTAGCATAGACATTACAGTGAAAGTAGGATAATACCACCTTTTCTACCATCAGCACAGGGATATTATAAATACCAAATAAAATAAGGTGATTTGAGACAATATACATATACATATATATATATGTATATGTATATATATATATATATATACATATACATATATATATATATATGTATATAGTGTTCTGCCAGGAGTTACTTTCACCTCCAATTAGCACCACAGATTGTGTCTCTTAGTGGGATGTCTGATTCCTCCATATCAAAGGTAAATCTGTATTCTGATCTCCTACCCATACATTTACTTTTAAATCACACAGTAGACTAGTAGACTATTAGTTAAAAATTAAAGGTATACAATAAAAATACTATCCATAAACTGTTCCCTTCATAAATCTGAATTATATATATACACATACACATACACATATATATATATATATATATATATGTATTTTGCCTTGGTCCTGTGTAATCCCTATGCATGTGGATGCAATTTTTAAAATTGTTTTAAATTTTAAATTTTTAAAAATTAAAATTAAATAAATTAATATAAATTAAAAATAAATAAATAATAAATAAATATAAATAAAAATTTTAAAATAAATTAAAAATAATAAAAATAAAAAATAAAAAAAATAAAATAAAAGTTAAAAAAATAAAAATTTTAAAATTAACAAATAGATATGCATAGGGATTACACAGGACCAAGGAAAAATACCTCTTTGG
Organism: Sminthopsis crassicaudata; assembly: GCF_048593235.1. Taxonomy (NCBI): domain Eukaryota; kingdom Metazoa; phylum Chordata; class Mammalia; order Dasyuromorphia; family Dasyuridae; genus Sminthopsis; species Sminthopsis crassicaudata. The sequence goes on along the minus strand of NC_133618.1, from coordinate 455,307,875 downwards.
CACTAAAGGGCCTTGATGTCCTTTATTTTTATACTCTGACCCCTTACTACTTTCCTCTGGCTGCAATGACACCAACAGGCAGATTGCTCAGCTAGTCTCTGCTCTCTTGAAAATGAATAAAAATGAAAACTGTTTTTAAATTCAGTTTAACAACCACAGTAAAGCTTTGCTGTTTCTTTTATCTGCCTCTTCTGTGTTTCCCTCAACTGAATTGGGGACAGGGAATAATTTGTCAGGGGTCTCTGGTCAACTTCACATATACAGATATAATCTTAGAATATTATATTTGGAAAAGACATCAGAATTCTTCTAGTCAAATCCATACCTAAAGTTGCTGCTATATTTTTACTAGGAAAATAGCAATTGATGTGGGAATTTCAAATGGCACAACAGCCATATATATATATATATGAAGAATTTTGTGTTCTCCCTACTAGATGGAGCTTTATTATATTTGAAGTATTGTGTTCAGTTCTGGGCAGAATATTTAGGGAGAATTTTGATGGTTTATATACAAAAGTATATGCTAGGTTTATTGAGAGACCCAAGACTATTAACGGAACAAAGGAACTGGCAGTGACTAGTGAATGAAGAGAAAATTATAGCAATGATTGTGATTGTCTTCAAGTTCTAAAGTATGTATCTTTGTAAAAAAAATTATTAAAGTTGTTCTACTTGGCTCTAGAAGGTAGAATTAAAAACAATGGATAGAAGATTTAGGCTGGCAGATTTTGGTTTGATTGTAGGAATTTTTTCCTTGACAATTAGACTTTTGCCAATGTAAAATTAGCTTCCTTGAGAATTAGTTGGCTGACTTTCTTATTCTGGAAGTCTTCAGGTAAAGCTATATAGACTACTGGTCAGAGATTTATAGACATTGTTTTTGTCCATAAAGAGGTAGACTAGATACTCTCTAAAGTCCCTTCCGTCTTTAGTGTTCAGGAATTCTCAATTTTTTTCAGTTAACACTGTATTTGCACATGGGTTTAAGTGAATATTTTATTTTAGCAAGAAATATAAGAGTTTAGGAATAACAGAAGCCTAGCTAGGAGAGTAATTAGAAGTGCTGATACCAGCTTTTTCTACCTGAATTTCATCTTTTACATAATGAAAAACTCAGAAGGAAACAAGGAAGGGTGCAAGGCTTCAAGCATTGGTAAAGCTTTCACTATGTGTCAGACACTGTGCTAAGAATTTGACAAAAAAGTTAATCTTCAACTTTGGGAGATAACATTCCTAGTTAATGACATAAAAAGTAAAAAATGTGAACGCTGACACACTAAACCTATGGAAAATAGAGGTTAGATTCTTGTAGCCACTAAAACCTTTAATATTTCCTTAGAGAAATATTGCTGAAATGCATACAATTTTATAACAAGACATTAATTTTGATATGTATTTTACTTAACACAGTAACCATTAAATAACCAACAAAATACAGTATACAAAATAAAACTGATAACGTGTGAATTATTTTTCTCACTAGTAATACCCTAGAATCTATGATTTTTATGCTAACATCTCAATATAAAAACCATTGATTTCAAACATATTTTCTTTTTATAACACATGAAACTTACACTCTCAAAACTATTATATAGCAATTACAATTCTTTAAATTATAACATTTTAACTCAAAGTTTACTTTTCACTATGTCAGATAGTAGTGTGAAGGAATTGTACTACATGTCATACTGTGGTAAATCTCTCTAACTTGAGCATTGTTTGAAAGCTAAGGAAGAGATTTCTGGAACTTTAGTGACTGCTATCAGAAGATACTGAAATTAGAGGTACTGACATCACCTTTAACATTTTACTTCATGACTGGTGAATAGCGTTGTACATCATAGTATCAGCTTGAAATAATCCATCCATATCAAATGGGATGAACTTGGCTCTTTTCAACAATGAGGTAATTCAAGGCAAGTCTAATACACCTTTAATGGAAAGAGCCATCAACATCCAGAGACAGAACTATGGAGACTCAATGTGGATCAAAGTATAGTATTTTCACTTTTTTGTTGTTGATGATGTTTGTTTGCTTCTTTTTTCCCCCTTTTGATCTTATTTTTCTTGCACAGAGTGATGAATATGGAAATATGTTTAGGAGAATTGTACATTTTAACTTATATCTGATTAACTGCTATTTTGGAGAGAGACCAGGGAGGGAAGAGAGAAAGAAAAATGCAATACAAGGTTTGCAAAGTTAAATGTTGAAAACTATCTTTGCATGTATTTGAAAAAATGAAACATCGTTAATTTAAAAAAAAAACAAAAATGAAATTCCAGAAAAAAATTTTCAAAAAGAAATTATCCATCCACAATGTCTATTTTATTCACTATTTGAAATCCTTAAGTGTCTTGTAGTATGGAAGCATATGGGAGTTGAATCACTGTTTAACCTTGAGAATTCAATCAATGATAGGATCAGCAGCCTTGATTTCTCTCATCAGCTGTTCAATTATGTGAAGCCACCCTAATAAAATATCAACTGCGCCACAAACTAGTATTCATTGCACATTTTTTTCTCTAACGTGTATAACCATGAATGTGTACAAAAGTGAAAGTGTTGTTACTCATAAAATCATATGAATGCTTGAAGGTGTGAAAGTTAAACATGAAGATGGTGAGGATTAGGTATATTATTTCATTTGACCTCAGAAAAACCCTAGAATATAGGTGATATTATTATCCTCTTTTTATAATAGAGGAAACCTAGGCAGCAGAGGTTAGGTGCTTTTCCCAGAATCGTGCAACTAGTAAGTATCTAGAGCCATATTTGAGCACATTTTTTTCTTGACTTTACTACTAGAACTCTACATTGTACCATATCGTTCTCTACCTACATATGATATGGTTAAACCCACAAGATTGGGCAGTCCTCCTATTAGAGAATCTACTCCTGCCTTCTTTCCTCTTACTTTGAAAAAGTACAAACCAATCCTTTGACTACCTGGAAAATTCCCATGTGTACTCTGACACAAGTCTGGTTCCTCTTGAAAGGAGTTTGGGATTATAGATTTAATACTAGAAGGGGGACCCTAGAGTTGATTTGTACTCATGATATCAAATTCAAGCAGAAATAAAGACCACTTAGTTCAATCTCACAATCAGTTGCATACTCCTTCTTATAGCTAAACTTCCCAGTGAATTTGGCTCATTCGTCAATGGTATCTTTTCACCACATGGTATCTTCCCTCTTGGTTGGTGGTGATTTCTACTAGGTTACTTGTCTTTCCTCTTATTAATTGCTAAAAACCCCTTTCCTTGCTAACTCCTTGGAATTTAGCCTCCTCTTATCCTAAATTTTTCCCCTTTATTTGGAAAAAAGAAAAAGAAAAAAGAAATTGGGGGCCACTAAGCCATACATAAAGATCACTGCCCATAGAAAGTATATTGGCTTAGGAAATCACATATTAACATTGTTTAGTTTTTATTGTATTTTTATTTATTTTTAAAAATATTTCCCAGTTTTATTTTACTCTTATTCAGGCTCACCTAGTAGAGTTGTGGGCTAAATACAAAATTTGTTTGTATATAACAAGTGTATATAAGTCCCTGCACAATTTGTCTGATGATTCAAATGTACCTCAAAATATGAAACTGAATCTTAAACTTAAATCCCAATCTATTACCATTTGAATGTACTTTATGACATGTCAAGTAATAATCAGGATAATAGTGCTTTATGGTTTATAAAACATTTTCCTCATGACAATTCCTTAATAGGTTATGCCATTCCTAAATATATTAGTTGTTGTTCAGTCATTTCAGCCATGTTTGCCTCTTTTGATCCCATTTGGAAATTTCTGGGAGGAAATACTATAATAATTAGCCTTTACTTCTCTAGTTCACTTTGGAACTGAGGAAATTATTGAGGCAACTGAGGCAGAGTTAAGTGACTTGCTCAGGGTTATACAGTAAGTGTTTGAGTCTGTATTTGAACTCAGGTCTTCCTGATTTCAGATCCAGTGCTCTATCCACTGCACCACTTGTCTTACAAATGTGTGCATTAGAGACCAAAGAGACAAGATCATGAAATTAATTAAGGAAAAAACAAAGTAGGAACCAGATCTCCTGCATCTATTTATTTTCTAGACCTTTACTCAGTGGGTGACCTAGAATTACTGGCCCAACAAAACTAATGATTACTGTCCTTAGAACACTCCACTGTCAACTAAATAACATAGGCATCTGTTTAAGATATAGAGAAGTCAACCTTAAAGAGAGGGGTCCAAATATCCCTAAGACTTTAATATTAGTGCTGTCGCATAGTCATATAGTCATTTGATTTCTTGGAAATGCCTTCATGGGTCTCCATTATATATTATATATCTCCTCATTTTTCTCTTATCTATTTACATTTCACAAAATACATACAAAAGAAAATCTCTAGAAAATTAATACTCAGTGCTCCCTGAAGAGGTGGTGGAATCTACAGTTCAGCAGGCTAATAGAAACATCAAAAAGATTGCGAATGAGTGGGTAGTTAAAGCTGCTGGAACATCTGTCACTGCCTTAAGTGCATGGATAGGAAAGAAGCAAATTTACAGGAAGCTACTACTATGGATAGCTGAGATTGCAAATCTCCACTTTATCCCCAACTGGCCAGCACTAGCAGATCTCCATGGAGTCTACTTATAAATACATATTAAAACACACACACACACACACATGCACACAAACACATACACACATACATACACACACAAACTGAAAATCCTTTTCAGTTTAAGAAAACATTGCTAGAATCCATCCCACACAGATATTTTCCATTGGGATTACTATATGCTTTATGCAATTCAGCAGAATAAAAACATTGTGGCTAAAGAAAGAAGGAAAGTCAAAGATTTCTTTCATTAGTTGAATTATGCCTTCAGAATCTTCTCTGAGGATCCAAACCAAGTCAGCCACCAAATTGTTTATTAATTGCTTTTTAATGCCTTTTTCAGAATACCAAATTATTTAGCTAAAAAGGAAACAGCTATAAACACATTTTCACATTGTGTTTTCTGGGTTCTTCCCTCAATGAGGACAACTAGTTTGGAATTATGTGTGTGAATCCTGGAAAATCTAGACAGACAAACTAAATCTGCAAGTCATTTGAAAGATGGACAGATAATGTGACAAAGGGAAAAAAATAAAATTACTATAAAACTTTGTGTCAAAATTAATGAGTTTTCAGGTTGTTGGTTTATTATTCCATATGGACATTTGCAATAAACCTGAGATATAAGGACAGGGTTCCCCCAAGTCCTACTTGTCTTTATATTATCCTAACCAAAACTGTCAAATGAAATTCCTAGAAAATTCAGTTCACATTATTCTCCTTTTCAGGAAACTCCATTGGTTTCCTATATTCTCGAGGACAAAATGTAAACACATGTTTGACATTTAGTACTCTATGCTATCTTTTTAGGGTTTTTATATGTTATTTTCTCTTTCTTGTGCAAAACATTCTATCTCCCTTCACTGGGCTTTTGCCCAGATAGTCCCTAACATCTGAAATGAACTTTCTCCTTTACCTCTGCCTTTGACAGTCTCCAGCTCCCTTCAAAGTTCACTTCAAGTATTATCTCCTGCTGGAAATCTTTTCTGATTCCCTTAGCTATTAGTTCTCTTTTCCTAACAATACTTTGTAGAATACATGTATTCATTAAGATGTGTATGTCCACATACAAACAAATATAGAAATATATAGATAGCATTCTTTGTGATCTATAAATAATAATTATAGATGATAATTATATATACATGCGTAAACACATGCAAGATATATCCTCCCTTTCCTTTCCAATAAGTACAGATTGTACATAATTTGTTTATTTGTATTATTTCGAATTAGGTGAAAGAGGAGATTCTTTATTTCAATTGTTATCTAATCTTGATCACTAAATAGGGATAGTCTCAGTAATAACTGAAACCTGTTTTAAAAAAACTTAGCTTAAAAAGGCCATTGCATCCAGAACCATCTCTAGTATCCTGATTAATATCTGGCCGCTGGATCCAGATAGCTCCGGAAGTGACCTTGCACAGCCCCTCCTCCATAAAATCCAATTCATTTGCATGCCAGGTTATAACTTCCCTGATGTCATAGTCCTCTTCAAAAACAAAGGACAAACAATAGCATGAAATATATATAGATATAGATACAGATATGTATACACATATACATTGTTTCCTGTGATAGATTATTATCTCCTAGATGGTGTGTATCTTTTATTTTGTATTTATGTTACCAGAACATACCGTACCAGTCTAGATATATTCAATCTCTATGCTTACTACCAGGTAGATCATAGGTTCATTCATTACACTGTCACAACCTAAAAAAAAAGAGGATTTCTTTCATAAAAAGCTACATACATACATTTCAATATTCATTTCCTCCCAGCCTTATTTACATTATCTAACTGCTCCTCCAGCTTATTGTTTTACCTTTCCACACTCTACATTAAACCTTTGCTTTCTAGCATACATGATTGTGATGCCTAAATTAACTTGAGCCTCAGGTTATATATAGTTGAGCCTTCCTCAAAAGGTTTTTCACTGTTCACACAGCTTCATTTACCTAACAGTTTTATAAAGTCTCAGAATTGGAAGGAATCTCAGAGATTATCTTTTCAAATCCTCTAATTATATAAAAAAGGAGAAAGATGTTTAGGAGAATCAAATGGCTTATCTCAATTAGAAGGTAATTCCCTTTGAGAATGGGAACTGTATCACTATTTTTTTAATATTTGTATCTGTATCTCCAGGCTTATAACCTTGCTTGATATGTGTATAAATATATAATTATGCTTAATAAATGCTTTTTGTAATAAATACATTTGTTCATTAATTTAATCATAGTCTAAGGTCATATAGCCATTTAATAGCAATTTCCAAATTGCTGTCATCCTTCTCCCAATTTAAAACTTAGTTTTAAATATTTGGAATAGCTCTTTGTAAAATTCACTTTCTCATGTAAGTAGCTCAATATACATTGTCTTCATAGCAATAACCAGGTTCCATTATTCCACTAACATTTTCTTTGAGCATTAGGCACAATCAGGGAGTGAATGCCCTCTGGCACCATGCCTTATCTCTTTTTTCCATCTTTTATTCAATGACTGAGATGCCAGGATTATCATTAGTTCCTTGAAGGAATGATGATCTACTGATCTTTGGCAACACTCAAAAGTTTCTGTGTCATTGACCACCACTCACTCACTCATATAAATTAATCCCATCATTCCTATGCCCCATCTCTCTTTATCCCAGATTTCTACTTTACCCTATGGAACATGGAACTCTTATTTTATTATAAACATACAGTCCTTCACAACTGATTTATATCTTATCTCCACCTCACCAAATTACTTTGTATTTATTTTTATTTGGTATTTATAAACATCTCCTCACTCATCCTCAACAGAATATAAAATGGGGAGAGGGAAATTGTTATCTTTCTATTCCCCAGTGCCTAACATAGTGCTTATTACATACAAAATAAATAATAAACACTTATTGAATTCAGTTGAATTTAGATTGATATATTTAAGCCCTCCTAATGCTAGATTCATCTGCTGCTATGGTCCCCATTTGGAAGAACTAGAAGCATAAAATTCTTTCTTATTAAGGTTCCAGCCTAACTCTTTACTTTCCTGCCTATGACCCCAAAGAATACTGTCTTCTCATTTGCTACCCTCTCAAAGGCCTATGCCGGAAGTACAGTTGTCATCCCTTAACAATGTTTAATATTATCTGTTTTCCCTCTTTTTCATCTCTACTCCAAACAATTCTATATCATTAGGTTACCTTCTTGAGCTCGCAGGCTCATGATATTAGGAACCAGAAAAGACTAATTAGCTGAAGAAATGGAAAACTATAATGAATGGGTGATTTTCTAGGTATCACACATCTAGGAAGTTTTATAGCAAGCATAGTCCCTAGCACATAGTAAGTGCTTAATAAAAGCTTATTGGCTGACTGTCTGACAAGCAATAAAGTTAGGAGAAGAAGCCATTCTTTATGTTCGATGTCTATCTTGCAGTTTCTCCTAAAGCATGTGTTTTCCATTAATAAAGCATGTGATCTTGTTACTAGAAAGGTAAGCTATCATAGTAAGATGCATAGTATTTTAGCTTTGACCTAATAAGGTCTGAATTCAAATTCCAACCCCACTGCTTTTAACCTGTGTGATCTTGGACAAACTGGGACTCAGCTTTCTTGTCTGTAAAAGATGGCTTTTAAAATCCCTTTCTGATTCTAAATATATAATCCCATCATCTTAAATAATTTTGAATTTGTTCTCCCTTTCCTTGTCCATATGTTTGAATGACTATTTATGCTAATCAAGTTAAAAGTGTGGCTATTGAGAATGTTGTCTAAAACTCTGAATTAGGTAGATAAATAGATTAGTTAACCTCTCATATTTTTAGAAGTGATTTCAAAATTCCATTATATACTATAAATGACAGCAGTAAACTTTCTAGTATGAAGACAGGATTGTAAACCATAAAATTTTTTGAAGCTCTAAAACTTTAACATAAGCAATTAGGACTCGTTTGGGGTATATTTGTGGAAGAAATCTTGCTCAAAAGGAAGGTCTATCACAAGAATATATGTTTAATAGACGCTTCTATTCTCTGCAACTCTACTACATTTTCAAAACTACAAAACTACATTTTCAGAGCCCTATGGCATTTTGGAAAGAGCATATTTTAATCAAGGTTGTGCTAAGTCCTGAGTCTGGACTCTTTCTGAATAGTGATTGGAACACCCCTAAGGAAAAATCAAGAGCCCTTACCCAGCATTCTCAGAACCATATGAAAATGATTATTGGAATATACACCAAATCCAACCTGCTGTGGGGATTAGGTATTTTCCAAGAAAAAATTCCAGGATTGGTAGGGGTGAGTGATTTAAGGGGGATTTCATTCCCTCTTTCTTCAGACTAATAGCATCATTTCTATAGAGGACTGTTTGTTCTGTTAGAGACAAACTTACACCAAGTTATAAAGTTATATTCAAGAATGGTAAGATTGTACATATGCATAAAAAGAGAGCAAAACAATTTCTGCATGCTATAAATCCAGTATTCTGAAATGAATTATTATATTTTGTTAGTTTAAGAGAGGAAAAAATTAATAGGTGGTCTTTTGGTAAAAACAAACTGTTCCCACTTCCTTCTATAAAATGTTCATAGGAATTTTCATAAAAGCCACATCAAAATGGAGCACATCTGGCTCACTAGACAAGCAAGCAGAGTGAACTGGAGCTCTGAATGGCCACATTGCAATATTTTCTGGAACCTCCTAGTAATTTGGGTTTTTACTGAGTCTCTCAAAATGCCCAAGTATGTTCAGAGAAGCAAAGAATAAGTTTTGCCAATCCTCATCACTAGAGTTGAATATAATTGTTCAAAGCCTTATTATTTTATGAAAATGAGGTGAGAATATTATAGTGAAAACTTAACAATGGCTCCCCACTCTCTATGAGATCAAATCCAGACTTGTCATCCTAGCATTTATAACCTTCCATAAACTGACTCCTCTTAAATTTATTTAATCTAGTCTTTTAAAACTACCCAGTTCAAAAATCTTCCTCCATTTACTCAACTGCTCTTAGACTGTATTCTCAGGCACAAGATGAGAGACATTGGACAAAATGGTCTTGAAAATCCCTCTTGCTCCTAAGGGAATTTACCTTAGGCAGGCCACATTTTTAGTGTCACCTTCATATATCACATTCAATCATTGTTCATATTAAAGTCCCATATCCCTAAAGGATATGACCCTTACTTTCTCCATATACTTGTTATTTAAGGGCCAGCTCAAATCCTACTTCCTCTATAGGCTATTTTATGATTAGGACAATATTCTAAGTCTTTTTGTATTCACTTGTTAGGTTGGCTCTAATTCCTATGCAGTTGTTGGATCACAAATTTAGAACAAGGTGTGACTCAGATTGAGTGAGATGAAGATGAGGACTGCTAATTGAGTTCCTTAAAGTCACAGAAATATCAAGCATTAGATTTAGAATTTTAATGCTAGTCTACTACCTCCTTGTTACTCCCCTCGTAAAAAATGGAAACACATACCTTGGATGTTAATAGGTATTTGTGAAGTATTCACTATTTTTGAAGTGAGCTCACCTTACTCTGATAGACTTCCTTTTTTGCACCTGCTTTTCTCTAGAAAAATTTGATCTTTAGCTTGAAGTTTTTGAAAGCTTGTCATGTGTAAGGGATTGAATTAGCCTGCTTGGCACTAGTATGAAACCATGAAGCAGTAATTGGAAGCTGCAGACACACTGATTTTAGTTGAAGGGGGAGAGCAACAGTAATAGCTTCATAGCAATCAGGGCCTTTCAAAATAGGGAAAGGAGTAGTTTGAGAGGAAACTCTCCAAAACTAGAGGTCTGAAATCAACATCTTGTTGAGCAAGCCCTTTTGGGGGTAGATCTGATGACTATTTAATTCCTTTGCAATTCTGCAATCCCGTTATTATTATAACTTGATCACACCATACATTCCTTTTGCATGTTTATCACCTTTGATTATTTATGTTTTATATTGTTGTTGTTTGTCCTTTATTCTCTAAGAGGACCTTGACTTCAGGGAGGTGATGCCATGATTGGATTTAAGTGAGGGTGAGCTGCACAAGGTCACCTGCCTCACTTTCCTCTCCAGAGTCATTTGGGTCCAGTGGCCAGATGTAGATCTGTAGTGTTCTTATTTAGTTGTCTTGCAGACAGACTCTGGAGGTCTTTGGGAACAGCCTTCCTTTCAGCCAAGTAATCACCACAAGAATAGCCAGATGTTAAAGTCCAAGTCCAAATTCTTTATTGTTTCCTTCACCTGGTGCTCAGCTAACTTTCTCCTGTCCTTCAGAGGGGAACTTGGTTTCAGTGGAGAAGTGCAAGAGGCCAGGCCAGCCAGCAGGAGCTGAAGATGGAATTGAATCTCTTGGTTCTAAGAGCTTGAGCTCCCACCTGTCTTCTCTGCCCTTTGAATGTATCTAGCTGAGGCTCCCAGTTTATATGCTCTACAGTGAGTATAAACCAATCATTATATCACTAAGAAACCACTATTTGTTGTAAGATTAAATCAATCATACTGAACTTAGAAAACTATTAAGCATCATGCTAAACTAGATAACCATTGTCTCATCAATTCCTCTGAATTAGCACCTTGTAAGAATCCTTGTTTCAAGTTCAGAATTCTGGCCCATAACATAGATCAGGATTGGAGATGGCCCTGTATGCAATGGGAGACCTTGGCCATTTTAAGCTAAGGTCTTCAACAGATTCTCAATTTTACTGAAATCACATTCATTCAGTGAGTAAGGCTAGCTACTGAGGAAAAAAATCTCTTTTTTTCACTTAGTCAAAAAAGTTTATCTATATAAATAAATCTGGGAGGGGAAGACTCTCAGGGTTTCTGACCAAAGCAGAAATGATGGCTATTTACATTCAATCTGAGTCAATCAGGACCCAAAACAATGACCAAGTAGGGCTTGGCCTAGGATCTATTGGTAACCAATTACAATCAAATTGATTTTGATTTAAGGCCTGGAGTTTAAGAAAAAAATTACAATATTTACACTTTATCATATAGCATTATTGTTATTAGTGTAGATCTATTATGTCCTCTTGAACTATGCTCTTTGAAGACAAGAACTATATTTGTTGGAGCTAGGAAGATAAGTTGAAATCCTGCTTCAGACATTCACTAGGCACATTACACCAAGCATGTCATTTAAACTTTTGTGTTTTTATCAGTCTGTTTTCTCATCTATAAAATGGAAAAAAAATAATACTAGCACTTACCTCTTAGGATTGGTTTGAAGATCAAATGAGATAGTTGTGGAAGGCTTTTGAAACTGTCTATATAAATACTAGTTATTGTTATTTTTTTGCTATATTTCAGAATGCCTAGTACAATGATAATTAATATATACAATAGGTCCTCTTACCTGCAAACTATCTTTCACACTAATGTTGAAATAGTTTTGTTTCTATCAATCTATCCCCATCATTGTTTTGCTCAAAAAATCTTTGGTGAATTGCCATTATCTTCTGGATAAAATGTACATTCCTTATACTGGAATGTTCTGGCTCTAGCTTATAATTTCAAATCCCCCCCTTATTTTTCCCCTTCATGTAATCTGTTTAAAACTATCTGATCCATTGGTCTTTCATTTCCTTTTTTCTCATTATTTATTCTTTCCTTCTGTACATTTTTACTCCCTCGTCTACTATGACAATTTCTAGCTATGACAATATTTCCCTTTCCTCAAGGCTAAACACTGGTGCAACCTTTTCAATGTAGGCCTCCTTGTCCTCTCCAAATTAAATATACCCCTCAGCTAGAGATGAGCTCTATCTCCCAGATTTCTCATCCGTCTGTTCAAATTGTTGTTTTGTGTGAGGAATGGGAGGTGGTCTCTCTGCTTCTCCCTAGATGGGAACCTTAAATTTAGGAAGACTTGATTTCAAATTTTTCTTCTGGCATATAATAGTTGTGTGACCATGGAAAGACCATTTAACTTCTCAATGTCCCATAAGCAAATCTCAAAGACTATAAGTTCAGAATTTCTAGTCTTTACAAAGATGGAAACCATAAGTCTAGACTAGGAATTCTTAATCTTAGACTAGGAATTCTTAATCTTTTTTTTTTATTCAGCATTTCTTTGGCAATAGGGTAGAACCTATAGTTTAATTCTAAAATTAATGTCTTTAAATATATAAATTTTAAAATGGATCATAAAGGAAACCAATTGTATTGAAAATCAGATATATATATATATATATATATATATATATATATATATATATATATATTTTTTTTTTTTTTTTTAACTTCATAGATGGCCTAAGAACTATCCACTCACCCCAGGTTAATAACCACTAATCTAGATTTTAAAGGAGGAGAGAGGGTATATCTCATTGTAATTAATATTCTAATCATATGCATTATCTGTATATACATCTTTTCTCCCTACCAGATTATTTACTTTTTTGAGAATAGGTACTATGTCTTCCCCCTCCCCATAATTGTATCCCCATCCTTTTAGCTTTGTGTATTATAGATGTTTAATTAAAGTTTATTTAATTAAATTGAAAACTTTTTTCATCAATTCATGTTAATTGGCACCCAGCATAACTATTGCCTGATTCATTATTTTGCCAAAGGCAACATACCTGAAACAATTCCCTTCCCGCAAGATTATAGGCCATTGACTTCTCTGCTCCAGATTCTCTGGTTTAATGGAAATTGATTTATTCCTGTTATATGGATGAATTTGTGTTGTATGCAATTATATTTGTCTGAGTTTCCCATAATGCATTAGCTCTAAGAAAAAGCTTATAAGGTGGAATTTCAATAGAAAAGACTTTTCCATTTATGAGCTTTGTTGAACATAAAACCTCTTGGGTCAGAGAGACCTTTACAAACTATTGTTTCAATTATTGTTGTTTCCTCATAGGACCAGTTAAAAACTGAAATTTTTCATATTATTAGTTTATATTGTGAAATAATACTTTTGAGACTGAGACTGGAGTAAGTAAAATAGCCAAAGCTTTTTTTTTTTCTTTCAAAGCATGATTTAACCACAGAATAGCCAACAATATAATTCTAAATTAATATTTAGGAAGAATTGTAAGCATAAAGATGCAGCAAGTATTCCAAAACCAAATTCTTGGATTCAAATAGATAGCAACTGATGCTTAAAGTACATTTTAACAGCACATTGTCATAACAATATAAGTAATATCACTACAGTTATTCCAATCCAGAATTCTATCTCAGTCATGGACCATAGCAAATAGTCATGAGGCTGGGAACCAAGTGATAAATTTTCTAGTTGCTACCTCTAATTGCTTTCACCATCTATTTGGAGATATATGTAATAGAAGAAGATTTAGATTTTTCTCTGCTTGGTTCTAGGAGACAGAACTCAGAATAATATGTGGAATTAGTAGAGGCAAGTTTTTAGCATTGTATAATGGTCATAATAATAACTCTTCTGCTGACTCCTTGTATGATGGTCATATCACTTTCCTTCTCTAGGTCTCATTTTCCTCATTTATTAAAAAACAAAATAAAAAGGAGAATGTTGAGGTAGATTAAAGACTCTTAAGGTTTCTTTCTAGCTTAATATTCTATGGACTACATTTTTTTCTAAGAATCTATTAAACTGTTAATCTTCCTGGACCTATGATTTAACATTTTATGCTTTAATATCCCTTTCAGATATAACATCCCATGGCCATATGTTTTGAGGAATTCTCAATCTATTCAAGCACTTGGGGGTGAGAGAAAAATTTCTGGAGGAATGAGGTGAACTTCTTATACCTCTATCTTCCTAAATTAATTCCAATTTCTTGCACACTAGTTGTTTTGCAACTATGTCCACAAACTTTACTAACTTAAAAAGACCTTTATTTTTTCTTCTTTTTTGACTTGAATCTTTCAGATTACTGTCTTTTCATTTCTAGTAATTTATGCACCATTTAGAAATCAGAGACTAATTTGGTCTCTGTTGTCTTCCTATAAGAGTTTTTAGCATCAGCCCTAAACTTCTGATTGAATTATGAAATTCCTGCATGTCAGAGTATAACAGTCATCATAGTATACCCAGTGTAGCTCAGGAGTCAAAGGCATCTCTCCTCTCCCCAGTATGTGTCTCCATTTTTCTGTGTCATGCTCCATATTCTTTGCTGCCTTTAGCAAGAATAAAATCCTGGGTTGGATATATTATGTTGGTGTAATTTATATACACATGATGGAATAGTATTAAAATGTTCTTTGAATTCTTGTTATTGTCTATCTGAAGCCAACAATTGCTATAAACAGTGTAGTAATAATGGTCTTACCCTCTTTCTGTCAACACCAATGGCTTAATTTTACCCAGCTGGGAGAAGCATAGATAATACAGTGCAGATTGACACAAAATCCTCTGTCTACTCTCTATTCCCATGACTCAATATATTGGAACTTAAGGCTTTGTGCACATTTCACACATGTTGCCTTGTAGTCTTTCTATATCCATCAATGATTAGATAGAAAAGGTTATTTTTAATACTGTGACCAATAGACACTGACACTAGTATTAATCAATTTCTCCAGAAATCTAGAAATGAAAAAAGCAAATGATCCATTTTCCTAAATTTGGAGAATGTCAGTTAGCCAGGGGAAATTAAAATCAAGAAGAAAATCCCTAACAAGTAACCATGTGGCCTTCACTTGAAAGTCTCCACTGGCAAAGGTAGATCTATTCCCAAGGCAGATCACTCCATACTGAGAGAGCTCTGATTATTATAGCCATTATACAATGCTAAAAACTGCCTCTACTACTTCCACATATTATTCTGAATTTTGCCTCCTGGGACCAAGCAGAGAAAATACCACTCCAAATATATGAGGATAGCAATTGTCATCAACAACATCCTTATCCCTTGCAAACACACCTAGTTTCTCTCTTACTCAGGCAAACATTTCTGATTTTTTTCAAATGAACTTAATATGGCCTGAACTCTAAGAATATTATCCTCAGACATTTTCAGTCTTGTCGGTGTCCTTCCTAAAATGCAGTGCCTAAAAATGGAACACACTTCTAATTATAATTTCAGCAATGCAGAGTATTATGAGATTATGGAGTCCTTTCATTTTTATAGTCAGCCTATCTTCTCTCAAAAACACTCAGAAGTCAATCAGCTGATGGGAAAAGGCTTTTCCATTTTTGGATGCCATGATCTATTTATCACCTCAAACTTCATTTCTTGTTCTTTGCCATATCTCTTTATTTTCAGTGATCCCTTTATTGAAATTATTTTCCCCAAATGTTATAAGAACAGAAAATTTCTAGAAACTCCCCAAATTGTCACTCAACTTCTGCTCAAAGATCTCCCAGATGACAGATTCCACTACCTCTTAAAGTAATCCATACTTAAAACAATCTACCTCCATATCTAATGTTTAAGGTTACATTTTTTTCTCCTTACATCACACAAATCTAAATGTGTCTATCCAACAGACATGCTATACTCTAAGACAGTTGGCACATATTTTTTCTCTTTAGCAATTTTTTGATGAAACTATCCAAAAAATACTAGTGGCCTTCATAGTTATGACTCATATTATGATTGTTCTTCAAATACTTGAATTATTATCATGTCTTCTTTTACTCTTCTATAAACTTTCAACTGCCCTTTGTATTTCCTGATGTCTATGACTTACAATTCCCTCCACCGGTTACCCATCCCTGGATATTCCTTGTATAACCAATTTTCTTTTTAAAAATTAGCACTAGTCTTGAACACAGTAATGTATTAGTAATCTGACTAAGTCAGAGCATACCAGAACCATTCCCTCCTTCATTCCCAATGCTCCAAATGCTTCCAGTGCTGCTCAAGACTTAATTTGATTTTTATTGCCTATATTTATGCTCACGTAGGGCATGTAGTTCATTAATGATCCTTTTTTTTTTCACATTCACTGTTTACTAGCCATTCTTTTTCTATCCTACAGTAGTGAAGTTGATCTTTTTAACTCGCGTATAGGACTGTAGATTTATCTCTTGTCTTTCACCTTTATCTGAGTCCGCTAGGTGGCTTAGTGGATAGAATACCAGTCTTAAAATCAGAAAGAACTGAACTCAAACCTGACATCAGACACTTCCTAGATATGTAATCCTGAGCAAGTCATTTAACCGCTTTTTTCATCAGTTTCTTCTGCTGTAAAATGGAAATAATAATAATACTTATCTCCAAGGATTGTCATGAGGATTAAATGAGATAACTGCAAAGTGATTAATGTAGTGTCTAGTACATAGTGACGATTATATAAATGCTAGTTATTGTTATCATCATCATCATTAATCATCACTATTATATTTTATCTTTTTGTATTTGGCCCATAATTTTAGTTCTCCAGAGATTTTTTTTCAATTTTATGTTGAGTATCTTAACTATTCTTCATACCGTTAGTGGGCATAGCATCATTTTACTCACTGAAAAATGTTGAGCAGCATAAATTCAAAGATAGATTCCCAGACTGTCTCACAGAGACATCCCACTAAGTTGAGATCAACCCATTAATAATTAAACTTTGGGTTCAGCCATTCCTCTAGTTCTGAATCCAACTAAATATAATAAGTTGTAGCCATCCAGCCCACATAACTACATTTTTCCCACAAGGTCTATATGAGAGGTTTCGTGAAATGTATTCTATAGCTATAGAATTTCCTCCAGGCTAGAAACCAAGTCAAAAAGGAAATGAGGCTAGTCTGGCATAGCCTGTTCTTGATGAAGTCACACTGCTGTCTATTTGTGATAACTATTTCCCTTTTTTGCTATTTTTTTAATTCTATAAATTTTAGTGAGAATGAAAGTGAATTGAAAATATTACCCCTTATTGAAAATTAGGACATATTCCTATTGCCAGGCCTATAGCACACCTCCATTCTTTGAAAGATCATATCAGCAGTTCAATAATCATTTATGTAAATTCTTTTATAGCTTAAAATGTATTTTTGTTTAATATAAATATCATGTGTGTTTAGGACACACACATATATATGCATATAAATGTATGTTATGTATGTGGTGTAGGCACATACTATATATGTATATGTCATATACCTATGATACATTGTGTATGTGCATGTGTCATGTGTTGTAGATATATGCATGCTTGCATATATATGTATATATGCACATACACATACTGGTATACATATATACCTCAGAGTTTGGAGGGTGCTTTGAACCTATCTAGTGTAAACCCTACCCAAAAAACAAAGAGCTGTATAATATATTCAATATGATCTACCCTTAATGATCTCCAGTGAAGGAACTCACTGCTCACAACTCACAACCAGAAGCTGCCTATTCCACTAGTGGAGAGATCAACTTTTTCTTAAGTCAAGCCTAAGTACCACTTTTTGAAATTTTCATATATTGCTTAAAGTTCTTTCCTCTGAGATCAAGCAGAATAAATTTCACTTTTCACATTACAGCTCTAAAAATATTTGAAGATTACTAATATGTCTTCCACATTTTGTCCAAGTTCTTGCTTCCTCTCTACTCATTTAGCTTTTCTTAGTTTTATTTCCTCTCTCATGACAAAATGAAAAGGATCCTGGATTTAGTTTTGCTATCCACTTATTTTGTGACCTTGGGCAAATAAGATACCAAGCTGGGATGGAAAAAGAAATGATTCTGAACTCAGAAGACTTGGATACTCAGAGAATCTTCACATCCTGGCTTTACTGCTCTTTACACCAGGTAGTAACTTGACTAGATCTCATTTGCTCTTTGGGCATTAATTTCCTAATCCATAAAATGGAGAATTGGGTAAGATTTAGTTATCTCAAACATCATTTAGTTCCATGAAAGCATTTTCTCCTACTTCTATCCATCCCTGGCATTGTTTGTGCCATGATCCTCCCTGTGCTCCCCTAAAAATGAGCACACATACATTGTTTTACTTTTCATTTCTTTTTTTTTCCCAAATTCAACTCCATGGCTAAATTAATAATGTGTACAAAGGGTTACTAATTTGACCATTATAACAACATGCAAAAGATATTGGTCAATTCAGCCAAAATTATTAGCTAACTCCAATGTCTAATTATGTCTGTTTTGATTATAATTTTGACTAAATGTTTGACTGAATTAGTCTCTTGTTTGGGTGTCACATAAACAAAGCAGTTATCACCAAATGTTTGTATCTCTGAAGACATATCTACACACACAAATGACTCAGCTTCTCTGACTCTGGTTCAACCATTCACTGATTCAAGATAAACAAGTAATCAATTCAGTCAAACTTCCTATCTGCCTTATGATACAGTTAAATGATACAATCCAGTTGCCCCTCATAGGTAGATAGAGCTCTTCTCTCAAAATTTTATCAAGCATGTAAGTGGTAGGATCTAGCAGGGAAGAATAGGAAGGGTGATTAACATGGGTTCTGAGGCAGACAGAATGAAAGACATTGTTTGATGCAATCAAGTAATTAAAGTCTCCAGACAATCTCCTTCCTTTTGGTGATTTTCTTGGACCCTTGTCTGTTCTTTCCAGACTGAACTACAGAGGCTATCTCATTGCTTCCTGATAGCTCCATGGAATTCCTGATCATAATTTGGTCATCTGAATCTTGAGGGGTTTTGTAATCCTAATTTCTACTTGATATCTTTGCTTCCATTCCCAACCTTTCCCAACATCTTCATTTTGTAGCTATAATAATTTTCTATTTTTACATGGTTCCTCTTTTCAATAATCTATTAGTTCTATTCTTGATCCTCAGTGGTTCTCTAATTCTTATTAACTGACATAAAACTAAGGAGCCTTTTTCCTGAAAATTCAGGAGACAATGTAGGAATTGTAAAAATAAAGAGATCATCCTTTCAGAGGGGGGCAGTGACAAGGCTGACAGGAGATAGAGGAAGATGGAAGGAAAGGGAAAGGAGAAGAAGGGAAAGGAGAAGAGATGGGGAGAGCAGGAGAGGGAGAGAGATAGCAAGACAGAGACAGACAGAGAGAAGAGGAGAGAGAAAAGGAGAAAAGAGAGGAGAGGAAAGAAGAGAGGGAGAAAGAGGAAGAGAAAGAAGGGAGAGATCTTGGAGTATCACAGGTCCTTATTTTATAGATGATGAAATTGGCATCAATAGGAGAAATGAATAAGATCACCCACGTGCTCAGTGGACATAGAAATCCAAACCAGTCTCTTCTATTACAAAGACCTTGCTTTTGTGATTACATCTTGAAGAACTCCATAGGTTCTGCCCCTTGTAAGACTTCCCAGACTGTCAGAATGAAGGTAATATTAAATATAAATGATTCCAACTAAAGACCTAACACCTGGCTTCTTGCCCTTTATATTTTCACATTGTCACATTAGGTCTAGACAACCTGGAGACATGTTCTAGGAGTTTATTTAATCCTAGGCTGTTCTGCATTTTAAAAAATAATGTTTGCTCTCCACAGTAGGACTTCATAAATTTTGGCTGAGACTTCTAAGTTATCCAGTTCAACTGCTCAAATTGCTATCAGTCCCTATGAGGTATCTCTTTGCAATGTATTGGTTCCTCTCTGTTGCCATAGTGATAGGAATACAATTTGTGTTTTCTAGTTTTGTGTTGTAGACTGGAAACATCTGTGTGCAATTTTAGTATCCTGCACATGGTCCCTCCTCTTAAAAAAAAATCAGATCTCTGGCACAAGGACTTGAGTCCTTGAGAAATACAACGGAAAAAATCCCTTTGGGCAAATAAATGTATTCCATACCAGGCTCTCCTCAGTCCAGGGTCTCCCCATTCTCATGAGTGCCATGTCATATTGGCCTAAAGTTTCACAACAGATTAAGAATGCCAAGAAATCATTGGCAATACAAAGTGAGAACATCTTTCTTCAAAGGCACAGGACTTCCTGTGAATATAAGAAATCAATATAAGTAGCCTGGCTTAATGAGGTGAGTTAGCAAGCTTACAGAGTTCAGTATATAGAGGTCGTGAAGACTCAGGAAGCCTGCTACACCTTGCAAGGCCAAAGTAAAATATAATCACATGGCTTACTTGAAAAAAAAATGTCAAGAATAGTGCTGAAGAATCAAAGACATTACTTCACAAAAATATTAACCTTAATATATAAACATGAGCTTATATCTCAGAAAACTAGCTTATTCTGGGATATGGGGTTTTCAGATTTGTGTGTGTTTGTTTTTGTTTGTTTTAGTAACTTAGACAGCATCAAGGATATTGAGTAAGCAAGTCTTTAATGTTTTATGATTTCTAGCTTTACTTCGCCTTGGTCTGGTTTCCAATCAATCACTTTTATTAAGTAACTTCTTAGCTTGTATAGAATATAATTTACTTTTTTCTAACTAAGTTAATCAATTGATTATTAATAAATTAAATTTTCTTACCAAGGTCAATAATTTAATACGTGCTACTCTACAGAATCTAGTGACATCCATAGACTTATTTGTCCTAATGCAAAATCTATCTGAAACAAATCATATTTTTTTCATTCTTATATCTCACTATTTTTTTCTTTCTTCTTCAATTCTGTCAGTTTGTCGCAACTATTAGCCTCCACCTGCAAATCCCCTTTCTATTTCTAATTCTAATGTACAACTTTTAGCCTGCTTTAAATTTAGAAAACAAAAAAAGAAAAGAAAAAAGAAAACCATAATGTCAGAATTGTACATATATTGAGCTTAAACAGGCCCTAAGGAAAATCATTATGAGGCATTATGTATAAGGCCTAATGCCATGTACTTATTTATGCTTTGTAAAAATGTATATATTCAATTGCTCATTTCTTCATGTTTAGCAATGCCTATAAGAAGCAGCTATGGGGCTGTAGAAGAAATGGTCTTTTTCTTCTATAACTTTTTCTTTTTTGAGTGGACCTATAATTTATTTAATTAATTAGAGAACTCTTGATATTAACAATCCCTCCAATATATCACTTGGCAACTCATTTGTTTTATAATAATATGGAATTATTTAAGGTCTTCAGAAATAATATGTTTAACTTATAGTTACATAATTACCATGTTTCAGAGACAGGATTTTAATACATATCTTGCTGAGAAAGAATAACCATATATTATCAAAGAAAAGTGTTCTGGATTTTGAGTAAAAAAAATCTGGATTTAAGTTCCAACTTTGCATCTTATATCCCTCTGTGACCTTAGACAGATAAATCATTCATAATATGGCTTTCCATATCCTCATATATAAAATAAAGAAATTAAACAATTTGACCTTTTTTTATAACTAGTGTTTTTAAAAAGTTAGACTTACTGAAATAGAGTCAAATAACTATTCTGGGAAAAATCATGAGTAGAGGAGTCATTAATATCCCTTTGGGATTATAACTGTCTGGAAAATATTGGAATCATTCAAATATTAACTTCTAGAAAGTGAATAGGAGAAAAGTTGCCTTGAACAATGGGCTGCAGCTTTCAAATGTGTCATGGAAACAACTTCCACAAGAGCAAAATGTTGTTCAAGTTCTCTGGACCACAAGACACATATTCTGTCCCTAGTGATTTTAGATCACCTCTAAGTATATAGCCTTCTATAGTCCTAGGCCTCTAGCTCACAGGAGAGCAAAACAAGGTCAATGAAACACATTCTGATTCATAACATGATGTCCTAGACTGCTCCAAGAGAACACCAATGTGAGAGCTGACATTTTCTACAAATATCATATTCTCCAGGGTAGGAGAAATAGACATATTTATTACAATTATGGATCTGACCTCCCATACTTGACAAGCCATTTGCTACTGTTGGGAATGGTATCTTTCCTGTTGAGAACTTTCTATTTGGATGTCTGCCAGGGCAACATATTAGTTCTACTATTCTTTCCCATCTACCAGTTTTGTCATTATTAATGGGAAGCATGATTTTCATTATTGATCATGCTTAAAGAAAGAATATGTTTGTGTTTATTCATGTTTAATGTTGATTTTTAAAGACTTGTTATATTTTAATAAGATATGCACACTGCCACAGTAATTGAAGGACTTGGCTTAGAAAGATTAGATTCAAATTTTTATTCTGA
Source organism: Sminthopsis crassicaudata (assembly GCF_048593235.1). Lineage (NCBI taxonomy): Eukaryota > Metazoa > Chordata > Mammalia > Dasyuromorphia > Dasyuridae > Sminthopsis > Sminthopsis crassicaudata. Next base: position 455,285,309 of record NC_133618.1, on the reverse strand, counting down.
CAATTACCAGCTGTGTAACTTTGGGGAAATCAGTTCTTCCATAGAGACTTCAACCAATTTGACCCTCTTTGATCACTTTTTTCTATCACTAATTTAAAAAAAATTGGGAGGGGACATAAATTATACATGTACAATCATATAAAACATTTTCTTATTAGTTATTTTGTGGAAGAAAACTCAAAAAGAAAGAAGGCAAGTAAATGAACAATAACGTGCTTTCATCTGTATTCAGACACCATAAGTTCATTTTCTGCAGGCAGATAACATTTTTCATCATGGATTCTCTGAGATTGTGTTAGATCTTTGAGAGTAACTAAGACATTCATAGTTGTTCTTTGTACAGTATTGCTGTCACTGTGCATGATATCCTCCTGGTTCTGCTCATTTCACTTTCCATCAATTCATGTAAGTCTTTATAGGATTCCCCCTTCCCTAAATCATCCTATGTGTCATTTCTTATAGCATAATAAAATTCCATTATAATCATATATTACAACTTGTTCAACCCATTCTCTAATTGATGATCACCCCCTCAATTTCAAATTCTTAGTTAGTTAGTAAATATATATATATATATAAATATATATAAATAATTTTGTACATATGGGTCTTTTTATCTTGTTAATGATCTCTTTAGGATACATATTTAGTAATGATATTGCTGGATCAAAATGTATGCATGACTTTATAGCCCTTTGGGCAGAATTTCAAATTGCTCTTGAGAATGGTTGGATCAATTCACAATCCAAAGAACAAGACTTTAGTTCCTCCATTTTCCCAAATGATCCCAAGACTTATTGTATTACTTTTCTGCTATATTAATCAATCTGATAAGTTTGAAGTGGTATCTCAGAGTTGTTTTAAATTGCATTTCTCTAATTAGCAGTTATTTAGAGTATTTTTTCATGTAAATATAGATAGCTTTGATTTCTTTATATGGAAACTGCCTGTTCATATCCTTTGACCATTTATCAATAATGTGATGTTTTGAGTATGTTCAAACTTCCTTTTTCATTTTCTTACCAGAAAACCATAAGCAATATATGTCTGTTATATATTTCTCTCCTGGATTTGTTTCTCACATTACTTATTTTGATAGCATATTTCTTACATTTTTTCTCTTTCATTATTTCTATATTTTAATTTTGTCTAATGCTATTGTCTCAGGGAAGCATTGCTTTCCATTGCCCCATTGTAATTTTCAGGGTGCTTAATTCATAGGTAAGCTTTATCAGTATTTGTTCTTATCTATTAAATCTATGTGTTATTCTTTTATCCTTGGATGTTATTTCATTTTTTACTATATTTTGTATTTTTATGCCATTTCTTCCTTGTGCTCTTGCAGTCCTTGTGGCACAAACATTCTTTTCTCTGATGTTTTAATTGGATTTGTTGTTGTTACCTTTCTTCTTTGATTTCACTCATGCCATTCATAGTGCATACATTTCTTCACTCTGTTCAACATTTTCTTCTGTTTGCTCAAATCTCCATGCTATATCTCTATAGTGGAACTTAGTGTTGATACGAAATTCAGCACTCTCATACTCATGAGTGGTGAAGGAAGGCCCTGATTGATTCTAAATATGGTAAATAAGATTGGACATCAACTTCCATAGCATTCCTAATTTGAGCTCATTCTCTTGTTGATTCAATTTAGTTTAGGGCCTTGGCCACTTCTCCTGTGTTCTGCTTTCTTCGTATTCCTAAACCAGAGTAGGCTCCATCCCTTGCTAAGGGCATAACAGTTCCCAATAAATGTTGCTGTTGACAGAAGTCCTCTTGAAATTCTTCAGGAGTTTTTCATATTTTGCTCTGCTTCTTTAGCTTGCTGCTGATCTTTTTGCTTTTACTTTTTTAATGTCATGTTGCTTTTATTATATAATAATATAATAGGTTATATACTTAAAAAGTAAGTTGTTTATAATATAAACTTCCAGTATCACATACTATCCTTCTTCTGTTCTAACCTGCATATGAAAATGCTTAATTTATTCAGAACAAGGGAATTTCTATCTATCTCTATATATGTATATATTTACAGATAGATATAGATAATAAAAGACAAGGCTTTAATTATAACTGTATTATGTGATCTTCCTGCTCAGGCTACTATTATTGCAGCTTAACCTAAGTGATCTCAAAATTCCTTTCAGCACTGAAATTACTTTCATCTCCCCTAACTTTTACTCAACTACTATGTCTATTAGCTTCTATTCCCAGATACCATCCCAATTTGTAGCCATGTATATTTAAGATTTTCAGGACAACACAAGCAGATGACTAGGTGTTGATTTCACTCTATTTCTTGCTGTATCTCTATTTTCTTAAAAAGTTAGTTTTTGGAATAAAACAAACATTTCTATAATATAGTATAATAAAGATGATTATACATGAAACTACAAATCTATTATATATAATTTAGTGGTCCTTTTAAATATATAATAAAAGTATCGTGTAAATTGCTCTTTCTGTGAAATCTGACAAAGCTCCCTGGAGTCCTCAGAATCAGCCAGAGTCAATACATGCAAAAGTCCTTGGTTTTTAGGAGGAGAAGTGAAGGAGACAGATAAAACTGCCAGGAATTCTGCCCAGGATCCTTCCTTGATTCTAGAGTTCAGAATCTCCACAAATCTCCACACTTTTCTCCTCCTCCTCCTGAGGCCAAGTGAAGTTCTCACAATCTCTCACTCCACCCCCTAATCCTTCCCTACAATTCTCATAATCCCAAGCATTGAGCTAGCATTAACTGTGAGAAGAGAAATTCCAAACAAGCTAATAGAATTGTTGTCCAATAGATAATTAGCCATAAGTGCTAATTGTCTGATTTCAGTGCATATATTCAGAGTTTCAGCTCTTTACACCTATCTCCCTTTTTTTCCCCTTTCTTTCCCCTCCCTCACCCTAGAGATGGTTACTATTAGATATACATACATATATATGCACACAAATACAAATATGTATATATATACATATATGTAAAATTATTCTATACATAATTCTTTTAATAAGTTCTTCTTGTATGCTGATAATTTTTTCACTTGTTCTTTAATTTGTATACTTATAAAAGTCCAAATTATTTCATCATTCAAAGTTGTTGAATGTTACCATATAAAATGTTCTCTTGGGTCTGCTCACCTCACTCTTCACCATTTTGTACAAGTCTTTCTATGCATTTTTTAGATTATTGACCTCATCAATTTTTATAGCACAGCAGTATTTCATCACAACCATATACCATAACTTCTTCAGCTATTCCTCAGTTGATGGGGATTTCTGCAATTTCCAGTTCTTTGCCTTAACAATAATAACAATAATAATAATAATAATAATAATAATAATAATAATAATAAACCATCCCATTCACATTCAAAGTTACAATAATTCTTTTGTGATTTTTCTCCATTTTATTTTTATATATTAGATTTTTTTCTCAGTCTCTTTTTATTTTATTCCTATTAATCTTATCTTGTCCCCTACCCTCCCATTCCCCATTCCACCCATCCTTTCCAAAAATCTTTGTGTCACTTTGTTTCCATCCTCCCAAATCCCCATCTATACATTTCCTCAAATTCCCTCCCCAACCTTGTCCCCCAGCTTTCTCACCTCTACATGTTTAGAAGACTTCTACATCCTGCTAGATGTACACATAATTTTTTTCTTTAACTCAGATGATAGCAAATTTCCAAAATTACCTTTACCTCCACCTGCTTCCTTGGTAATAGTTCTTCCTTTCATGCCCTGTTCTTCTCGATCTGTTATCCAGATTAGTTGTTTTTCTAGTGAGATGTTCTAGTGTCTTTTTTTCTAGTTTTATTTTTTTCTTGGTGTCTTATAAGATTATTAGATTTCTCTTATCCAATTCTCGTGTTCAAGAAGTTATTTTTTTCCTTAAAATTTTGTAGTTTTTTTCCAATTGATTAGCATTTTTTCATAATTTTCTTGGATTGTTTTTATGTTTTTCCTAATTTTCCCTTAAGCTCTATTATTTGATTTTGAATTCCTTTTTATCTTCTAAAAACTCTTTTTGGGTTTCATAATATATTATGTTTCTCTTTGGAGTAGAGTGGCTTTTTTTTAACCTTAGTATCTTCCTCTGAATAGGAACAAAGATCTTCTTTTACATCAAAGTAATTATTTATACTCAAGTTCTTTTTTCCTTTGCTTATCTGTTTTTCATTTTTGTTTTGTTTTATTTTAGTAGCTTATTATTATAATCAGTTTTTAATGCAATATTGTGAATAATGTTGCCCTAAAGCTCAGTCCTCTTTACTGTTATTTTTTTTTTTGAATTCTGTCCAGAGCCTCAATCTCAAGACTTGTCTCCTTTCCTCAGCCACAGTTATGGTTTTCAAAACTGTTCTTGCTCCCAAGTATGGTACTGCCTCAAAAGACACATGTTTACTCTTTCTCCCCCACAATCAGAGGCTGGGATCAGCACTTACTTCTGCTCTAAAGAAGGTTGTTGTTACCTGGGCCAGGACTAATCAAGACGGTGCTTTTTTCTCTTTTGAGTCATCAAGTGCTTATGTGCTTTGCCTTCCCTTAGCCTATTCTCTACTCAATATCTACAGGACTGACTGTCTTTGGAACATCCTGGATTGGATGGAGGAACTTATCACTATTTCCTTTGTACTTATCATTACTTCTTCTGAGCAAATGTAGAGCTTTATTAGCAAGTGTTTGGAAGTTTTTTGTTGTTTTTTTCCCCCCCTGGATCTGAGTTCTTTCAAGTAACAAATACTCAACCATCTTCTCAAAATGTCTGACTCAATTTCACAAGCCTTCTTTAGATACCACTGTGAGCAGTCTTGCAAACCCTGCACTCATGGTACCTAGAGGTGAGAAAAGAAAGGTACATTTCTTGTCATGTGTCTAAGTCCTGGTGAGAAATATTTGCCAAAAGATGGCTTTATGAGTAGATTTATATCAATATGAATAAAATAAGAGGAGATGGTAAGAAGCTAAATGGAGTTTCAGCCAGGAAAGTGGAATTAACTTTCAATGTCAGCTTCTCAAATTCGCATGTTCTGAGCCCTGACTAAATGTAACATATATTACCCACCTTCCCTGTCCCCAAGGAAAAGGATTGGTTTTTCCTAATTGGGGACACTTAGATTGCAAACTCCCTGAAAATCTACCTATCTGAAGAGACTAGCACATTCTTCCAGTCTCCTTGCCAATATTGTTCTTGGATTCAGAATTATTGGCAGATGTGGAAAAATGACTTAAATAGCATTAAAATGAGCTTTCGCCTGGGTTAATAGCTTCAGCTCTTTCCTGTTTAACTATGTTAGCACAAGGAAACATGTTCAGTAATGGTCTTTAAAAGTAAATTAGCTTAGACTTGTTTGAATCACCAAGGAAATAAAATCAAATGATAAAATGATGATTGCATTAAGATTGTTAATATTAATATCAAAAATGTGGGCAGCATGACAAACACCATGAAATTGCTGGGGAAACAAATGTCAGTCATGATCACTCAGTACCAAAGTGGCATGCTACTGTGGGAACATAGAGTGTACGTACCTGTTTAGAACACTGGCTCTACTGGTCCCAAGGAAAGTTTCCATCTAAAAGGACATAGTCCCTGTCTAGGGATAGCTCTTGGTAAAATACTTTTGATGTCCTGTTACACACACATACACACAAACACACACACCTGCTCCCTTATGAAACTGTCTTCTGCAGAGGTCCAAATATTAGCAAAGTATGAATAATACCTTGGTTATGATAGCCTTTAATAAGAGATTTATATACTATTATAAAAAGAGCATTAGACTTAGAATCAGAAGAAATAGACTTAGATTCTGCCTCTGGGCACAATTTTGGATAAATTATTCAACCTTCCTCAGTTTCTTCATCTGTTAGATAAAGATAGTAACAGACAACATCCATTACAGAATTATTATCCATGTATATAATAAATCAAAAAATTATCTAGCATATGTATACATACACCCCCTGCCCATTTATTTGTGTGTGTGTGTGTATATATATATATATATAATGCATACATGTACACATGCACATGTGGATATATACAAACATGTTGTATGTCAACATTAATTTAGAAATAAATATAAACATATGAATAAGATATGTAAAGATATGTGTATGTGCATATAGTTATGTGTGTATGTATATAGACACAGAGGGGAAAGGAAAGGATAAAAAGGAAAGACAAACTTATATAGTATCTATCATGTTCCCTTTACTGTGCCAAGCATTTTTACAAATATTACCTCATTTGATCAATCCTAACAACAATCCTATGAGGTGAGTGCTAGCATTATCCACATTTTACAGTTGAGGAAACTGAGGCAAATACAGGTTGAGTCACTTGCCCAGAGTCTCACACACACACACACATACACACACACACACACACACACACACATACACCCCCCCACACACACACAAAATACAATTCCCTTCATCTTACCCATTTCTCTCCCCTGTCTAATTGTTTAAACCCTTTTGGGATATTACTTGATGAAGTTCATTTTAAAGGTCATTATGAAGGCCTCTTGTTCCCAAAATAACATTTCATATCTTTATAGCATTTTTAGCTATTTAAAGAGCTTTCTTTGAAATAACCCTGAAAATAAATGATAAAGTTTCATCCTCCTTTTTTGAAAAAGACCATGACCATATATGAATATATTCACATATGTTTTCATTTGTATTATTTCTGCGAAGGTATGGATGGATATATACATATATATATATATATATATATATATATATATATATATATATATATATATGTATCTGTATGTACATTTTTATTTCTCTTTATCACAATTTACATTCACACACACTAGTCTTTTAAAATCTATAAAGAATGATACTTATATGTTGTCATATAGCTTATTATTTAAAGTTATTATTACTTTATCCTTTGGAAAGCAACTTGAGACTTCAAGGAACAAATGGCAGTTATTTTCTAGAAGTTACTTAGTGGGTTGGGAGAGACACTGGAAAAAAGAAATAGGTTTGAAACCTGGTAGGATAATTACTAGCTATGTGATAATAAACATTTCATTTTAGTTCTTTTAAATTTGGTTTTTGGTGTGTTTTTTGGGGGGAGGTGTTATAAAATGAGTAATTATATAATAATAGTTTTGCTATTTATTTTAGTGGATTGTTTTGAAGAAAGTACTTTGAAAACCTTGAAGTACTCAAATATTGTAAACTATTATTTGTTTGTGAACAAGATGAAGGGGCTCACCCTTAGAATCACACTTCATAAATTAGATAGAGTCAATGCATCAGACAGAGGAAAAGTAGATAAAATTAATGTGACTGTGCTTCTCTATTTCTTCACAGACTAAAGCACAATGGAACAGTGCAAATGTAGATAATTCAGGGCTAATTTACTTGAAAGTAATTAATGGGATCTTAGTACTGAGGAAGTTATTTTAACTAGATATTAATAAGGAAACATGGTATAATGGAAAGCATGCTAGTTTTTTTTTAATCATAGGACCTGAATCCTGATTGTGTTATACAAAACCTGTATGACCTTAGCTAAGTCAGGTAGGTGGTACAATAGATAGAGTGAAAATCCTGGGGTCAGAAAGACCTGAGTTTAAATTCATCCCCAGACACGAACTGTATAAGACCCTGAGCAAATAATTTAACCCTATTTGCCTCAATTTCCTCATATGTAAAATGATCTGAAGAAGGAAATGATAAATCAGACCAGTATCTTTGCCAAGAAAAACCTAACTATAGGGGTCACAAAGAGTCAACAACTGAAACAACTAAACAATAACAACAAAAGAACCTTATCTACCATTAAACTCTTTGAGGGCTTATCTTATATTTTTTATCTGTAAAATAATCACTGTTGAATTAGATGGATTTTAAGGTCATTTCTAATTATGAATCTATGGTACTAAGTATAGGAAAGTTAGCTACAAAATAGGTAAAATTTATAACATGACTCTGATTTTCTTTTGCTTTTTAAAATACACTATTCCCTTTCCTCCTTCAATTTCTTATGGCTGCAAAATAACTTTGATTTGTTTGAATGCTACTTCTTTTATTTAGAATAGCCATTCTTTATAAAAAGACATATTTAATGTATTTGATTTTTCCAACTTCATGCAAAGATAGTTTTTGACATTCATTTTTGTAAGATTTTACATTCCAATTTTTTTTTCCCTTTTTTCCTTCTCTCCCTTCCCCAAGATAGCAAGTATAAGTTAAACCTGTAAAATTCTTCCAAACCTATGTCCATATTCATCATACTGTACAGGAAAAAAATCAGATGAAAAGGGAAAACACAAGGGAAATAAAAGAAAGCAAACAACATCCAAAAAACATGAAAATACTATACTTTGATTCACATTCACACTTCATAGTTCTCTCTCTGGATGCAGATGGCTCTTTCTATCAGTCTATTGGATTTGGTTTGAATCACCTAATTGTTGAAAAGAGCCACATCTATCAGAAGTGATGTTCACATAATCTTATTGTTACTGCGTATAATGTTCTCTTGATTCTACTCATTTCACTTAGCATCAGTTCATGTAAACTTCTCATAAATCATCCTGTTGATCATTTCTTATAGAACAATAATATTCCATAATATTTATATAATATGACTTACTCAGTTCCTCTCCAACTGATGAGCATACACTCAATTTCCAGTTCCTTGCTGCTACAAAAATAGCTGCTACAAACATTTTTGCCCATGTGAGTCCTTTTCCCTTTTTGTGATCTATTTGGGTTACACATCCAATAGTGACATTGCTGTTTGATAGTCCTTTGGAAATAGTTCCAGCTTGCTCTCCAGAATAGTTGTATCATTTCACAATTCCACCAAACCTGCATTAGTAGCCCAATTTTCCCACATCCCCTCCAACATTTATCATTATCTTTTCCTGTCATCTTAGCCAATCTGAGAGGTATGAAGTGGTATCTCAGAATAGTCTTATTTTGCATTTCTCACATCAGTAATGACAAAGCATTTTTTTTCATATGATTAGCAATGACTTTAATTCTTTTGTCTAAAAATTGTCTATTCATAAGATAGCTTTTCTTCTGGTCAATGAAGGTTTTAAATTTTTTTTTTGCAATTTATATTTGTTAAACTTAACTATGTATCCCAAAGTTTGAAGCATGCTTTTTTGCTGTTTCTATTATTTGTTTTGTTTTTCCTTTGAACTGTAGATTCTCTGATTTGTTGTTATGTTTTCTCTTTTTATTATGGCATTGTCTACTGAGTGAAAACAAACAAACAAAAAAGGGAGTTCCAGCTCTTGGTATGCCTATATAAGGCAAACAAAAACAATTATAATATAAACTGTAGCACCTTTTAATCCACAAAAAGTAGAGAAATGTATTGAGAGGGTCAACCTAGAAATTGTTTTACTTTATTTATGCCATTGATCAAACTTTCTGAGTTAATTTGTTACCTGGTAAATAGTTTTAAAATTCTGGACAGTAAACATATCATTCCATCCAAAAAGAGAACAAAAGCAGCCAAAATACTGGGAGGGGAGGGGGAACCTGCCCAAATCTAGATGGAACACTTAGTCCAAAACAGAAATTTAACCTAAAAAGGGAATTTGGTTCAAAGCATGTTGTTGTTCAGTCCTTTTCATTCTTGTCTGACTCTTTATGACCCCATTTGGGATTTTCCTCAGTAAAGATATTGGAGAAGGATGGTTGCCCTTTCTTCTTTGACTCATTTTATAAATGAGGAAACTGAGGCAAACAGTCTAAAGTGACTTGTCCTGGATTACACAGTTAATAAGTGTTTGAGGCTATATTTAGTGCTGGACGATGAGTCTTCCTGAATCTGGCCATTAGGACTCATCTTGCTGTGCCAGGTTCAAAGTATGATCACTAACATAAATTATCTGTCATTCTCCATTTCCTTTCTTGTTCCTCACTTCACCAACCCAAGTCACTTTCAAAGTTCCCTCTATTCTTGGAGATATTGGTTATACTAACTTATGAATTTAGATTTTTCAAGGTCAGTGTGCATTAGAATTGTTTTGGTAGAGTGCTATGGTCATTTTCTTTGAATGGAAAATTCAGAGATATTATTGGAGCTAGCATTTATTAATGCAATTTCATCAAATTATATTTTATAGAATTCTTAAATTATTAAACTATTACCATTAGTAGTTTCATTTTGTTTTAATGCAATTTTATTTTAGTAGTTTTAGTAGCTTAAAATTGGGGCAACTTATATACAGGGATACAACTTAAAGTGATTTAGGGAAATATAAATATCTGACTAAAATTTTATACCTCCTTTACTAATCTTCAAAAATTAACAAACTTAAACATCTCCCTCTTTTACATTTTTAAATGAAAAAGAATTTTTTTGGAAAAAGGAAGTTTTAACTTTTTTCTCTGCCTTCAAGAACTTCAAATATCAGTACTTTTGAGATTTCTATTCTATTTCAAATATTTTACAGACATTTGTTAAGCCCTAACTATATGCAAGTCAATGTTCTAGTTAGAATTATTTTTGTCCTATAATCTTTCTTGGATGGAAGGGAATCTAATCTGAAATTGCTTTTTTTGTCAATTGCAGAAATGATATAGAATAATTTTTATTTAACTTCCAATTTTTGAATTATTTCCTCTCATAATGACAATACCGTTCTAGTATAACTGTCCTTTTAAAAGCCAGCATTCTCTAGCAGCTAAATCATATTGGTTCCTTTTTCTATGAAGGAAGCTTATGTTAGCATTTAGTTCATTTCTTTACCAAGCTGAAAGTTTTATATTTTAAACAATGACATGGATGGCCTATGAGGTACTAGAACAAGAAGGGGTACGAGACTTTTCTCATCATTTTATTTCATTTTTAAGATAAAATGTAGAGGCCCAGGAAGAAGAAATGAGTACCTTAACATCACACTTAGGATACAGATAAGATTTAAAATCACATCCTTGTTATTTGAACCATTGCTCCATTCACAATATTCATGTATTTTACTTCTAAAGATAACAAGCTACTTTCCTGCAGAACATTATAAAAAACCTCTAAGCAGAACATTACTTTTATGTGTTTTACTTTATTTAAAAGTTTTATTGATTGCTTTTTTTTTTCTTTTCTTTCTTTTTTTTTTTTTTTACATCATAGGTACTCCTGAATATATACATACTAGCCTTTTTCTATCTAGTGAGCATTCTTTTCTAACAAAGAAAAAACAAAGTTAAGCAAAATTGGCTGATAAATTTCATGGCTTATGGAACATTTCACACTACAAACTTGGTCATTATAATTGGCAGTTTGTTTATTTTACCTATTCCTTTAGTTTATAATATTTACATTTAATTAAAGAAATGAATAGATAGCTTGTCTGATTGTTTCACTCTGTCAGTTCATATACGTCTTCTTTTTTTTCTGAATTTTTTTTTATCATTTCTGTTTATCATTTCTGCCAAGGCAATTATTTGCCATTGCATGTGTGAATTCTAATTGATTAAGCCACATAAAAATGAAGAAATATCCATTTGTTTTGAATTCTTTGCTATTACAAAAAATGCTGTTATGGATACACACATATACACACACATACATATGATGAGAATTGGTAAGGAGTACCTAAATGAAATTAGGGTTAATTGAGGTCTAGTGGTAGGTTAGGGGTACAGGGAGTCAAATAGAGCTCCCCTGCAACCCCTTTTGGATTCAGTGCAAGGATACAGAGTTAAATGAGGTCTAATAGCAGTGCAAGAGTTTTCTGTAAAGGAATTTACAGGACGGAAAACCTAGATTGATAAAAAGAGGTTTATTATGGGGTTTGGAAGTAAGGTTAAAAGGTAGAAAAGACACCAGAACCAGGGCTGGCACCCGTGGGCAGGAACCCTTGACATTGCCGGTGTAAGGATGCCATGTTTGGGACTCCTGAAAAGAGTGGACTCCAGGGTTCCCCCTTTTTATAATGGGGGTCTTTTGGTAATCTTGAAGGGGCTCATGGGTGGAGTCCCAGGGTGGCTCCTGGCTGGGTTTCAGCCAGGGTTAGAATTTGAATAGAATTCAATGGGTTTTTAGATAAGGAATTGTTTGTGCTTGGTGTGGGGGTTGGGAAACCTGAGCAGATCATTAGAATGGGGGCTGGGACAGCCCAAATTGGCTCAGATCCGATGGAGGCTGGAAGAGCCTGGATATCTCCCACTGGAATTCTTGGGGGTTGGGAATCAGAAAGGAATCTTAACTCACATCAGATATATATATATATATATATGGATTACACACATATAAAATTATTTTCTCTCTACATATATATATATAAGTGCATTATGCATATGTACACACAGATACAGACACAAATAGGAATTTTTGAGTCAAAAGGTATAAATGTCCTCCCTCCCAATTTTTGTTTTCAATATGGTTTCATTTTAATAGAAAAATCTAAGTTTCTTAGAGCAGAAATGATCTCTTCTAAAAATATTTTAATCTCAGAATTTAGGATAGTGCCTAGCACATGCTTTTGTTGTTCAGTTATTTGAAAGTAAAACAGAATAGAATAATTAAGCAAAAATTATAAACAATTGAATTCTATAAACTAGTGTTCAATAGATCCAAGAATATGAACCACTTAGGGAGGACTTTTTAATCTGATATCTACTCCTATTTAAATTAAAAATGAATTTGATAACATTTTCATGTAGACAAGATCCTTACATTATATGATACAAGTTCTAAATGCATAAATAACCTAAATATCAAAGTCAAATCATAAAAATGATAAAAATAGAAGAAGGTAGCTCTCATAATGGGAACTAAGTAGTAGGGAACATTCACCAAAGGGTTAAAGAGAACACAAAAGATAAAATAGACCATTTCCATTAAGTTAAATTTAAAAGCTTTCACACAAATATAAATCACGTAATCCTGTTTGCCTTGGTTTCCTTATTTGTAAAATGAGATGGAGATGGAAATGGCAAACTACTCTAGTAATTTTGCCCAGGAAATACCAAGTGGGGTCATGAATGTTAGACACAACTGAGAAATAACTGAACAACAAAAGCACAGTCTTAAAGAAATTTATTAAACCATGATAACCCAAAAGATGGTAGAGGTCAATTTAAAAAGCTGTTAAAGTGATATAAACATACCATCTCTAATGGATGCTGTTTCAGGGTGTTAGGTATTCTAAAAATAAAATCGACACCCCAGCTAATATAGAGAAAAGTTCTTTAAGAAAAATCCAATCAAAATCAATGCACTGGCATCAATAAAAGACATTGCCAGATTTTAAGTATTGTTTGCAAGTTATATCCCTCCAAGTATGTGTCTTAGTTACACTATTTAGTATGAATGCAACTCTTTGAACAGGTAGCCTGAATGATCTATACATTCCCTATAATGTCCATACTTCCCTGGATGCTTATGCATTTGTGGAACAGTAATCTCAAGGTTTGGGATGAGAGGGAAGGAGATATTCTCTATGTTATATTAGTTATACTGTTATTTAAAGCACATTTGTTGTGAATTGAGTGTATTTTTGACTGGTTAAAATGAATTTATCAGTAGGAGCTTATGAGCTTTGGTATAAAATAACTAGAACCTCAGTGAGGTAGCCAGTTGGTAAAGGGATGGGTCATGTCATCCCAAACCTCACTTTGATCTCAACATTTATATATAGGATGATCTATAGGAGTATAAACTCTAACAGAGACAGATAACTATATTATAATAAAACTTCAGCACTGACTACTATCTATGATGATTATCAAACATCATCTCTATAGACAATTAACTAAGAACTTAAGCTCCTGGAGGGAATATTTTTACCAGTCAGCCTCCAGTAGAAGGTTTCTATAAAAAGCCTTCCTTTCCAACCTGCATTCTGAGAACAAAGGAATAAATCTAGGATAAGCTAAAAGAAGGAAAATGGGCAGGACTGGCAAAAAAGACTAACTCAGATTTTGTGTGTGTGTGTGTGTGTGTGTGTGTGTGTGTGTGTGTGTGTGTGTGTCTTTAATAAAAAGGAATCTGGTTTGAATTGTAGTAGAGTACAAAAACAAATGGCATTCAGCCATGGATCTGAACTCAAATAATCAGTTTGCAAATGTCTTTTAGATGTTATTTTCCCGTAAGATTCAGTGGAGCATTGCATCTGGCAGCTCATCTCTATTACTGGATCCTGGCAAGTGAAATGTCAAGGCAGGCATTATTTATAATTTTGAATTTATTTTCTCGCTACTCCATCTTATGTATTCCAGTTACACTTCAAGTGCAAGGACATCCAACCAGACACTTCACATCACTGGTTTCTCATTAAATTGTAGGTCTCTGTAGCTTCTATAGCTTTAAGATGGTAGAACAAGCAAAGCAGTGTCCCCCTAACCCTACCTCCACCCTTAGTCCCCACTGATACTATACATCACAGGCTAAAGATGTGCTAAAATATCCCCTGGCACTGAGAACTGCATATTAGGCCAACATAAATTTATTCAGTGTATTGTGAAAGTTAGAAAGAGTAATAACTCCATGGTGCTTATAAAGTGCCTTCAGCCAAATTACTGAAACCTGAAAAGATCCACTTATATGGAGACCAGAATCCCACATAATTGGAGGGAAGCACCCACTGCTTCATACAGATACACTTGAAGGAATTTACTTTGAAGCTCTACTGGGCATGCTGCCTTGCCACCATGACTAGGATGGTCAATTAGCCAGTCAACAAGTATTTATTTACTGAGTGCCTAGGATATTCCAAACACCATGTTAGACACTTTGTTGTTGTTCATTTGGTTCAGAAGTGTCCGACTTTTTGTAATCCCATTTGTGGTTTTTTTTAGCAAATATACTGGAATAGTTTGCCATTTCCTTCTCCAGCTCATTTTACAGATAAAGAACACAGGGTAAAATGACTTGCCCAAGATCATACAGCTAGTAAAGTCTGAGGGAAAGATTAGAATCAAGGAAGATGAGTCTTCCTGATTCCAGGCATGACATTTTGTCTACTGAGCCAACTATATGTCCCTGTTCTGCAGTAAGAATGCTTAAATTAAAAAAAGAATAAATTTTGACTTTAAAGGGCTTACATATGCATAGATATAGACCAGTTTGTTTGAACCACAAGGAAATTATATATATATATGTGTGTGTGTGTGTGTGTGTGTGTGTGTGTGTATATATGTATATATATATACACACATATATATGTATATATATATACATATACACATATATATATGTATATATATATGTGTATATATATATACACACACATATATATATATATATATATATATATATATATATATATATATATATATATATATATATATAAAATAAATCTGGAAAGATAGGCTAGAGCTAAATTTTGAAAGGTTTTGAAAGACACAGACTTCTTGTTTCTTTTTTCCCTTCTTCCTTCCTTCTTTTCTTTATCCTTTCCTTCTTTTCTTTATCCTTTCCTCTCTTTTTCCATTTTTCCCTCCCTCCCTCTTTCCTTCCTTCCCTCCTTCCTTCCTTCCCTCCTTCCTTCCTTCCTTCCTTCCTTCCTTCCTTCCTTCCTTCCTTCCTTCCTTCCTTCCTTCCTTCCTTCCTTCCTTCCTTCCTTCCTTCTTTGTATCACTTGCTGCAGGACTTTGTCTATAATATATAAGAATGCTGGTGATTCTATTTTGTATCTTGCAACTTTGTGAAAGTTGTGAATTGTGTCTAGTAGTTTTTTAGTTGTCTCTAGAATTCTCTAAGTATACTATCATATCATCTGCAAAGAGTAATAATTTGGCTTCCTCATTACCTACTCTAATTCTTTTAATTTCTTTTTCCTTCTCTTATTGCCAAAGCTAATGTTTCTATTACAATAAGTGATAGTAATGGTGGTAGTGGGCACACTTCTTCACCCCTGATCTTATTGAGAATGGTCCTAGTTTATCCCTATTACACCTGATGCTTTCTGATGGTTTTAAATAGATAGTACTGATCATCTTAATGAAAACTCCATTTATTCATATACTCTATAGTGGTTTTTAATAGAAATGGGTGTTGGATTTTGTCAAATGCTGTTTCTGCATCTATTGAGTTAATCATATGTTTTTTGTTAGTTTGGTTTTGGATCTAGTTAATTATGCTAATAGTTTTCCTAAATTGAAACAATACAGCTTTTCTCATATAAATTCTGCTTGGTCATGGTGTATTATTCTTGGGTTAATTTACTGTAATCTTTTAGCTAATATTTTATTTAAAATTTTTGCATCAATATTCATTAGTGAAATTGGTCTATTAGTTTATTTTTCTGTTTTAACCCTACCTACTTTAGGTATCAACATGATGTCTGTGTCATAAAATGGATTTGGAAGGACTCCTTTCCCTATTTTTCTAAATAGTTTGCATAATACTGTAATTAATTGTTATTTTTCAATGTTTGGTAAAATTTACATGTAAATCCATCCAGCCCTGGAGAATTTTTTAGAGAGTTGATTAATAACATTGATTTTTTTTTCTAAAATGGGACTATGTAAGTAATTTATTTCTTCTTCTGTTATTCTGGGCAATCTATATTTTTGTAAGTATTCCTCTATTTCACTTAGATTTTTAGATATATTGACATATAGTTGGGCAAAATAGCTCCTAATTATTGCTCTAATTTCCTCTTCATTGCTGAAAAGTTCTCCCTTTTCAGTTTTGATACTAACAATTTGATTTTCTTTTTTCCTTTTTCTAATCACATTAACTAAAGGTTTATCTATTTTATTGTTGTTTTTCATAAAATTAATTCTTAGTATTATTTATTAATTCAATAGTTTTCTTACTTTCAATTTTATTATTCTCCCCTTTTATTTTCAGAATTTCAAATTTGGTATTTAATAATGAGTCTATTTTAGATATACTGAGTTTGAGTTGTCTGTAGACATCCAATTACAAAATATAATATGGCACAGGAAATCAACAGAGAGAATAAGGTTGAGTATACAAATCTGGGAAGCATCTGCCTAAAGCTGATAGCAAATCAATGAAAGCTAATTGTCAAGGAAAGAGACAATGATCAGTACTTAGTACTGATCTCTTTCTTTATGGAACATCCACACAGGTATGGAAAAAAATAAAATAACAACTGATTTGGACCTCATATTCTCCCATAACTAGTGAAAACATTTCTATTCTGTTCAATTTTCTGGGCTAGATATTTGGTTATATCTGCTTCTGGTTCTCTCTGGAAACAGATTGAATATTCAATCCTTACATAAGTTGTATTTTCCATAGAGCTTCCACTTCACTCCTCTCCCACATAAAACAGTAGTAGCAGCAGCAGCAACAACAACAAAAGTTACTTTTCATACCAAACATTTTCATATTTAGAATCATATACTATTGGAGAGAGAAGGGGCCAGACAACTTATAATATTGGAACTATAAAGAAAGAGCAGAGAATGGCTTTTAAACATTTTGGATTTTTTATTTCATAGATTTATTTGATGAAGCTTCAGAATCTCTTCTCAGAAGAATATTTACACACCCATATACCAACACATGTATATGTATGTGTGTATATATACATATATATAACATTCATAGGAATACAAAGGAAATTAGGTATATTAAAATAGTTATCAAGATTTTTTTAATTGAAAATGTAATAAAATACAAACCTCATGTTAAGAATTCCTTACAGATTTTTAAACCATAGAGTGTTAGATCTAAGCTGAACATGGCATTAGAACAGAATTTCTCAAACGTTTTCTACTCATGACTTCTTGAGGCCTGAGAAATTTTTATTTAGCCTTGAGTACATAGATGTATAAAATAAGTATATAAATTGCAATTCTTTGGTATACATATCCATTTACCACTCATTAAAGATGAAAGAAAATTAGCATATTGATAATAAGATGGATGCACTTGCTTCTTTTTACATAAAGAATTCAATCTTGGCAGAATATTTGATATCTTTTACTACTGCCAAATTTTTCATGATCCCCACATTCAGTTATGTGACCTCATATAGGGTCACAAGGTATAGTTTAAGAAGCTTTGCCTTAGATCAGTGCTTCTTAAACTTTTTGCACTCATTACCTTTTATCATGCAAGAAATTTTTATGTGACTCTGAGAATTTAGGTATGTAAAATAGTTATGCAAATTAAGCATTTACTGATAATAAATCACAATTTCATGATCCCCACATTCAGGGGTCTATAAGGGGTCATGACCCACAGTTTTAGAAGGACTCTGGTACCATTATCTGCTTATTTTTTATGAAAAATAAAAATAAAAATAAAAATTCCCTTAGAGTTAAGATGACTTGTCTATGACCATGAAAAAAAAATAAGAAAACCCAAAGAGGACCAAAACTAAAATTCAAATCCCTTGACTCCTAACACAGCTTTCTTTATCCTTTTCCATGCTGTCATTATAATATATTCTGTTATAATCTACCTTAATTAGATCTGAAATACTCTTTCCTCTCAAATTGGTTGCCAGCTTCCTTCTAATAATAACTAGCATTTGTCTATCACTTAAAAGTTTCCATAGCATTTTGCAGATGTTATATCATTTCATCCCCACTGCAGGACTGAGAATTAGGTGCTATTACTGTATTATCAACTCCATTTTACAGCTAAGGAAACTGAAGACAACAGAGATTAAGTTACATATCCGTAATTATCCAACTTATTAAGTTTCTGGGGCTAAATTTGAACTCTTCCTAGGGTCTAGCACTTTATCCATTGCACCATGTACAAATACTCAAATCACCTATCATGTTACTGAAAATATATTAATTAGAGCCTCACCAAAAAAGGTATTTAACTGAAAAAAGATAGAATCCTGAGAGTGCCAATTATCATCTATCTTTATGTCATAGAGAGAGAATTTGAAAACACTGACTTCTCTTACAAACTGAGAAACATTTTTTCCAGTGGGCAAGTGAAGCTCTTTTTCAAGTTGGATTAACTTCCTCAGATATCCAGCTCAATTCACAGCAATTATAAGGTCATTGATCTTATGATCTTGTGTCCCCAAATAGAGATTTGTATCCAGATCCTGTAAGTTCTTTTTAGCCTGCTGAGATGCAAACCAGACTGATGAGAATTAGAAACAGATCCCATTATCACTGAATTGAAATATCAGCTCTTTTTTCTTCTCAAAATACTTCAAAAAGGAAGTTTTCAAATCTTCCAAATCCCTCTAACTTTTGGATGAATTTTCATTTCCCATTTGCTCAATATTACTATAAATTCCCAGCTTCTATTGCTAGTTATTTGTCAATCTTTAAGAAAAACTACCAAGCATCAATATCTACTCAGAAAAACAGTAGCTCGGGGAAAAGTGGGCTTTTCTTTGTCTCCATTCACCACCTCAGTTCTTCATCCTTGCCCTCTCTTTCTTTCCCCCTCCCTTTTTTTTTTTGACATTTTACATCTCAGCTTTAGAAATCTGACTGCAATTAGGGCAGGTTTAAACATGATGTCAAGGTTTCCACTACTTCACAGGAAAATCATCTCTCCCCTTCAATTTAAACAAGAGCAGTGACGCCTATATTTTTTTCATTGAGTGAGGACTTCCTGGCTTAGTTTAAAATGCTAAGGAAATAGTATAGTCCCATGGCAGAAGCTAAGTGAGGTGGAGAACTCTGTGGAATATGTCTATTAGTTAGCCGTGGTTATGATGGAAAGCCAAGAATATCTTTAACTTGGTTACCCCCACACTGAACACTGTTACCTTCCATATAAGTCAACTTTAGCAACTTTCTGATTGATAGAATCTATCATTAATCTTTGAAGTACTCCAATTTCCTTACCTACCATATAATATTAAATTAAATGTATGATGTATATAGCTCATATTAGTGTGATCTGTCCAGAACATTCCTAATCTTTTCAATATCCTGAGATTCCAACCAAATTAAAAATGAGTGGAAAAAAATAGACACATCATACTTCCAAATGGAAAGAACCATTAATCCCAACAGCCTTTTAATCCAAAAATCGCTCAAGATTGGAGGAGTATTCTGATTAGGACAGACATGGAAAGAGAATTAATTGTATCATACTTTACTAGAAAAGCAATGTTGGATCTATATATTATCTCTAACAAGTCTACAATAAGTTCTTTCCTGGTCACTGAGGATACAAAGACAAAATGAACTGGACCCTGCCACCAATAAGCTTGTATTTTAATATAGAATTATTTAGAGAAGAGAGCATTAACAATGTATGTATGTAGAAAGATGGAACAGGATTGGAGGTTGGTAAAATCAGGAAAGCCCAATATGCATTAAATTTTTTGAGCATTGTCTCAAAAGAACCTAAAAATTATAAGAGACAGAAGTGAGGACAGAGTGCAGTCTAAATATCAAAACCAAATGAATAAAACAAGAGATCTTGAAAATGGAATATTGCATGTGGGAAAAAGCAATATGATGGTCAATCTGACTGCAACAGAGATGTAACTCTCAACTCAAAATCATTTTGTATAAAACATTTCTCTTTAGTGAAGATTGCATATTCAATGCCCCTGCAAGAGGGGTAGACTGGGAACTTAAGATAGAAGAGAAATCTTTTCTTCTGGCTTCACAATCTTTCTATTCTCTTCTCTTTTCTCTTCTACAAACTTCACACCACTCTGAGTGAAACATTGAGTCATCCATCTCCACTAAGGAGAGTCTTATTCAAATAAGCTATGAGCTAATTATTACAAAAAATATGTGAAAGGAGGGAGTAAGATGATAATTTTCCAGATTGTGGAGGCACTTAAATGGACATTAAATTTTGCATTTCATTATAGAGGCCATTTTTTTGTCTTCTATGAGCATATCCAAGGCTACAATGTTGTTGTTGAAATGGGCTGGACTTGATGGGATAAATGGTGAAGAAAAATCTGATATATAAATTTCCTGAGGAGATATTAGTTAAGAATAGCACAGGATAGATAGACATTGGTGGATTGAGATTTGTCTGGAGGAAAGAAAAATCAACATCAAAGATATCTCAGATTTGAGTATTTAAGCATTTCAACCATATATGTTTATACATGTACAGGTATGGATAGATAGGTATGTATAGATAGATGCTTATAGCTAATGTACCTATTTGATAAACACACACACACACACACACACACACACACATATATATATATATATATATATATATATATATATATATATATATATATATATATATGACATTTAGCATCTTTATTTGGAGACATAAATGTAAAAGTCATTTTCCATGCTCTCATGGAATTTAATTGAATAGCTAAATTTATGACCCAGTAAAAACAATTCAAGATGGGACACAGGTAATTTCTATTTTTTACTTTCAGAATAAATAAGGGTAATATTATCCTACTTATGTTCAAGCATCAGTCTTTATTGACATTGAGGGCTACCTGTGTGCAAGAGAAAACAAATAGTTAAATGAGAAAATGGTTGGTATTTAATGAATATACTCAAGTACTGCCAAAGCCTTTAGAAAGACAATGAATGCCAGTGTTTACAGAAGATTTTTCTCTGCCTGTTTCTTATATTGGAGAAAGTCTGGGCAAGAGAAGAAGTTTCCTCATCCTCAGAATCCAATGTTGACTTTACCTGGTTAAGAGTTATGGACTACTTAAGACATGGGTTAAATTTAGAAAATTTAAGCCATTTCAGTTCCTAGATTTGAATAAAGATTTTTCTCTCACACCAATATGGAACTGTCATCAGTCATAAAGAATCACACAACCCAGAACAGGGTGGTTAGTTCTCTGTTGAAAATATTTATGTCGGTAACTATGCAATATGGTCTGTGGGATATATCCTTTTTTTTTTCTTCCAAGAACAAGTGACACATGGTCTTTCATATACCCAGGTTAGTTCCAGGCTATTTTCCTTTAAAAACAAAAAAGAATCTTGGGCATAAGAGATCTTGTATCCTGGTATTTATTTACTTAGGAGTTTCTTTTGTATTTTCTGTCTTTTTGTGTATGAAGCAACCAAGGTTAAGTGACTTGCCCAGGGTCACACCACTGGTAAGTGTCAAGAATCTGAGGATGGATCTTCATGAACTCAGATCCTCCTGACTACACAACTGACACTCTATCCACTGTGCCATCAAGTATCCCATCTTGTATTTTCCTGAGGAGAGATCTATTAAGCATCCAGCCATTTTATGGCTTCCTACTGCTATCTTTATAATAGACTTGATATCACCAGTCCCAGTTAGGTTACAATTTTGGGAGAAGGAGACTTCAAACTTTGACATCTTCAACTCATTTTACAAAAGAAAAAATTTCAGATTTGGAAAAAAATTTTAGAACAGTGAATGTCAGAGATGAGACAGATGCTGGAACATAGAATGTCAGATGTCAAAGGAACCTTAAAAATAACAATAGAGTGTTAGAGTTGCAGTTGACTTAAGATTTAAAAAAAAAAAGCTTTGACAATAAAATGTTAAATGAAGAATGGACCCTTGATAAATGATAGTTAGCCTTAGAAGAGATCACAGACCTTAGACAAAGTTAAAATTAAAATATATTTAAACAAAAGAGAAAAATAAGAAACTACATTATGTGTCGACAATATTATTCAGCATTTTTTCCTACCATTTAAAATAATTAGGCAGAATAAGATACCTGAGAGTGTGCCTGCCAAAAGAGTCACAGGAACTATCTGAGAATAAACATAAAATACTTTTTATACAAATAAGTTCAGATCTAAATAATTGGAGCAACATTTATTGTTCATGGGTAGGTAAAACCAATATGATCAAAAATGAAAGTCTTATATAACTAATCTTTTTATTCATTGCCACCCAAAAGTTACTAAAAAATTATCTTACTAAGTTAGAAAAAATAATAGCAAAGATCATTTGGGAAAATTAATTGTCAAGAATCTCAAATAAATCAGGGGAAAAAGATGTAAAGGAAGGGGAGTCAGTAATATCAAGGTATGAACACTGTTTAAATATAGATGAATAATTTCATTTATTTTGAATTAATTTTTTCTTGTATAAATAAAAGCAATGTAGCCAAGAATAGAAGGAATTTAGAAAATTCTGGAAAAAAAAACTTCTATGCACATTTTCAAATAAGATTTGATTGTGTTCGAATATTTCTGTGGTAAAGGAAATGATAAGGTGATTTATTTTGAAAAGCATAGAAAGACTTGGGCCTATGAAGGAAAATGCTATCCTCCTTCAAAGAAAGAGATCACAAGTGGAAATATGCAAAGTCATGTTTTACATATATATGCATGAATGTATATGTATAGGTTTATAGATATTTATCTATATCTATATATATATATATATATGGGGGGGGACACATACAGGCATAAACAGATATATCCATGTTTAATTATAGACTTCTTTAGGGTAGGTGGGGATATGGAGGGGAAAAGGGCAAAAAAACAAAGTAAAAAATACACAGCAGAGTACAAAAAAAAAAAAAAAAAGAAAGAAAGAAAAAGAAAAAGAAAAAAGATAGCTTAGAAAACAATGGATAGTCTTTATAACACAGATTTTCTTAAAATGGAAAATTTATTGTTTTAATTTTAATCTTCATATTCTGCTGTGTAGAAGTCAATGTTTTTTATATTCTCATTTTATATTTGTTAAAGCGAATAAAACTTTACAAAAAAGAGACAGAGAGATCTTAGAAAAGCAAATTATAGCTATAAGACTTTTATTATTTGACTCAAGATCTTTCTTTTCATATCTTTTACTAATTCATGTAGATTCTTTTTTTTCTCCTGGCTTTCATGAAAGAAAAAGAAAAAGAAAAAGAAAAAAGATAGCTTAGAAAACAATGGGTAGTCTTTATAACACAGATTTTCTTAAAATGGAAAATGTATTGTTTTAATTTTAATCCTCATATTCTACAGAAGGCCAGGAGAAAAAAAGAATCTACATGAATTAGTAAAAGATATGAAAAGAAAGAATTCTCCTATTTCTACTACTGCATTTCTCAAATTAAATAAAGCTAATGTTGATTTTAGTCAGAGAATGTGGCCATCTTTTAAAAAGCAGTTTGGTGTTATCTGTTTCCCCTAGCTTCTCAGAGCTTTTTTGAGTCCTGGAGTACCATTGCCAACATTTCATTTCCTTTATCTCCATCTAGGACTTAGCTAAAAGTGGGATCAAATACAATTATGATATTTAATAAACCCATGTAGTTCTCTTGGGAACTTCAAACCATATCATTAATAGAATAAGCATAAACTTTAAGGTCAGGTAACTTTCCTCAAAATTGCATTATTTTCTTGGATCCCTTGTACTTTGCAGGATATATGTAGACAGTAACTATGTTCATATCATAAGATTTATATGACATAAGGTTGCTCTGAGAATCAAGAAACCTGATTTTTTTTTTTATTTTCTTCTTCCCATATTACTCTTCTCCCTGAACTTGAGTTTCCCAGTTCTGTCATTTTTTGATATTATGATCTCAGACAAGCCTCTATTTCTTCAGAGGTAAGATAGTGTTGGAAAAGATGATACTTACATTTATATCTAGCTATGACTTTATGTTTCTATCATCAATCCAATGAGGACAATAATGACACCCTTTACCTTCTTCACAGGAAAAAATTTAAGAATTAAATCAAAAGCAAATAGATGACATGGACCAGCAGTAAACCAATTTAGTATGTAAATTAATCAGAGTAGTTGTAATGGAATTAATTAAATGCTTGTGACCAGTCTACTTACTTAACACCATTAATGTGGTGGCAAATAGACATATTCACACAATATTCAAACAAGCAGATGAAAAATTTTAGAAGTGTCCAGATGTTTGGTATCACAAATCTAAAATATCTGTAGATTGCCTGAATTTTTCACTTTGACATGTAAAACTATTTAAACTGCTTGGATATAAGTATTAAATAAATACACATTTTAGACTAAATTTAGGGTATCGTAACCTCAATCAACTTGTCTAGGGATATTTTCACAAATTTCCTACAAATTGGACATAATGTCAGACATGCTATATATTGATTTAGCTTTATTTAAAAAAGGCTAACTTTGCTAAAATAGTTAATTTATTTCAGAAAACTATCAATTATCCCTAATTTTCCTACAAATGTCAAAGATTCAACTTCATCCCATTAGAGAGTTTAGTTTTTTTTTCTCACATACACCTTTTATTATTCTATTGGTTTTATTCAGTATATTATAATGAATATTTCCTTTATTCAAGTGTTGTTAATCCTCTCAGTTCTCTGGAGTCATGTTCTCAGAAAATTTCTAGTCATGAGATTATGCCCACCTTCTCTCTAAATATTTTGAAATCTCTTTTCCTGATATTTCAGATTTATGTCTGACTAAATATAGATTTTGCTTCCTTATTTATTATGAAATCAAATATTGTATTTTGCCTTCCTCAGTGTAGTTTTCTTCAATATCAGGAGTTAGTCTTTTCTTGTTTTTCAGAATTCTATCCAAAGTAGTAGTTACCTTTCCTGAGAGCATCAATGATATCTAAAGCATAGCTCCAACTTATGAGACAAAAAGATACTACATGAATCCTGCTTATTTCTCAAAACTTTGCATCTTAATGAAGGGAGAATAAATATAGAAATAAGTATGAAACAGAAAAGAGATGATAAATATAGAGGAAAGGCTCAGTTAAAATTCTATGAGAAAATTGAGAAATCAAGAACCTCTTCAGTTCTAAGGAGGGAATAAATCAGGGTTGTCTTCATGGAGAAACATTATGTGAACTGGGTAGTGAATAAAAAGAGAAATGAAAAATTCTTATAACATTCCTGGAAAGCTATAGTTTGCAAAATAACAGCAAACTCTTTTTATTATCAACATCAAGGTAAAACATCAAAATTCTTCAAGTTGGCATTAGTATTTTAGCTCATTCTAAGTGATTATCCATTCTGGGAAAAAAGAAGAAGAAAAACAGTTTTAGCCTTTTCACTAATTTAACCTGGCTTAAACCCAACTACTCTGAATTAATAGGGTTTGCTTTATCCTTGACATCCTGAAAATAGAGTCTAAATAATGATGGATGAGGAGAGTAGGATAAAGAAGCAATCAGAAACCTGCCCTTAGCTAACTTAAGAGGGCTGGCTGTTACACATGGATGCAAGGATGCAATGCGACATCAGAACTTGGACTCAGCCTTTGATCTGGTATGAAACATACTTTAAAAAAATGTAGACCTGTGATTAGTTAGGTCTTTCTTCCACATGAAATTGAAGATTTCATTTACCCAGGGCAGTGTTGGCAGGTGGAATGGGATTTGCTAGCTAGTACCAGAAATCAGTAACTATTAGCCCTGGCATCTCTCTTTCTCTCCTTTCCATTCATCTTCCCTCTCTTTCTCTGTCTGCTCCCTCTTTTCTTTCCCTACTCTCCACTCTCACTTTTGCTGTGCTTAGATAAGTGACACTGAAGATAGTTTCAGACTTTGCATAAGGAATATTTGAATTTGTATCCTCCCTCAAATATTTATTAGATCTTGAACAAGTCAATTAAATCTCAGTCTCAGTTTTTTCATCTGGCAAAATTCAAATAATTATAGAACCTACCTCAGAAGGTTGTCATGAGGATCAAATGAAGTAATATATGTAAGATGTTTTGTAAATTTTAAAGCAATGCATTAGTGCTAGATATTATTATTATACTCAATTTCATGTTCCTAGGAAACAGGATCACAGAACGCCAGACTTGGTCCTTTCACTGAATATAAAAATAGTCATTCTGGAAAACCTGAAGAACATGATAAGAAGTAGTATTGTGGGTCTTTATTGTTATGCTAAAGGAGAGGTGATGGAATCCTAAAAAGGGAAGTAGACCCTCCATTTTACAGTCAATAATGCAAAAAGGAAAGAAAAACTGGTGAATGTTATCTGATAGCTATCTGAAAAAAAGCTGAGAACAGCTTTTTTAAAACATTAAGAGAAAGAATAAGACAGGCTCTCTGTGCCTATCTCTTTTTTAAATGCTCTAATAGCTTTTATTTTTCAAAATACATGCAAAGATAGTTTTCAACATTCACCCTTACAAAAACCTTGTTTTCTAAATTTTTCTTCCATCCTCTCTTCTCCCCTCCCCTCGATGGTAATTACTCTAGTACAGGTTAAATATGTGCAATTCTTCTAAATATATTTTTAAATTTATCCTGCATGTTGCACAAGAAAAAATATGATCAAAAGGGGAAAATTAGGGAAAAAAACAGCAATCAACAACAACAAAGGTGAAAATACTATGTTGTGATCTACATTCAGTTTCTATAGTTCTCTCTCTGGATGCAAATGGTTCTCTGCATCACAAATCTATTAGAATTGGCCTGAATCATCTCATTGTTGAAATGATGGGCCTATTACCTTTTATCCCCACATATGTATTTCATTCTATTTTTACATATATATATTAGCTTTTTAATATACCTTTCTTTATGAATCATATTGAGAAAGAAAAATCAGAACAAAAGAGAAAAAGCATGACAGAAAGGAAAAAAAGTGAATATATTATGTGTTGATTTATATTCAATTTCTATTGTTCTCTTTTTGGATGCAGATGGTGTTTTCTATCCAGAGTTATTAGAATTGCCTTGGTGGTTCTATGTCTTAATAGGACAGTGGACCTATAGTTATGAAAACTTTAAAAATACTTACCAACTATGTGAATCTGTGCAAGTAATTTAACCATTGTGTGCCTCAGTTTTCTCATATGTAAAATGGAGATAACAGCATCTTATCTCCAGAAATGTTTTGAGGATAAAATGCATTATCTATAAAGTTCTTTAAAAAACCTTTAAAATTATATAAATTGATGTTTTTATTATTAATATCATAGGGAAGTTGAGTCAAAAGGAATGAGAGGTTCTTAAGAATTAAACTCTAAAGAAAAATAGGAATCAGTTTCTTTTAAGAACTCTTCATTGCTCACCTTTGCTCCAGTGTAATCTAAGACTTTGCATCCTCTTCAGCTATCTTTATTTATATGTATTTACTCATATGTTGCCTCTGGAAATTGTTTTCTATTTGAACATCCCATCTTCTTCATATAAGATCTATGTATTCTGTGTATTCTATGGTTGGGTTCATGTCATTATAGTACTTTCTTTAGATCTCTTACAGAAAACTTTGTACCAGTGCATCAAGGCTTGACTGGATATCTGATATATGAGCATAGGTATGCAGTAAGGTTCAGCAGATGAACAGTCCAGGTTCTTTTTAAAAGCAAGAGTCTTGCAATTTGATCCCAAACTTGTCAGATCATTCTCCAGCTCATAATGTTGCAATGAATT
The DNA here is from genome assembly GCF_048593235.1 of Sminthopsis crassicaudata. Lineage (NCBI taxonomy): Eukaryota > Metazoa > Chordata > Mammalia > Dasyuromorphia > Dasyuridae > Sminthopsis > Sminthopsis crassicaudata. The sequence continues at coordinate 455,257,122 of NC_133618.1, read as the reverse complement.
CCCTCAGGATTTGCTGAATTGAGCTAAAGTTCCCAATCCCATTATTTGAAGCCTCCCCACAACTGATGTTTAATTTTCTCATCCCTTCTAATATAAATTTCTTCTATATTTCCCATAAAAGTGGATTACACGTGCACAAACACATATCCTTTTTGATCTTCCCTTGGAGTCTTTCTTCATCCATTTTTTTATGCCTGGGATATCTATCAATATCTACTTCTAGATAACATTTAGGCCTTCTGAAGTTTTGCCCATCCTTTAATAACTATTTCTAATAAAGAGGCTTTTCTAGAATTCACAGCTTACTATTAATCCTCCTCCCCTACCCTTATCTGACTTGGTTTGGATTTCATGTATAATTTTATGGTGTGTTATCTATTTCTGTTACATAATAGAGGTTGCTTCTTGTTGTTATTGTTTCATTTGTTGTATATTATAACTAAACATTACAGTGGAAAGTGCACTGACTCTGGAGCCAGAGGAGCTGAGATCAAATCCCACATTTGGCTACAAGAACCTGGAGAGCCAGGTCTCCTTTTGCTCCTCTTTGTACCCTGAGATCTTACCACAGATGCCTGACACATAATAAAAGCTTAATAGATGTTTATTGACTGATTGTAAAACGAATGTGTTGAGCTAGATGACCACTAAGATGGTTTCTAACTCTAAAAAGCCAATACACTTGTGAGTTCCATGAGGTTATAGACTATTAATTATTTTATGTATTTCGTTCCTAGAACTGAGCATAGTGAGATCACAGGATCATAAAATTACAGCAAAAAGGAGCATTAGGCATAATCTTATCTAATTCCTTCATCCTACATATAAAGAAATGAAGACCCAAAGTGCTAAATCACTTACACAAGACAATTAGCCCATAAAAAATTATCAAATGCCTAATGTGTATCAGTCAGTGTGTAAAATGGTAAAGGCAAGCAATAGTCCCTGCCCTTAAGCAGCTTACAATCTAATGGAGGAGAGAACATGCAAAATGTATACACACACATAAGGCACACCATAGTGTGCTATCTATGAGATAAATAGGAAATCATTGAGGCAAAGTAATGGAATTAAGAGTGGTTGGAGAAGGCTTGCTGTAGAAAGTGGGACTTTAGTTAGATATTAAAGGAAGCCAGAAAGATCAGTAATCTAGAGAGCATTCCAGGCATAGGAGACAGCCAAAAAAAGGTCAAGGAAGAGCCAGGATTCAAAGTCTCGCCCTGAAACTCCAAAAGGGGTGCTTGGTCAACTGCTGCATGCTATTTCAGTATTTTGTACATGATAGGTACTTGGTATAAATGTCTGATGAAATGTTTCCAAAAAGACAAAAGCCAAGAGACAGAACTAGAGCAAAAGTAATCAGAGGATTGGGAGAGTTGAACATGGAGAATAGTCACAGTACTATTGAATTTGGTTGCCTGCCTTTTAGGAATGCTGTAGATGGACTCCCAGGTTAGGTTGAGAATTTGGACTAGCTCACCTCTAAGACTTTATAAAGTGGTGCTATTTTTAATCTTCACCTTTTTTTAAGGGAAGCTCTTGACCCTTGGACATGATCAAGAGAGAGTAGGATAAGATTGGTGGGTGTTTTTATCCTGTACTATGTGACCAAGGTACAAGATAAATATGAGCCCTAAGAGCATAGAGGAGGATGGGAATTGGGGATAGTGTGGAAAAGAAATTTTTTAATGTAAAAGAACTATATTTGAGCCCTGATCTGACAATTGTCAGATATAAGTTGTATGACTCTGGGTGTCTTTATCTATGTGAGCCTCAGTCCCCTCCTGTGTAAAATGGGAATATTAATGTTTGCACTGCCCATTTTTACAGAGCTAACCTGAAGAAAGCCGTTTTGTAAATCTCCAAATACTATAGGAATGGGAGCAACTATTATTCCTCATTATAGTCTCTCAAATACCTTGCACAATATTTGGCTCACAACTGCCTACCAAAAAATGGTTTCTGATGAGAACTAAGTGGGATAACTCCTGCGTGTAAGGCTTTCCACAGCAGTGTCTGGAAATGCCCAACAAAGTCATACGAATTTGCTGATGTGTCTAGGAGCTGAATGACAGTGAAATCTCTGCCAACCTTGGCTGTGCCTCTAGGAAAGTTGTGATTTCACCTCTCTGCCAGTCCAGATGCCTGTCATATTATTCATGCATGTGGTTTCTTCCCAGAGGAACAGCCATCGCCCAAATACCTGGCACAGTGATTTTGAAGTTGGAAATCTGGTGTTTTCACTAACACAGACAAAAACTAGGAGCAGAACAGCCTAATAGGCATTTTGAGGATCTGCTGTGCTCAGCAATATGTTCAATGAGCCTCTTGGCAATCCTAAATGGTATACTTGTTCTGGAATTTGAGAACAAGATTGATTACTCCTTAAATCATCATTGAAAGTCTGTTGTCTGCTGAGCACTATGTACCCAATGTGGTAGAAAGATGAAGACCACATTTAGAAAATTGTCATTGGTTCTAGACATCATCTTTTAGGAGAGTGATTGGTATGCAATAATGTGGCCAGAGAAAGGCAACACAGTGGGTTATAGTAGGGAAAAGTGTTCAATTGGGAGTCAAAAGATTTGGTTCTGTTCTTATCTCTGCTCTTTATTAGCTGAAATGGTCATTTAGAAATGTATTTATTAAGTATTTACTGTTTATCAGTCAATGTGTTAGGATATGAGAATATAAATACAAAGAATAATGCAATCTTTGCTCACAAATAGCTTAGGCAAATCACTTAACGTTTCCTTGACTAAAGCAAAAGAGATGAGATAGACATACAAATTGATTTCCAGCTTTGAGATTTTGTTATTCCTGGCCCTGGAAACTGCTTATGCCATTTGGTGACTTTTTGAAATATAGAAGATCAACATGAAAAAGAGAAGCTTCAGGATAACCTATTTTTCCAAATGTATGATCCATCAAAAAGAAGTTTGAGACTGTTTTGTTTTTCCCCAGAGAGTAGAAATGGGACAAATAGGTGGAAGTTATAGGAAGCAGATTTGTATTCATTTAAGAAAGAATTTTCTACCAGTTCTCCTCTTGCTTCTTTTCAGATCATACATTTTCAGTCTATTTTACATATTCTTTATTTAAATCATGCTCATTAATCAGGACTGTTGCCAAAGATTTTGTCTTCTTTCTTCTATCCTAGCTTATTTGGTGGTCTTTTCAACTTCTATATCTTCAATTATCATGTCTAGAAAGATGATCATCATTTCTATTTATTCTGCCTGGATCTTCAGTCTTATAATATCTCACTCATCAGAATTGATTCAAAAAAGAAAGAAAACTATTAAATAATAGTATGAACATGTTATATATACAGGTATTATACATGCATGCATATATATGCATATATACATACACACACACACATATACTCACTCAGTTAGGTGAGAAATCAATCTTATCTGAAAATGGTTAAGAGATATGAGGGGCAGAGAACGATAAAAGGCAAGGCAGATTAAGGAAGGCAAAACAAACAGGAGTAACTGAATTAAAAGACAGAGACAGAAATGGTAGGACAAGCAAAAAAAAAAAGTAGGATAAAAGGAAATATACAGTTAGTAATCATAATTATGTTTCAATGAGATGAGTCAATCTGTAAAATGGAAACAGCAAAATAGATTAGCAATAAAAATCAAACAATATTTTATATACAAGAAAAAATTTGAAATATAAAGATGCACATAGAGTTAAAATAAAAATTAGAGATAAACCTATCATCTTTCATCTAAGTTTTTTTAAAGGCAGGAATAGCATCATTATCTCAGCCAAAACAAAAGCAAAATTTTGTCTAAGAAAATAATCAAAGAAAATGCATTTTATTAAAAGTGCCATAAATAAAAAAGTAATCAAAATATGGAAAATTCACTGATAAAGGTCTTATTTCTCAAATATGTAAGAAGTTGAATGAAATGGATGACTCATTCAACAAATGATAAATGAACTAAGTGTATGAACAGCCACTTTTCAGAAGATACCTGTTAGCTATGTCATAAGAAAAAATTATCTAAATCACTATTAATTTAAAAAAGGCAAATTAAAACAATTCTGATGTACTATCTATCAGAAATGACAAATACTGGAGGGGATAAGGGGAAATAGATAAATTAATGAATTGTTGGTGGAGGAACAAACTGTTCCAATCATTCTTAAAAATAACTTATAACTATCCCTAAAGGCTATAAGACCGTGGACAAAAATATGCATAGCAAGTCTTTTTGTGGTCATTATTAGACAATTGGAACTGATTTGAATCAACTCATTGTTGAAGAGAGTCACGTCCATCAGAATTGATCATTGTATAGTCTTGTTGTTGCTGTGTACAATGATCTCCTGTTTCTGCTCATTTCACTTAGCATCAGTTCATGTAAGTTTCTCCAGACCTCTCTGAAATCATCCTATTGGTCTTTTCTTACAGAACAATAATATTCCATAACATTCATATACCACAACTTATTTAGACATTCTCCAATTTATGGACATCCACTCAGTTTCCAGTTTCTGGCCACTACAAAAAGGGCTCCACAAACATATTTGCACATGTGGATCCCTTTCCCTCCTTTAAGATCTCTTTGGGATATAAGCCCTGTAGAAACACTGCTAGGTCAAAGGGTATGCACAGTTTGGTAACTTTCTGAGCATAGTTCCAAATTGTTCTCCAGAATGGCTAGATCCGTTCACAGTTCGACCAACAATATATCAATGTCTCAGTTTTCCCACATCCCCTCCAACATTTGTCATTATCTTTTCCTACCATCTTAGTCAACCTGATAGCTATTTGGAGGTATCTCAGAGTTGTCTTAATTTGCATTTCTCTGATCAATAGTAATTTGAAGCACCTTTTCATATGACTAGAAATAGTTTCAATTTCTTCATCTGAAAATTGTTCATATTCTTTGATCATTTATCAATTGGAGAATATAAATTTGAGTTAATTATATATTTTGGAAATGAGGCTTTATCAGAATCTTTGATTATAAAAATGTTTTCCTAATTTATTGCTTCCCTTCTTATCTTGTGTGCATTAGTTTTGTTTGTATAAAATCTTTTTAAATTAATATAATTGAAATTATCTATTTTGTGATCAATAATGATCTGTAGTTCTTCTTTAGTCACAAATTCCTTACTCTTCCACCGTTCTGAGAGGTAAACTATCCTTTGTTCTTCTAATTTATTTATAATATTATTCTTTAGGGCTAGATTATGAATCCAATTTGACCTTATCTTGGAATATGATGTTAAATGTGGGTCAATGACTACTTTCTGCCTTACTAATAGTTTCCCATTTTCCCAGAAGTTCTAATCAAATAGCGAGTTCTTATTCCAAAATTTGGGGTCTTTGGGTTTGCCAAACACTAGATTGCTATAGTTATTGACCATTTTGTCCTATGAACCTAACCTATTCTTCTGATCAAGTAGTCTATTTCTTAGCCAGTACCAAATGGTTTTGGTAACTAGTACTTCATAGTATCTGGTACATCTAGACTACCTTCATTTGAAATTCTTGACTTTTGTTCTTCCAGATGAATTTTGCTGTTATTTTTTCTAGGTCAGTAAAATAGCTTCTTGGGTATTTGATTAGTATAGCACTAAATAAATACACTAGTTTAGGTAGTATTGTCATCTTTATTATATTAGCTTGACCTATCCAAGAGCATTTCAAATCCAACTGTTTAGATCTGACTTTATCTGTGTGGAAAGTGTTTTATACTTTTTTTCATATAGTTCCTGAGTTTTCCTTGGCAGATAGATCCCCAAATATTTTGTATTACTGATATACTATTTTATGCTGTTTATAAAATATACTATTTTAAATGGAATTCCTCTTTGTATCTCTTGCTGTTGAATTTTGGTAGTGATGAATAAAACTGCTGATGATTTCTGTAGATTTATTTTGTATCCTGCAACTTTGCTAAAGTTGTGGATTATTTCTAATAGCTTTTTAGTAGAATCTCTGGGGTTCTCTAAATATACCATCATATCATCAGCAAAGAGTAATAATTTGGTTTCCTCATTACCTAGTCTAATTCCTTTAATCTCTTTCTCAACTCTTATTGCCAAAGCTAGCATTTCTAATATAATGTTGAATAGTAATGATGATAGTGGGCAATCTTGTATCACCCCTGATCTTATTGGAAATGGTTCCAGTTTATCCCCATTATATATGATGCTTACTGATGGTTTCAAGTAGATGCTACTGACTATTTTAAGGAAAAGTCAATTTATTCCTATACTCTCTGGTGTTTTTAATAGGAATCGGTGCTGGATTTTATCAAATGCTTTTTATGCATCTATTGAGATGATCACATTTTTTTTTAATTTGGTTATTGATATAGTCAATTATGTTAATAGTTTTCCTAATATTGAACCAGCCCTGCATTTCTGGTATAAATCCTACTTGGTCATAGTGTATTTTCCTGGGCATGTTTTCTGTAATCTTTTTGCTAATATTTTATTTTAAGATTTTTTGCATCAATATTCATTAGGGAGATTGGTCTATAATTTTCTTTTTCTGTTTCCATTCTATCTGGTTTAGGTATCAGTAGCATGTTTGTGTCATAAAAGGAATTTGACAGGCGTCCTTCATTCCCTGTTTTTTTTAATAGTTTTTCAAATAGTTTCAAATGTCCTTGCTTCTATAATATCCTTTAGCATAGTTTCAAATAGTTTCAAATAGTTTTCAAATAGCATTAGAGTAAATTGTTGTTTAAGTGTTTGGTAGAATTCACATGTAAATCTCTCAGGTCCTGAGGATTTTTTCTTAAGGAGTTGATTAATAGTTTGTTCTATTTCTTTTTCTGAAATAGGACTATTTAACCAATTTACTTCCTCCTCTGTTAATCCTGGGCAATATATATTTTTGTAGGTATTCCTCCATTTCAGTTAGTTTATCAAATTTATTGTCATAAAGTTGGGCAATTGCTCTAATTTCATCTTAAATTGGTAGAAAGTTCTCCTTTTTCATTTTTAAGACTCCCAATTTGATTTTCCTCTTTCCTTTTTCTAATCAAATTTCTAAGGTTTATCTATTTTGTTGGTTTTTTCATAAAACCAACTATTAGTTTCATTTATTAATTCATTTTTTTTAACTTTTGATTTTATTAATCTCTTCTTTTATTTTTTGGAATATCAAGTTTGGAAGCTTTCTCTATTTTATGCAAGTAAGCATGTAGAGATATAAAATTTCCTTTTATTACCACTTTGGCTGAATCTCACAAATTTTGGTATATTGTCTCATTATTGTTATTCTCCTGGATGAAATTATTAATTGTGTCTATAATTTCCTGTTTCTTCTATTCATTCTTTAGGATGAGATTGTTTACTTTCCAATTACTTTTTGGTCTATTTTCCCCTGGCTTTTTATTGAATGTAATTTTTATTGCATTGTGATCTGAAAAAAATGCATTTACTATTTCTGACTTTCTTCATTTGATTTTTGAGGTCTCTATCTCCTAATATGTGGCCAATTTTTGTACAGGTTCCATGAACTGCCGAGAAGAAAGTACTCCATTCTGTCTCCATTTAATTTTCTCCAAAGATCTATCATACCTAACTTTTCTTGTATTCTATTTACTTTAACTTTAACTTCTTTCTTATTTTATGATTTGATTTATCTAGTTCTAAGAGAGCAAGGTTGAGATCTCCCACTATTATAGTTTTGCCATCTATTTCTTCTTGCAGCTCTTTTAACTTCTTCTTTAGGAATTTCTATGCTATACCATGCATATGCATTTAATGTTGATATTGCTCTATTATCTATAGTACCCTTTAGCAAGATATACTTTCCTTCCTTATCTCTTTTAATTAGATCAATTTTTGCTTCTACTTGATCTGAGATCAGGATGGCTACCCCTGCTTTTTTATTTCACCTGAAGCATAATAGATTATACTCTAGCCTTTTACCTTTACTCTCTATGTAACACTCTGCTTTGAGTACATTTCTTGTAAACAACATATTGTAGGATTTTGGTTTTTAATCCAGTTTGCTATCCACTCCTGCTTTATGGGAGAGTTCACCCCATTCACATTTACAGATAAAATTACAAATTTTGTATTTCCTGCCATCATATTATCTTGCCAGATTATACTTTCCTCTTTCCTTTTCTCCTTTCCCTCCTCCCCAATATTTAACTTATGAGTACCACTTGCCTCAAGCTGCCCTCCCCCTTTAGAATTATTTCCCCTTTAGAGTCCCTCCCCCTTTCTTATCCCTTTCCCCCATATTTCTGTTTTCCCTTCTATTTGGCCTACCCCTTCCTTTTTCTCCTTTCATTTCCTACTTTTCAATAAGGTGAGAAAAGTTTCTCTGTAAACCAAATATGTCTAATATTTCTCATTCAGCCAAATCTGATGAGAATAAGATTCACAAAATGTTCATCCTCCTCCCTTCTTTTTCTCAAATGTAATAGGTTTCCTTTGCCTCTTCATGAGATGTAATTTCCCTCATTTTAACCTCCACTTTTTCCTTTTTTGGGTACAATCCCCTTTCTACCTCTAGTTACTTTTTTATAATATAATAGTAAAATCAAATTGTACATGCACTCTCTATGTATACCCATAACAGAAATACAGTTCTCAAGAGTTCTTTTTACCTTTTTATGCTTCTCTTGAATCTTATATTTGTTTAGCTCTGGTCTTTCATCAGAAATAAATGGAATTCACCTGTTTAATTGAATGCCCATGTTCTTCCTTGGAAGAAAATGCTCAGTTTAGTGGGGTAATTTATTCTTGGCTGCATTCCAAGTTCTTTTGCCTTTCAGAATATCAGATTTCAGGCCCTTCTATCCTTTAAGATGGAAGCTGTTGGGTCCTGAGTGATCCTTATTGTTGTTCCTCAGTATTTGAATTTTTTCTGGCTGCTTATAATAATTTTCCTTGGTGTGATAGTTCTGAAATTTAGCCACAGTATTCCTTGGAGTTTTAATTTTGGGGTCACTTTCAGAGGATGTTTGGTGAATTCTTTCAATGGCTATTTTACTTCTGCTTCTATGACATTCCTAAAAATAGTGTCTAGGCTCTTTTTTCATCATGGTTTTCAGGGAGTACACTAATCCACAGATTGTCTCTCCTAGATCTATTTTCCAGGTCAGTTGTTTTCCCCAGTAGGTATTTAATATTTTTTTATTCTTTTCATTTTATTTTTTCATTTTGCTTGACTGATTCTTGATATCTCAAGTCATTCATTCCCATTTGTTCAATTCTGATTTTTAGTGAATTATTTTCATTTACTTTTTTAAACTTATTTTTGTATTTGTCCAATTGATTTTTTTAAATGGGTTGTTTTGTTTTATAGATTTTTTCCCCATTTCACAAATTCTGTTTTTAAGGAGTTATTTTCTTTTTTTCCATTTTGCAAATTCTGTTTTCCTGGGAATTATTTGCCTTTTCCATTTCACATATTCTGTTTTTCAGGGAGTTGTTTTCTTTTTCCAATCTATCTTTTAATGAGTTATATGCCTTTTCCAAATCCTCTTGCAGAATTTTGTTTTCTTTTTCACATTTTTCTTCTAGCTTTCTTTTACAATCCTTTTAAATTTCTTCTAGGAGAGCTTTGTGTGATAGGGACCAAGTTATATCCCCTTTTGGGGCTTCATCTAGAGATAATCTGCTTTTAGTCTCTTCAGGGTTTGAAATCTGTTCTCTTTCACATAGAAGCTATCTACAATTAGAGTTCACTTTGCCTTTTTACTCATTTTAAAAAAAATTTGGGATCTGCTTTTAGGGCAAGGAAGGTTTTCCAAGCTTCCTCTACAGGCAACAGCAGAGCAGCCACAGCTACACTGGGATTGTGCTGACTCACTCCAGATTCTGGGCGGGTATGGCCAGGTCCTCTGAGACTCCAGCACTTTGGGTTACACTCTTTACCTTTTGTGTTTGTGTGGGATGTTTTATAACTTCTCTGCTGATCTACTGGCTTACAATCAGGGCAGAGTGGCCAACATTATGGTAGAGTTCTCCCCACTGCTCCATGGAGAACATGCCCCATCCCAGGTCTATACAGCCTATGTTGGTGTCCTGCACCTGGCCACCTCCCTTCCTCAATCGAAACAGACCTTTTCTGGTGATCTTCAAAATTACCTTCTGCTGGTAATTTGCTGGACTCCCAATATTCTTGAATTCTGCCAGTCTAAAACTAATTTAGAAGCTGAACTTAGTAATTAGTTGATGGTCATTGTAGAAGGTTAGAAAAAAATGTGTATCCTCTCTGCCATCTTGGCTCCACCTGGGTCCTATAATTTTGATGAAATAATATTGTTATAAGAAATGAGTAGCAGATCATTTCAGGGGGGAAAAACATATTGTAAAATCCATATAAAATGATGCAAAGTAAAGTGGAAAGAATTGGGAAGTCATTGTTCCCACTAATAACAATGTTGTCATGATGAAGAACTATGAAAGACTGGATTTACTCTAATCAGTACAGTGATTCAAAACAATCTCAAAGGACTCATAATGAAAACTTGTATCTACCTCCAGAGAGACAATTGATGAACTCTAAGGGCAAATTGAATTATAGTTTTCTCACTTTATTTTTTTTTTGCTTTTTTCTCAAATGTGGATAATATAGAAATATTTTTCATGATTTTACATGTATGATTGATATTCTATCACTTGCCTTCTCAGTAAATAGAGAAAAAGTAAAGGCGGGGGAAAATTTGAAGCCCAAAATTTTAAAAGAAAAGTATGTTAAAAATAAATACTATATTTATTTAAAATATGGTATATATATATATGTTTTGATATATATTTTTATTTATTTTGTTGAATATTTCTCAATTACCTTTTAATCTGGCTTTGACTGTACTTAGGAGCCTTGTAAGCCACATGTGCCAATAGACCATGTTTTTGAAATTTTAACACAAGAATACTCTAGTTCAAAATTGTAGGATGTCTTGACAAGAAGGACAGTTAGGGATCATTTAGTATTATCCATTTACATGTGGAAAACTGAAGAGAATTGCCAGTTTATACAGTAAGGAAAAATCAGGATTCAAACCCAAATCTACAATTTTTCAGTTAAATGTTCTTTCCATTACTGATCTTTTCAGACCTTCTTAACTCTAGCATATTATAGAAAATCCAAGAATTACAACTGATATTAAGGGCTTAAAAGTTTAAACAGCACTTGAACATTCACTATCTCATATGATCTATACTTTTAAGTCTTCCTGACCTGAATTCATATGTGACTTCTGATTCTGGAGAAGACAGTTAATCTCTCTTTTCCTCACCTGCAAGATGGAGATAACAACAATTACTTCCCAGCAATGTTGCACAAAACAAATGAGATATTTTTTCTGGCATATAGCAGGCACTATATAAATGCTTATTTCCTCACATTCCTGTTGGGATCCTTTCCTTTCCCTTTTCTTTAATCAGACCATATTTAGAGTATTTCCAATTCTATGTGCCACATTTTAGAAAGATGTTATATATACTAGTATTTATTATTATATTTAAGCTTAAAATAAAATCTAAATTTATAAAAAAAAAAAAAGAAAAGAAAGATACTGGTAACTTGGAGAGTATCCAAATAAGGATTATCAGGATGGTGAAAGTCTTGAGACTGTTCCAGAGAGGGATTGGTTGAAGAAATTAGTCAGAAATGGAAATTAGACAGAAGAAGAAAAGACTCAGGGAGGATATGAGATTTGTTGTCAAGTATGTTTAGGATTTTCAAGTAACAAAATGGTTAGACTTGTTCTGCTTTGCCCCAGAAAATAGAACTAGGAGAAGTGGATAAACATTTAAAAAAACAAAACAAACAAACAAACAAGCAAAACATTTTATATTTAATGTCAGAGGAAAAAAATCTAACAATTCTGGCTATCCAAAAAGAGAATGGAATACTTTAAGAAATAGTGGGATTTTCATCATTGGAAATCTTTAAGAAGAGTCAAAGTGGGTTTTTTGTTTTGTTAATGTTATTCTGTAGATTCCTTTCAAGTCAAATTAGATTGATGATAGAGTCTTGCAACTTTAAAATTCTATAATTTCATTCCTAATAGTAATCTTAGAAAGTAAGTGTTTAGAGGTGAAATATTCTCATTTCAAAAATGAAGGGCAGGTTTATATCGGAAAAAATCCTTATCTTATCAGGAACCTGTGTAGATGCTAAGTCAGTATTTTTCCCAGAGCCCAAACAAATGGAGGAGCTGATGATATGTGTGAAAGTAAAAAGTGTCCCATTGGGAAAAGGAATTTCCTGAGGACATGGAACTTTCACCACCTTAGTCCCTGGTGAAAGGAAACTTTCCAAAATCTAGTTTGGATTCCAGAAACATAAGATATATTCCTGTTAAAACAATACACACCTTGGGGAAACAAAATATTATTTTTCTGAAGGACCAAGTCTCAGATGTGACTGTTTCCATTTACATTGACCTTCAGTTACAGAGAGGCAATGGATCTAATTCACAATGACCTTCGTTACAAAGAGGCAATGGAAGTGAAGAATGGGCTGAGCTTTAAGCTTTCCCTGTGTGAAGAAACAGCACTGAACCCCATGGGAACATCCTTGGAAATTATTTACCACTTTTCATAAGCAAACCTATAGATAAAGGAAAAAATAAACAGTTCAAAGAAAAGTCAAACAATTGCAAACTATCAAGATTGTAAAGTCCAGGTCTTTCATTAGTAGAAAAAGAACTTGGGGATGGCAAAAGGAGCATTGTACTTACAGATTGAAAACCAGGCATTAAATCCTGACTCTGGAGCATTTAAAAAGTTGTCTGATTTGGGCTAGTTACTTATTAACTATTTATTAAGTGCCTAGTGTATGTTACTCAATGTTCTTATTTGACTTTGGAAACATCCTTCTCAGCCCTGGCATCTGAATGATAGACCCTAATCTTGAGGGATAGTAAGGGTACTAAAAAGAGAGATTCATTCAGTTTTAGATCTACCATTATCACATCGCAGAAAAATAAATTCCTTTCCCTGAGCTCCATTTTCCTCCCATGTCAGATGAAGGGGTTTCTGTACCGAAGTAAACTGTATCAGAATACCCTAGATATCTTCCTTCTCAGAGATGTAGGGTTTCCACCTCCTAACTCTCTCTCTAGTTCTAATCATCAGTGGCTTAAATTTATAATTCAGAAACAATTCAATCACATGGTTGGGAAACCATCCACTTTGTCAATTCTTACAGCTACACTTTAGGGCCTGCTCCTTTTAATGGTATCCTGCAGGGTTTTATTTTAATTAATAAAGACTATTTGTGTAATAAAGATAATTACCTAAAGTACTTCCTTAGCATGGTTTAGTTGATTTTTTTGTGAGTGGGTTTGCTTACAGTTAGGTCTACCTAAGCAATGCTAATTCTATTACAATCCTTTCTTTTTTTTTTTCCCCCCCTGAGGCTGGGGTTAAGTGACTTGCCCAGGGTCACACAGCTAGGAAGTGTTAAGTGTCTGAGACCACATTTGAACTCTGATCCTCCTGAATTCAAGGATGGTGCCCTATCCACTGGGCCACCTAGCTGCCCCCTATTACAATCCTTTCTAATGAGTGTATGGATATGTCATTATAGTTGTCTTCTTACCTACCAAACCCCTAATCCTCACCCCCTCTTCCCCAAAAGTGAACTGTTTGTTATGAAGTACATAAAATAGTAACTGTTAATTTACTTAGATCAACAGGGAAAAAAATCTATCTTATCAGGAACCTGTATAGATGCTAAGTCAGCATTTTTCCTAAAGCCCAAACAAATGGAGGAGCTGGTGATATGTGTGAAGGTAAAAAGTGTCCCACTGGGAAAAGAAATTTCCTAATGACATGGAGACAGAAGGCTGAGTTCATCCCAGCATATTAGGAAGTACAGAATGGCCAGTAAATTATAAAACACAGGCCTAGTACACATTTTTCCTCTATCTAGGTATGTGACTTTGAGTTATCATTTCGCTTCTCTGGTCTTCAGTTTCCTCACATATAAAATGAAGAATTTGGACTAGATGATTTCCAAGGCCGCTAGTAGCTCTGACTTTCTGTGCTATGGCATGTCATTTATAATGTTAATGTCTTCAGTGGTCTGGATAAAACACAATATGCATTTTCTACTGGCTTTGTAGGCCACAAGACTAACAAAAATTTAACACAGTGTTTAGCAAAATCAATACCTAATCAATGTTTTTGTTTTTGTTTTTTAAATTTCTCTAACCTATCCAACTGCTTTATTACCAAATGCCTTGTTCTGCTCATTGTGATATATACTCTGTCCCTTCTACCCTTTATGATTTCCAGTTTGGAACTAAAGTTAAAAGAACCATTACTTTTGAAAAGAGTGTTCTAATCTAATCCTCTATGATTCCATTCATTAATTTGCTATCTTTCCATAATAGAATATTCCTCTAGAGATACTGCTTCCCTAAATAGGTTATTTTTCCTTATAATAATGTCAGCTTCTTGAAGCCAGGGGCTAATCTTGCTTTTGTTTTTACATTTCTATCTTTTAGCATAGTAATAAATCCTTACTATGTTCTTTGTCTTACCCAGTCACTCATTCAATTATTTGTTTAATTCATCCATTCTGCTGTTTATTTCCCTTTGGCTTTTGAACATTTTTGGACAAATGCAAAGTTTAGATAATTTGCCTCTTAGCACTTCCCGGTAGATCCACAAACTCAATGTGATTTTATTCTGCTGCATGGTGGGAAGCTAACCAAGCATCCATCAACAATCCTTTATTGGGGTCTTACAGAATGTTCAGCCCTACAGGAAGTTATGTGATAAATTCAAAGAAAGAAGACTTGATCCTTAATTGTCAGAGAAAGTGGGATATCATAAAAGAATGCTCTCTTTTGAGTCAAAAAGAAAAGGGGACCCCGCTACTCTGAAGATCTTTGGAGAAAATCTTCAACCTTGCCTTAAAAGAAGGACACTGCCCCCAATTTTTTTTTCTAGATTGATAAAAGGTTTATTGTAGGGATTTAAAAGTAAAGTTAAAGGTAGAAAGATGCCAAGGTCAAAGGTGGTCACTGGGAGGGCAGGAACCCTTACATGGCTGGAAGGACACCATGTTTGGGGGGAGTAGGGCTCCTGCAAAGAGACTGCTCCAGTCTTGCTCTTTTATACTAAAAGGGGCTTGTGGGTGGTGCCCCAAGTTCCTGGCAGGCTTTTAGATAAGGAAGAAACTGTTTGTCGGGGTCGGGAAAACCTGAGCAGATAGTGGGGGCTGGGAAAACCCAAGCCAGCTCAGAACCAGTTCGGGCTGGGCCCGGATATCATTGGAATTCAAAAGGGTGCTTTTTGACCAGGATTTGTGAATCAAAGATCAGCCATGGGGGTTGGGAAATCAGAAAGGAATCTTAAAGGGACCTCAACCCCCATCAAAAAGACTTAGCTTTAAACTTGTCTGCCACTTTATACTTGCCTAATCTTGAACTAATCACTTTATTGCTCAGTTTCCTTATCACTAAATTGACAAAAAGATGAAAAAATATCTAAGATTCTTTCTTGCTTTAAATGTATAATCTCAAGATGCTCAAATAAGTTTACTTTATTTTGTGCTAGAGGATATGTTATATACATTCACAAAATAAGTTGAGAAACCAAGGTAGTATCTGAAGGAAAAAAAAATGAGTGGTATAATCTAAAATGCTTTACAATTCAAAGAAGGGAGAGACCAAGGTGAACTGGAGTAACACATGAAGGATTCCAAAAGAGGCAAGGTTTGATTTGGGTCTTAAAGAATGCCGAAGTTCAAAATATCATACGTTGAAAGTTGGAAGGATTGAGTCCAACTATGGCTTTTTACACATTGACCCAGAGATATTTTAAAAATTATTTTCACACAGCTAAGATAAGTTTCTGATTTGAAGCCAAGCCGTCTGAGTCCAAATCCTGTGCCTTTGTCATTACACTGATGTGGATAGAGTTAAGAAAGTTAGGATGGAGTGAATAGGAGAACAGGGCAATTGAAAGAACAGAAATCAATTGTAGGTCCATGGAATATAGAATGGAGACTGGAAAGATTGAAACAGATTCCAGGAGAGTCCAAGTAGATCAGCAATAGTAGGTAGCATTGATACTGGTAAATAAGGTCAGGTTATTTTCTTTCCCTGACTGGTGACAACATTACTAGGCCTTTCAATACCTTCTTAGTGGAACAAAAAAAGTGGGTTTAAGATACCATAAACCACCTCCTAGAACTTTAATAATAAGTATTTGAAGTAGAAATAGAAAAGGCAAGATCATCTAGGTTATCACTCCCTTTTATGAGAAAATTGAGATCCACATTGAGGAAGTAATCTGCCCATTGCTGCACCAATATGAAATGAAATGGCTAAGATTTATATCAATTCAATTCAAAAAGCATTGTTAAACTATTATTTTCTATCATTGCAGTAAGTATTAGAATTACAAAGAAAAGACAGTAACCTATAGGAGCTTACCTTCTACCTTGCATCTCCAAATTGCATCTAACCATGAACGTGACCTTAAAAGACCTTAATATAAATCTGACAACCATTATACAAAATCCCCATATTAACAAGTCCCTTGCAAACAGCACTATCCATCAAAAAAATCCAGATGCTTAAGAATTCCACCCATTTGATTCTTCTGATTTCTCAGAATCAGTGAAAACTTTATCCTTGGCCTGCCTAGTAAAATAAAATCCAGAAGCATTCTCCCTAAGCTTCTTGTTTAGAGGATTTATAAATATTTAGTTTATCTTTGGTACCATGAAATAATTTCCATAGAAGTGTTGGTGATTCAACCCGGGTGGAGAAGATTCACTCTGTTCTCCTAAAACCATGTGGATGCTAATTTATCATGGTACATTTAGAATTCTAGGGATCCTTTTATTTACCCTTGAGCTAAGACAGTAGTCCCCTCCTGGAAGACTGAAAGTCAAGATAGATTCATTCTGGGTGTCTTGATTCCAAACATTTTTTTTCCAGTATATTATGTGAGTAGTGGGGTTGAAGCCAAGGAGAATAATAACATGTCTACCTGGTGATTCTTCTGCACAAAATGAGCCAAAGAGACACAATTTATACAACTGAAAGAATGTTGGATTTGAGGTCAGAAGACCTTGCTTGGTTTAATTCCTATCTCTACAACTTATTAGCTGTGTGACCTGACTTGCGCATTCTGGAGCTCAGATATCTTATCTATAAAAGAAAGTTGAACCAGACTATCTCCAAGTTCTTGTCTAGTTATTCAAATATCATCATAAAGTATGGATGAATTGCTTATTGAGAACCTAAGGTTTGCTCTGAAAGTTGACCCATGAATTAACCACATCACTTAGGTGGATAGCCCTCATTTCCCATCAAGTCCCTAAAAGATTACCCATGAAATTAACTAATTCGTGCTTTTTAAAATTTTCCTGATACTTAGAAACATAGACATTTAATAACAATTTAATAAGGGATTATTGAGTTAGAAGGAACCTGATTATTTAATCTAGTCCAAATTCTTTCAATTTACTGATGAAACAAATGAGGCCCAGAGACAAATGCTTTCTCCAATCGTCCAAAGGGGTACAAAAATTAAATCTGGGGTTGCTGATTCTAAGATTAGTATTTTTTCTGTTACACTGGACTGCCACTTAGCAGAATTCTAGAAAACCTTGTTTTACTAGGCCTCCATTTCCTCATTTGATATTTTAAGTCAGGGCAAAACTCCAAACATTAGAATGATTGTGATGTACGTTTTAGGATAACTTGAATTGTCCTCTCAGTTCCACTGAAAATTGGGAATGAAAGTTAAAGTCATCATTTAGCAGTAAGAGGTACTTTCTTCATAAGAAAAAAAATCAAAAATATGAGAAAATGCAAATCTGGAAGAGGCCAAATCCACTACAGTCATGCAAAATTTAGATTAAATCTCTGTCTCAAATAAGTTTCTGCTCATTCTTTCCTCCTCCCTTCTTATGCCCTTTGATTTGATAATTTCCAAAAGGTGTTCATGAATTGGACACATCAGATTAGATTAATGCCCATAGTCAACCCGACTGAGATCTGGGCAAGCAAAGATAATATTCTAGCCAAAGTCAGGCTCTTTTCCTTTCCAGATGCTTCGGAAAGTAAGAATTTTTTCATCTAGACCAAGCTGTTCTGCATTTCCAGGCCTTTGTAAGTGTTGCATCAAATAAAAAGGGCCTTGGGGACAGAGAAAGGAAGGACATTCAACTGGGTTTGGGCCCTTGTTGCTCTCTGTTAAAATCATTTATCAATTCATCCATCACGGCTTCTGCTAACATGAGCATCAGGCAGACTGTGAACAGAGACAAATTTTGGTCATGGTATATGTGCTCTAGTGAGATTATGTATACCATAATAGGATGGTTATTCTGTTGGCAAATATAACCTCAGAGTGGGCTATCTTCTCTAGAGCTCCTTTGCACTCTGCTAATTGATCAGACTGGGTTAGGCTTTCATCTCCTCCTCCCATTTGAGATTTCTGATTCTTATATCCAAGTTGCTGATATGTTGAAATATCTGCTCAGAATATTTGTTTTCAATTTGTTTCCCCAAATGCATGAAAATTGTTCAATTACACTGGAAAAGCAACAGTGATGTGTTCTGCATTAACAGACCTCTAGTCCTGGTTTAGATTTCACCAGACTGTGCCTTAAGAGGAGCTATTCATATAAATGTGTGTGCCCACCTCTCCTGACCCTCATTAAAATATTAGCATTTGGAGAACTCTTTACATATAAGTCTACAGACTCACCCATCCCTTAACGTGCTGGCCTATATCAAATCTCTATTCCATTGTTTCTGACAGTCAAATGCTGCCAAATGTTGATCAGTCTCCAGCCCTGATCTTGTTAAACTCATAACATTTAGACTTCAGTTCTTTTCTTGCATGGAATTGAAAGACACAAAGACACATGGAAAGAGCTCTGAATTTAAAGCCAGATGACCAGGGCGCAAATCCCAGTCCTACTACTTCCTATGTGATTTTGGGCAAATCACTTTCTAAGCCTGTTTCCTCATTTATAAAGGACAGGGGTTAGTCTAGGTAACATCTAGTAATGTAATAGTGTGTATATGTATACATATATATGTATATATTATAAACACATTATGCAAAATATGTTTAATAATTATAAAATATTTAACAATTGGATCCCTGGAGAGAAAACATATGCAATGTAATTAAGTTTACTTTCTTAAGTTTAGACTATCAACAAAACATTTAAATCCTAATTTGTAGAATTTTTAAATTTCTAGCCTCTTAATGCTCACATTGAAATGTGAACAATTATCTCTCATAAGCAGGTTTGAGCTGACAACCACACATACCTGGTTGTATCTGATGTCATTTCCAGCTCTTATGTATTATGGAAAAAGAAATGAAAGCTTAAATTTAAATACTGAAATGTCACCAAGGAGGCCATAGAGACTGGATTTCCCTGATATTATAAATTGTGTATTAAATATATGTTAAAGAATGCATATTTTATATACTGAATATTATACACTTACATATGTAATGCAAGCATATTATAGGTAGATATTAAGTAGGTATATACATGTATGTGAAACATAAATATATACAAGTATATATATATATGTATTTATGCTGATTATGAGTCAAATCTACTTTTTGTTTCAGAGAAAGTATCTCTAGTGTAGGAGCATAAAAAATCAAATATAATAGGGAAAAAAACTTAATCACTTTCTTGAGAAGTCATTTTCCTTTAATTCTGGTTTCAAACTAAGCTGTGGAGTCACAGGACCTGGATCAAATTCTGCTTCTGATGATTATTGACCTGCATGATTTTGAATAAGTTGCTCTGTTCCCTGTGTCTTAATTTCCCTATTAGTAAAATGAAAGTATTGAACTAGATGCCCTCTGAGATTCATTCCAGTTTTAGATTCCAAAGTTCTAAATACATAGAAGAGATAAATAAAATCAATAGTAAGCAGACACCAGTTTTATCCACATGTAAGAAGAAGAGAAAAACTCAGGAAGGAGGTGACATTTGAGCTGGAATTTGAAGAATAAATGGGATTTCAGTAACAAGTATGAACAGGTAGTCTTCAAATATACAGAGATGGGAAAGGGGCAATGAGAAGTCCTCTTTGGCTTGAATCTACAATACATAAAGGATGTCCTGGATATAAATAAACTGGAAAGAAAAGGAAGAAAAATCCATGGATTTAAGCCTTGAATTTCATGATAAAAAATAGAATTTGCCTATTAATAAAAACTAATATAATTATATACATATGTGCTCAATAATAATAATTTTTAAAAATCCAGAACTTTACTTTTTAAATTACTGATAGAAAGTGGGCAATTAAGCTATATATAAGTTTATTATATGTCTCATATAGGTTTAGAAAGTCATATTTTAACCTAACCTATGTCTTGTTATATTTTGGATTAGCTAGATAGTCCATTGGTTGGGGCAGGCCTGAAGTCAGAAAGATTTATCTTCCTGAGTTCATATCTGGCATTACTAATGGTGTGACCTTGGGCAAGTTACTTAACCCTGTCTGGCTCAGTTTTCTTATCTGTAAAATGAGTTGAAAAAGGAAATGGCAAAACTCCCGAGCAAATTTTCAAGAAAACCCCAAATGGGTTCATGAAGTGTTAGATATGACTGAACACAACAACATTGTACTTTTACTTAGTTTGTTAAATATTTCATTTTATGTGAAATATGTATAGAAGAATTATACATATTTAACCTATATTGGATTTTCTGCTGTCTAGTGGAAGGAGGGAAAAAAATTTGGAACACAAGGTTTTGCAACACTGAATGATGAAAACTATCTTTGCATGTATTTTGAAAACAAAAAGCTATTATTCAATTAAAATGTTTCATTTTAATTTCATTTTAATTTGGTTCATCCTATACTTGAGAGTGTTGTAGATGAGTTGTTTGACACCTCTGATTTATATAATAATAGTATTATTATAATAATATCATATAAATTATAATAAAACAATAAGCCAGTGAGATAAGAATACATGTGAATTAAGTTTGGGGACCATGTGTGCTGACATACTTGGCCATTTGCTGGGATTCAATACATCTCATACTCATTGCATGCCTACAGAGAAAGGCAATTTCAATAACATTTTTCCATGTTAGAGATGATTTTTCTGCAGTTCCAAAAAATTGGGTTGACTTGCTTGTCTACAGTAACAAACAAACAAAAAAAATAATTAGCCAGCATTCAAATTCATGTCATGTAACCCATAATGTTTGGATTTTTTTATTTGTCTGTTTGTTTTTGTAATACAGCAGATTTCTCTCTCATTCAGTTGACAAGAAAGAGTCTTTGAAGCATCCCTTGAGGGAATTCACAACATCTAGGCTATATAAAAGGAAGATTAATCTCACAGCATTTACATATAGTGTAATGTAGAGGAAGGGAGACTATAACAGAAGCTTTTACAATAATCCAGGAGAACAAAAGATGGCCTGAAGTAGGGGAATAGAAAAAATAGAGGAGAGAAAGGGGTAGATATGAAAGGACTTGTTCTCTAGAAAGAGTGATATCAAAAAATCCCCAAACACTGTTGGGTGTTAACATTTTAACTCAAATGTATTTACAGTTTTTGCTTTCTAAACATATTTGACTCCATTACTCCATTTGGGGTTTTCTTAGCAAAGATACTGAAGTGGTTTGCCATTTCTTTCTTCAGCTCATTTTACAGGTGAGGAAATTAAGGTAAATAGGATCACAGAGCCAGTATATATATATATATATATATTTCTGAGGCCAGATTTGAACTCAAAAAGTTGAGTCTCCCTGTTTCCAGACATGAAACTAACCACTGTACTACTCTCACTGCCCCAGTTAAATTTATTGCTTTGTGTAATAACCTTAATTGGACCTTCAAAAGTCTGACACAAAAAAGGCAAATTTTTATTTGAATAATAATAAGGCCCCATTGCCCTCTTGGTGTATAATGAGAAACAAATGGGGGGAGGGAAAGATACGTGAGTGACATAAATAATACAAGAGGCTTTTTTATATTTCAGTCTGTCAAGATTCTATTGTTTTGAGTATATAGGGTCACAAGGCACTAACACAGATTTTAACCTG
Source organism: Sminthopsis crassicaudata (assembly GCF_048593235.1). Classification (NCBI taxonomy): domain Eukaryota; kingdom Metazoa; phylum Chordata; class Mammalia; order Dasyuromorphia; family Dasyuridae; genus Sminthopsis; species Sminthopsis crassicaudata. The sequence continues at coordinate 455,235,088 of NC_133618.1, read as the reverse complement.
TCTTCAGCTAAATGGACCATCCTTAAGTGCTACTTTATCTGAAAAAAATTGTCACCCTGTAGTTAAACTTTTCATGAATCTCCTCACACTTATCTAGGCTCTTCTTTAGAAAAAAAAAAAAAGACATGAACTTTAGCACCACAACATATTTGAAATATTTTAAGTTTAATTATCCTGGCATTGCCAGGAAAAACTTTCAGAGGGAAATTTTCAGTAGGGTAACTTGTATGTTGATATAAATCAAAGGTGGTACTTTTGGGATCATTATTATTAAGTCATATGTTGATCATCCTTATCAAATCTATAGTATTATTGTACAAAGGAGAAAGGGGACAGTTATGACGAAGAGAGAAAGTATCATCAAAGAATAAATTGCAGTTTATAAAACTTTATTGCTACTCAAAAGAGTAGGAAGAGATTGGATATTAACAAAGAGTATCAATGTACAGATTCCATTGCCTTCAGTCCAAGACCAACAAGGTGGCTTTGAGAGTCCAACAGCATTTGTACTTTAATCAAAAGCCTGAAACCCAACAGAGCTTAAACTTATCTAGAATTTTAGACATGGCACTAATAAGAAACTGCCCTGTCATCCATAAGAAAAGTTAGTAAGAAAATTAGAATCTCTTTTGAGATCCTGAAAGACAATTCATGCTTTCTTGTGTCAGGGAGATGTGTCTTGTCAAGTTTGGAATATGCTCACACATCATAGTTTCATTTATTAAATTATTCTTAAACCTCTTGAGTTTTGACATCGATGCTCTTGGCAACGTAGGATTTCCAATTGAAAACAGAAAAAGAAAGAAATGAATACCATTAAGATCCCAATGGTATCTTGTATGTAAAAAAAAAAAGTTTTTGTGGAAGTTTTCTTATGAATTAAGTTTAATTTTTTTAAAAAATGTATGTTTTATGTATCCACTAAAATGCTCTGAGTTGAAAAAGCAAGATCCTACCAATTCTATAAAAGTGAGAAGTCCTCATAATTTTATTATTGTCCCTTTTATTGGATTCTTCTCAGAATGAGAAGAGTAGGAGGAAACAATAGCTCATTCTGAGATTATGTTGTATACTCTTTCCAATTGTAGTTCTTGGTTATGGCCAAATACAGTGCTTTATATTCTCAATTATACAAGTATTCTGTTCTATTTTTGCCTTGTTATTATCTGTGTAAGTGTTCTTTACTCCCCTCTTCTAATTTATTCATGCCAACTACCAGTAGAGACACATTATCAATATAAAAATGATTGTACCATATGACCTATAATATTTTTGTGCATAAGAAGTGATGATGATAATAATAATATTTAGATAGCACTTTAAGCAGTGCAAAATTATTTATAAACATCTCATGCTATGTTAACAACAACCCTGGGAAATAAGTCAGTTCTTATCCTCATTTTATAGAGAAAAAAAAAACTGAAATATATAGAGTGATTTCTTCAGGGTCACCCAGCTTGTAAATATCTGATGCTGGTTTTGAATCCATATTTTCCTAATTCCAAGTCCAGAGTTCCAACTACTATGGTACCTCATTGCTGCATATTATATAAAAGATAAGATATTATCAAGAATGTATGAGCAGGAAAAAAATGGGTTAGATATATAGCAAGAGATCAGAAATGTCCAACCCAGTTGTTGCATTCATAAAATATGGACCAGGAGTCTTCTAGAAAATTTAATAGAATTTCTGGTGGATTTCCTGAAATAGATGATAATCATAGAAGATTTTATTTTAGTTACTGGCTTCAAATCTCAAAGTTATTTTTTTGGTTATGATATCATTGGAATACTATCCATTACATGATATCATAGATTCATTAAGCCACCTTTTTCTTTAGCACTGAGTTCAGACTTTTCAGTAGGTAATTGATATGTGTTTATAAATATATATATATATATGTACATACATACATACATACACACACACATACACACACACACACACACACACACACACACACACACACACACACACACAAATAATGACAGTTCTCCCAAAGCCAGTTTGAGACTTACCTGTATATGTTATGCCAAGGGTATAGTTAAACAAATAGGTGAGACTGAGTCACCTATTTGCCTCTGTCTTTAGTTGCTAAAATAAGATTGTAATCTCCAATTGACTCCATATTTCTATACTAACTTGCCTGTGGGAACAGCACAGTGAGAGGGTAGTAGGAAATTGTGAAGTATTATACCTTATGTCTAATACAGGCTTACTAAATAGAAGTACACATTTTGATTGAATCAACAACTTATCAAATAACGAGGGAATTAATATCTTTGAAAGAAAGGATGACAGCAGAATAAAAATGAAAATAGAAAGACTAATAGGAGTGTCTAGACTTTTTGAGCTTTTTGATGTTTCATTTAAGGAAGGAAACAAGAAGAGCCCAGTTATTAGGGGACAAGAAAAACAAATTTGGCATTCTTGACAGGGAAAAAACATAATCAACATGCCTTTCAAAGAGTGATTTATCATAGATTGTGGATATACATATGTCTCAAGTAAATTCCCAGATAAATTGTAGCTTCTTGGAAATGGTAAAGGTTGTTTCTTCAAGATTAAAATCTCCTAAGAAGAAAATAATTTCTTATAAATTCTGAAAATGAAAAAGAACAAAATGACATTTTGGAATTTCTCTCAATCAAAAAGGAAAAGTTTAAAAAATTAAATAAAAATGTTTCTTAAAAAGAAAAAAGGTGAAAAGTGACCTTTTCCCTTTCGAATTTAACTTGGTTTGTGCCTCTCTTCTCTACATACTCATCTACATGGGAAGAATAGGGTTTAAAATAAAGCTAGAGAAACCCATAAATGATTGCAAGTGATTGAGAAAATAATCATTAGCTTATATATTCTAGCATTCAGAAACTGCAAACAAAGATGTTTAACGAATGGAGGTTCATCACAAGGTTGCTAGGATGAGGTCTCTACCAGAAAAATGGAAGTCCTTGGATCTGTAAGAGAAGTACCAAGGAAACACACACACACACACACACACACACACACACACACACACACATCCCTTGAAAATTAGCTGGCCAAGAAGACCTCAATTTGGGGAGTTTTTGCTACTTAAATCTGAGAATCCTCTACTTGGAGATGAAAGGCTTTAATAGCCACATCTTTGGTGGAACAAGACACCCAACACTGAGCAATGGCTTTTTGCTAGTTATAACGTAGAATTCCTGTCCTTTTTAAAAAAGATTTTTCAAGTATGTGGGCTTTAAACAATGTGGCAGAATCCATTCTTCCTTTGAAGACATAGCTAAAGATTTCATCTGAGCTGAAAGCCAAAGAACAACATCTAACTGCTAAGGCAGCATGCATTGGAGTAACATATGGTAAAGATTATAAATCTAGATATGGTCCAGCAAAGACAAGACAAACAGCAAAGACAAGAGAGAAGCATAATGGCATCAGCTTAACAGCCCTAGGAAATTACAGATGGTTAGCTGCCCTTCCACACATGCACCCTGGCCACACATGGTCCCTATGTGTGGTCCTCCATGAACATGTCCTGGTTACATGTGCTCCCTGTTTGTGTCCAGTTTTCCTACTGATGTTGTGGTTATTTGTTAGAAAATTAGCCCTTAATTAATGGGGGAAATATTTTGTTACTACAGAATTTTCATTTCTACTCTTCTTGCTAAGCTATTTCATTAAATACCTTTGGATTTAATTATGTCATTGGACTGACAATTAGAGTTAAATGCATCAATAGGGGCTTATGTATAATGGTTTTAGGAAATGAAGACCCACAGAGCATTTTGAATCTCTTAGCTTCTCACTGAGGAGATTACCCTAAGAGGTAGGAGATGTCCCCAAGTGTTACACACACTTGAGGTAAAATGAATTGATTTGAAGTTATTTGCATATGTATTGACTTAATAGAGTTAATTGCTACTTTAATTTCTATGACTACATATGTGAGTTTAATTTCATCAAAGTGATAGATGGAACACCAGGAAAATAGCTGCTATTGAGTAAAGAAAAAGAACTTGTATATTCTGTCTTTCGTGTTTTAGAGTCATTAAATTTATTAGTTTATATGTGCTTAACAAGCTTTTCCCAAAAAAACAAAGCAATTATTTTAAATAAAATTACAAATAATGTTGTTCTTTTTCTTTTTGTTTTTTTTTTTACCATACTAGGTGGACAAGGCATATAATTGGATCAGAGATCCAGACCTGAGAAAATTCTTCTGACCTTTGAGTGTTTTTATTAAATTACTGGACATTGGTAAATTTCCCAAAAGAGGAAGAAAAATATAAGGTAAGAACTTTCCTGTGACTTCACTGAAACTTCCAATTGAATTTTAAAAAATAGAATATAATTGCCTTATGGTGCTGCTGAAATACAGTAGAGATAACATTAGCTAACATTGAGGCTCATTGAGGTCAAGGTGAAATATCATCTGATTCAGGTGATCCTCTTTTCTCTTCTCCAAAACTGTTCCATGCATATGACAAAGCTTTAGATTCTAGAGCCTCAATGGAATTAATTAGAAACAGTTATTCCATATAGATGAAAGTTCAGAATAATGAAATATACAATTTGAAGAAATACAACTTTTCAATTTTGACTATAAAATAGGGAAATTTAAAAAAATGTATATGTATATTATCTATGATTCTACATATCAAAAAGAGGAAGCCTTATTTCCCAATGCTTTATTACATAGTGAATATTATTTTTATCATGTTTAATTATATTGACTTTCTTGGTTTAATTTGTCATTTCACAATTTTTGTTCTGTCCATTTATAATACTCTGGTGTCTGTTTTGTTGCTTCTAATTTATTATGAGATATGGTGCCAATATAGAGGGATAGAAAAGATTATTACTTTTTTAAAATTTATTTTAATATACATTACTTTATGAATCATGTTGGGAGAGAAAAATCAGAACAAAAAGGAAAAGGCATGGGAGAGATTAAAACAACAGCAACAACAGAAAAAGGAAACGAACATAGAATATATTGATTTACACTCAGTCTCCTCACTTCTTTTTCTGGATGCAGATGGCATTTTCTGTCCAAAGTCTTTTGAGATAGCTTCATAACTGAACCACTGAGAAGAACCAAGTCTTTCATAGTTGATCATTGCAAATTTTTTGCTGTTATCGTATACAATGTATTTTCCTGGTTCTGCTTATTTCATTCAGCATCAGTTCATATAAATATTTTCAAGCCTTCTTAAAAATCATCTTGTTCATAATTTTATAGAAAAATAATATTCCATAACCTTCACACATTACAACTTGTTCAGCCATCCCCCGATTGATGGGCATCTACTCATTTTCCAGGTCTTTGCTACCACCAAAAGAGCTCCTACAAACATTTTTGTACATATGTGTCCTTTTATTTTCTTTAAGATTTCTTTGGATACAGATTCAATAATGGCACTGCTGGATCAAAGGGAATGCACAATTTTATAACCCTTTGGGCATAGTTCCAGATTGCTCTCCAGAATGGTTGGATCATTTCACAATTTCCCCAACAATACATTAGTGTCCCAGGATCCCTTTTAATCTTGTTTCTGTTTTTTTGTTTTTTGGGGGGTTTTGTGCAAAACCTTTTTAATTTAATGTAATCATAGTTGTCAATTTTGCCTTTCATAATATTCTTTAGTTCTTCCTTTGATAATAAATTCCTCCCTTCTCCATAGGGAACTCCAAAAATGAATAATTCTCCAAAGTAAATTATCCTTATTCTTCTAATTTGTTTATGGTATCATCCTTTATGCCCAAATCATTGTGCCTATTTTGACCTTATTTTGGTATAGAATATGAGTTGTAAATCTCTGCTGAGTTTCTGATATTTTATTTTCTAGTTTTCCTGTTAGGATTACAAGGTGAGAACTCAGGTTGTCTAGACAGTGACAAGGTGAGAACTCAGGTTGTCTGGACAATTACAAGGTGAGAACTCAGGCTGACTTGACAGTTCTCTGGCTCAGACCTTTGGTTCAGGCCTTTAAAGGGAGTTTACACCTTAGGAATTCTAAGAGGAGCAAATTCATTGGTGGAAGTATTTCCCTACCCCCCCATTGAGTTCTCACATGCCTATTCTCTGGGAGGATAAAAGAAGGGCAGCATTGGGTCTGAGAGAATCTACTCTGATATATAGTTGTGATGCCAGGCAGGCTGAAAGGAGACCAGTCTGATTTGGGGAAGGACAACAGCTGGAGGAGATTCAGAGCTCCCAAGAAACCTGTGTACAGAGGAAAAGATTTTACAGATCTCCTCCCAGAGAAGGATTATAATTGAGCAGATGACCAGACCCTCACAATTCAAGAACTTTACATATTGGCGTCCACAACATGGGGCAAGGACTTTTGCTTCTCCTGACAAGGACTTATTCTGAGCCCTTCAGAGGAGCTAAACTGGACTATCACAATTTGGCATCCGAACAGGTCAAGTTGTTCGTTCACTATGTCTAATAAGGCCTGAATTCTATCACTTCTTAAGGACCACTGTTCTACCCACACTGGTGAATCAGTCTTCCACTGAATAGGAACCAGTGAAAGTGCAGGTAGGCCTTCAACAGCAACCCTGCCTAAAAAGCCAAAGTGCTTATTTGTAATCCTATCTGCTGCAAAATGTCTCTTCCCCACAGATTGATGGGGATTTTTTCAACCACAAAAGGAGTAAAAACTCCTGTTTCACCTTCAAATATCCATCTCAAAGGCCTAGCACTAACTTCTGCTGTTATTGATCCTCCTACCCCAGACATGTAGGTGTCTGCCTTAATCTTTGGCCAGTGACTGGGCCAATTGGCACTGCTAATAACTGTACAATCTGCACCTGTGTCTACCAATCCTTCAAATGGTATTCCATTTATATAAATAGTAAGCATAGGTCGGTCAGCTGTCACAGCTGCTGTCCAATATATTCCTGGATTTTGTTCATTGGAGTCAGAATCTAGGCGACTATCACCAGGTTGCTTATTAGGGGTACTCAACAATAAGCCTGATGCTACTACTTCTCCTGGTTGATAAATCACACATTGTCTACCTGTGTTAGTGACTGGGATATTAGCTACACGTTCTCCAGTTTTCCACATCAGTGTATGGATAGACACTGTTTTGTAGGCACTCTCAGAGAGTGAAATGGTCAAGCCTACTGTGCCTGGAGGCAAAGGATCCATAGGCTGAACAGGAACAGATTTCACTTCTCCAGGAAGTATCTCAGTAGTCTCTACTGCATACAACTTTATTTTTCCTAATTCCAATCCCTTTCTTCCATCTGATTGCCTTTTTGCTGATTGATCATGTCTTAAAATTCTCTGGATGTAACCTCGGCTGTCATCATACCCCACTTGGGGGGCTGAAGCTGGGCCCGTCTCTCATTTCCCTGGGTCAATCTACATTTGGAGGCCCAGTGGAGACCCTTGTGACATTTTGGACATGGACTTTTAGGTCTTCTCTCACCCTGTCTTCTCACTGTATCTCCATATCTACACTGAGCTCTTAATTGTCCAATTTTTCCACATTGAAAACATCGTCGAGTTTCTCTAGAAGTCCCTTGCCAGGAGGGATCCTGTCTTTCCATGTTCTTCATAGTCTGGGTGTAAAAAGCATTTGTTCCCACTGTAGCACAGCGTCTTATGATCTCCTCTAAAGGAGATCTAATCCCCATATAATTCTTTTGCAAATCTCATTGGCATTTTCCTTAGCCAGATGTCTGGTCATTATTTCTGTAACTGCATTTTCTCCAATAGTTCTTTTGACAGCAGTTTGCAAACGTCCCACAAAATCCGCAAAAGCTTCATTGGGACCTTCCTTGCTCTATTTTAGGGAAAGCTCTGCCCTGATCTTTCTGTCCAGGGAGGACACCCCAAGCTTTTATTGCAGCCTTAGAAATTTGCTCATACACTGTTATGGGATATTTAACCTGTTTTGAATTCTCTCCATAGTGACCTTCACCAGCTAATTGCTCAAAAGTGAATTATGTGTTAAATCCTATTTCCAAATTTCATCTGACTTGGATTTTACATAATTCATGAAACTCTGCAAGCCACAACAAGTTTTGTCCAGGTTATACACATGTCCTTGCTATGGATTTCCAATCATTCGGGGTTAGGACTTCATAAGACAAACCATCTAGTAACGTTTTAACATAAGCTGATGTAGCCCCATAAAGGGTACAACCTTTTTTCAAATCTTTAATCTTATTCAAATCTAAAGGTGTATATCTTCTCCTTTTTTGACCTACAGAGTCAATATCTTCAATCACAGGATATGCCTGTGTAAAATCACTTATATCCTGTCTTTCTCTCTTAGCTTTAACCAATGCTTTTTCTAATTTTGTCATAGGCTGCTTCACAGGCGATTTTGTTTGTGTTTCTTCCTCTTCCCCTCCTCCTTCTTCCTCCACCCCTGAAGGTGGAGTTGAAGATGTTAGGATTACAAGGTGAGAACTCAATGGAGCCTGGGGAAATACTTCCCCAATGAACTTGCTCCTCTTAGAATTCCTAAGGTGTAAACTCCCTTTAAAGGCCCGAACCAAAGGTCTGAGCCAGAGAACTGTCAAGTCAGCCTGAGTTCTCACCTTGTAATTGTCCAGACAACCTAAGTTCTCACCTTGTAATCCTAACATTTTCCCAGAAATGTTTATCAAATAATAAGTTCTTATTCCAGAAGCTAGAGTTTTGGGGTTACCAAATACTAGATTACTATAAGTTTTGATCAGTGTGGTGTGTATCTAATCTATTCTACTGATCCACCACTCTATTTCTTAGCCAATACCAAATAGTTTTGATGACTGCTGCTTTATATTACAGTTTTAGGTTTGGTTATTGCTAAGCCACATTCTTTGCATTTTTTTTTTCATTAATTCCCTTGATATTCTTGAACTTTTGTTAAGATATCTTAAAGTTAATAGATTTTGAGTCGGTTATGTTTTCTAAGTAGAGACTTTGTAATGGCTATTTTATGTTTGATAATCTTTTCCTTACTTTGTCAAGACATAAACACACACACAACCACACATGTTCTACAATAGAGCAATGATTCCCAATACTGAATTATTATATTCCCCAGAAATTTGTGACATGATTTCAAGGGATCCGTGTCATGGCCCCAAGTGTTATTTTGTTGTTTATTCATGCAGTCATGCCCAAATTCTTTATGATTCCATGGACTCTAGAATGTCAGGCCCTTCTGTCCTCTACTATCTCCCAAGCCTGTCAGACACTTTCTGACTTAAGGAAATTCATTCATCTTCCATCATCTCTTTAGTCTTTTTCTTTTGGTCATACTTTTTAATACTATTCATAGAATTTTCTTAGCAAACACACTGAAGTTGTTTGCCATTTTTTTCACCAGTGGATCATCTTTTGTCAGAACTCTCCACTGTTAATGTCTGTCTTGGGTAACTGCATGTCATAGCTCATAGTTTCATTGAACTATTCAAGCCCCAAGCTCAACCAATTGGAGTAGAAGATGAGTCAGTCTCATCTAACCTAATAGCCAAACATGATTTTTTTCTCTAACACAAGTATAAAATCCCCATTTTCCGATTATTGTTCTATTCTCACCAACATAGAAACACCCTCTGTATTGTTCTGTATTCCTTCCCACCACCGGACTTTCTGACTATAATAAACTTTGACTCCTTGGGTTGATTATGATATGACTTGATTTCAATTTTCCCCCCAATCTGTGCAGAATAAATGCCTTCCAGCATACCCATACTTTGATTATCTTATAGATAGCATAGTAGAGAGTACAGAGAATCAGATCTGGAATCAAAATATCTTGATTTGATTCTTTCACTTTCCATATTCTGAGGTCCAACTCTATTGGGTCTTCTCATGTACAACACTTCATCATCTGTCTCTGTACTTTGCACTCAATATCCTCAATTCCCACATGGTCTCATTGATTACCATCATTTCTTAGAATTCTTAGTTTCTTTTAAAATTTAGGTCAAATTTTATCTTTTACATAAAGCTTTTCATGTCCCCTCCAACTTCTAATGTTTCTTCTAAAATTGCTTCGAATTTATTTTGTAGCATGTACTTTTTCTCTCAATAGTATTTTATTTTTCCACATATATGTAAAGATAGTTTTCAATATTCATTTATATAAGACCTTGTGTTCCAAATTTTCCTCCTTCCCTCTTTTGTCACTCCCTTGCCAATTCAGCAAACAATTTGATATAGGTAAGATATGTGCATTTTAAATATATTTCTATATTTGTCATATTGTGCAAGAAAAATCAGCCCAAAAGATAAAAAAGCCATAAAAAAAGAAAAATCAAACAAACCAAAAAGGTGAATGTATTGTGCTTCAATCTACATTCATGCTCCACAGTTCTCTCTCTGAATGCAGATGACTTTTTCCTCCCAGGTCTAGTGAAATTGTCTTGAATCACCACATTGCAAAGAACCTTTGCAATAAAGATCACATAATCTTGCTGTTATTGTTATACAGTGCTCTTTTGGTTCTGCTCATTTCACTTCTGTTTACTATAAGTTTTTCCATTCTAGGCTTTTCTGAAATCAGCCTAGGCAGCATGTATTTTATTTTTCTAAGGCAATTGGGGTTGTGACTTGCCCACGATCACATAGCTAGGCAGTATTATGTGTTTGAGACCAGATTTCATCTCAGGTCCTCCTAACTTCAGGGCTGGTGCTCTAGCATGTATTTTTTAACATATATTTGATTGGGGCAGCTCTAGGTGGCGCAGTGGATAGAACACCAGCCTTGAAGTCAGGAGGACCTGAGTTCAAATCTGGCCTCAGACACTTAACACCTAGCTGTGTGACCCTGGGGAAGTCACTTAACCCCAATTGCCTCAGCCAAAAACAAAAACAACAACAACAACAACAAAATATAAATATAAATATATATATATTGATGGTAATCAATGAGACCATGTGGGAATTGAGGATATTGAGTGCAAAGTACAGAGACAGATGATGAAGTGTTGTACATGAGAAGACCCAATAGAGTTGGACCTCAGAATATGGAAATATATACATACATACATACATATATATATATATATATATATATATATATATATATATATGTATATATATATATATACATATATATATATATATATGTATATATTTGATCTTCCCAAATAGAATGTAAACAACTTAAGGACAGAATGTCTCATTTTTTTTCTTTGTATGCTCAACACTAAAAACAATGTCAAGTATATAAATGCTTGTAGATTGATGGATGGATTGATTTCTCAGCAAAATTTCTAAAATTATAAATTACAAGAGTTTCCGATTACAATTGATAGGAGGAATTCCTGGGTTAAAAGTTCCCTTAAATACATCTACTATACATAACTAAATAAATGTAAGATAATATTTGTTTTCTATTGGCCCATAGCAGAGCTAATTTGTTAGAAGTGCTGTTTGCTTTAGGAAAGTTGTAATATCACCCTTGTTAGTTGTATTCCCTAAATTCCTCAATAATTTCAGCCATGAGAGCCATTAAAAAAAAAAAAAACAAAACTTTTCATAGGCAGCTCATTTCTGGCCTGGCTATTGTCTTCATTCCTTCCAGAGTACGTGGAATTCAGTAGGTGGGTGCTCACAGCCAGATGCAATCATTTGTCACTGACCCATCACCCTCCCTTGTACACTCCTGACCTGAGTGCCTTTATGGCTTTTTCTAGTCTCAGACTACTCTAAGGTTACAAAATGGGAGGCTTTATACTCAATCCAAATGCCTAAAAGGTATTTCAGTCATGCACATAGAAGACAAACAGATGTGAACTCTCTGTTGCTACAGAAAAGACTGAATAAAATAACAATAGGGATTCAGTAATCACTTCTCACTGTTTCTATAAGCTTTCTCAAAGAATTGGATGGATGGATGGAAGGAAGGAAGGAAGGAAGGAAGGAAGGAAGGAAGGAAGGAAGGAAGGAAGGAAGGAAGGAAGGAAGGAAGGAAGGAAGGAAAGGCACTTGGATAGATAGACAGACATATTAGATCTGTATTGTCCCTATTACCTTCATCACAACTCACAGACTTAGAGTTATCTAAATCACTGAGAAGCTGCCTAGTATTCATATAACAATAAATTTGAGAAGTAATTTGAATGCAGGTCTCTGGATTGAAAGTCAACTCTCTATCATCTATAGAGTGCTGCCTATATGAATTTGACAAAAATGAACATATATATATATATATATATATATATATATATATATATATGCATGTTTGTCCATCTACAAATACATATAAATATATATATACATATGTGGATATCTGGACATATACATACATATCTGTGTATTAACACATAAAAGTGGGGTTGAAATCTTCCATTTAGCTCTAATATATTGATTAGGTAAGGGTTCTTTGAATCAGAAAATAAGAACTCAGTATACTTTCTTCAATCAATTAAACAATTTTGTAAATGAGTGCATTATGCCCTTAGCAATTTGTTTAAAAGAAAGAGCTGTACAAATTCTGAGCTTCTAGATCAGAGAGTCTAAAGCAAACATGGAGCAAAGGGAAGACTGAGCTGTACCAGAAAGTAGAGACATCAAGGATCATCATTAGTGAGGACTCAGATTGAGAAAAGTTTGAAAAGATTAGCTCTTTCTTCAGCTTTCTCTTCCTACGTCAAAAATACTATAAATTCAAGTTTTTTGTTGCCCAAATGTTTCCAGTAAACTGAATTTTGCTTCAACCACAAAGGGACCAGGGGCTAGCTAGAGATAAAAATAAATGTAAGGTTAGGCAAAGGGCCCAGTCTAGATGTTAGGAATTTTCCTATGTGTGGGTTTGTTTCAGTGTGGCTGAACTCAAAACTTTTCAACTTTAAGTCTCTAAAACCAAAGAAGAGAAAACCAACTAGACTTAAGGAGCCATTATATTGCCTTTCCTAGCCATAAAATGAGCGAATTATTGTCACAAGCTGTTGCATATGTGTGAACATAAATATATCTTTTTTGTTGATTGGTAGGTTATTGTCCTTAGTTCTCTAAGATGACCAAAATGACATCACATTTAACTCTAGTTAAGTTACAGTGTTCAACTCTGGCTGATCAGACCAATATCACTTCAGATTGCTGCATCATGGGTCATGCATAAATAGTCCATATGATTATTTAGAATGGATTCTCTATGTTTCTTTTGAGCTAGTTCAATTCTCTTTTCCAGTCCTAGCATTAGTCAGCAAACACCATATCAAGTGTTCCTCAGTCCTTTCTGAAGTCACACTGGTTCTTGGGGAGATGGACATTTCCCAGTTGAATGATAAGCTTAATTAGGAGGACATAGTAAGAATATTATCAGCAATGGCTCAAAGGGTCCCCCATGTGATTGTCACAATCTATTCCCTTTATTTTTTTAGAGATGGACAATGGAAGCATCCTTGAATTCTTGGGAAATAACCTCCTCTGTCCATGTATTCCAAAATACTTCAATCAGCTTTCATATAAGCAATGGACTCCCAATCTTGTAGATCTCAGCTGCAATAGAATCAGTGCCACAAGATGCTTTGCCACAGTGACATTCAAGACCTCTTCTTTAAGTGGACCTTCAGTTAGGGAGGGATTGACTTCAATGTGAGGTAATCGGTCAATGGCTTCAGTATTGATTGATGGTGATCTGTTTGGAACACTGTGGAAGTGTTTAGCCAAACTCCTTAATATCATGTCCTTATCATTAATCAATGTAGCTCCATCAACATTGGTAGTTGAAATGTATTCCATAGATCTTTGTCCCAGAAATAGCCTTCAGAGCATCATAAAAACACTCTCAGTATGAAACTGAATTTCACTTCCCTTCTTACTGAACCAAGAATTTTGCATTTTTCTAAGCTTTATTTATACTTTAGATGGAATTTAATATGGACTTCTTTGAGATGGATACACTATACTGCTAGTATGCCTTATGGAGTTTTATTTTTTTATTTAGCAGCTTCTGAATTTCTCCATCCTTTTTCATCAAACTTATCTTGACATTTGCAGGTGTTCTGACTCAGATGAACAAATGCAGTGAGATACACCAAATCTCTGAAAGCTGTTCACTCACCTTTTCTACTTCACTTTTGTCAACTGTGTTCTGCCTCAACTTTCCCTCCAAGTTGTTCCCTCTTAGAGAATTGCTTTATCTGTTGACATTAATTCTGCTGGTAGTCTTTTTGTCTTTGGACCCATTGCTTTAATTGAATGAAAATATTTAGCTTGGAGATAGGTCTATGATGGGTTCAATACTTTGCAATACACATTGCCTTGTCTGTCTCTTCTCCTTTCTTTTTTTTTTCTTTTTTTTATTCATTTTTCCAAATTATCCCCTCCCTCCCTCCACTCCCTCCCCCCGATGGCAGGTAATCCCATACATTTTACATGTGTTACAATATAACCTAGATACAACATATGTGTGTAAATACCATTTTCTTGTTGCACATTAATTATTAGCTTCCGAAGGTATAAGTAACCTGGGTAGATAGACAGTAGTGCTAACAATTTACATTCACTTCCCAGTGTTCCTTCTCTGGGTGTAGTTATTTCTGTCCATCATTGATCAACTGGAAGTGAGTTGGAGCTTCTTTATGTTGAAGATTTCCACTTCCATCAGAATACATCCTCATACAGTATTGTTGTTGAAGTGTACAGTGATCTTCTGGTTCTGCTCATTTCACTCAGCAACAGTTGATTTAAGTCTCTCCAAGCCTCTCTGTATTCCTCCTGCTGGTCATTTCTTACATGTCTCTTCTCCTTTCAATCACACTGTCTATTATATATAATTGTCTATTATATGTCAATGTTTGCTGTGTAGGTGCATCCACAATTTTTGTTTTATTTAGGTAAATGGAAGACAGTGTTAGTAATGAGGACATGAGATGTACAAATTTCCAGTAGTAAGTGACCATTGCTGTCGCAGTTTGCAACTTTATTCCTGTCATGTCTAGTAGTCTGTGCCTACTCTAACATTAAAGTCACCCAGAATTAAAACCTTGTCCTCTTGGCACATTGTTGATAAGGGTCTCCAGGTCTTTATAGATTTTTTCTTCGGTCTCATAAGGATTTGTTCTGGTGGGAGCATGGGGACTGATGATTTTGTGTGGCATTTTCCTGTGAGTGACATTGCAATGTGCTTGTTATTCATGCCTTTTGGCAGGTATACAAACTTGTTGACTATGTTTGTTTTGATTGTAAAATCTACCCCAGCTTCATGATATTCCCCTTCGCTGTGGCCACAACAGAAAAAAAAAAAAAAAATAACATTTATCCAGTTCTGATTTCAGTAAGCTAGCTTCATTTGAAAAACAATTAAGTAGATCTCAACCTTGCTTTTTTATACTAATAGCTTTTTACTTTTCAAAATACATGCAAAACATAGTTTTTGACATTTAACCTTGAAAAACTTTGTTATAAATTTTTCTTCCTTTCTCCCTTCTTCCCCCCCCCCAAACCTAGACAGGAAGTAATCCAATATAAGTTAAACATGTGCAGTTCTTCTAAACATATTTTCACATTTATTATGCTGCACCAGAAAAATCAGATCAAAAAGGGAAAAAAATGAGAAAGAAAAAAACAAGCAAGCAAGCAACAATAAAAAAGGTGAAAATTCTATGTTGTGGTTTACATTCAGTTACCATAGTCTTCTCTCTGGATGCACATGGCTTTCTTCATCATAAGTCTAGTGGAATGGTACTGAATCATCTCATTGTTAAAAAAAAAAAAAGAGTCAAATCCATACAGTTGATTATCACATAATCTTGTTGTTGTAGTGAGCAGTATTCTCTTGGTTCTACTCACTTCACATAAGATCAATTCATGTAAGTCTCTCCAGGCCTTTCTGAAATTAGCCTATTGGTAATTTCTTATACAACAATAATAATCCATTACATTCATATACCATAACTTATTCAGTCATTCCTCAATTGATGAGTATCAACTCAGCTTCCAATTCCTTGCAACTACAAAAAGGGCTGCGACAAGCTATTTTGCACATATGGATCCTTTTCCCTTTTTTATAATCTCTTTGGGGTACATTCCCAATGAAGATACTGCTATATCAGAGTATGTATGCACAGTTTGATAGCCCTTTGGGCATAGTTCCAAATTGTTCTTTAGAACATAAATCCTCTTCTTTTAACATAGTATATTTCTCTTTTCTCTCATTTGAACATGTGGGAAAATAAGGCAGTGATATAGGAAGTGATTTTTCCTAGATTATTTAATGTAAGGTGGGGAACATCTGTTTATTAAGGAATTATATGAACACCTATCATTGATAAGTGCTCCTGAAGACAATGTGGTATAATATGAATAAGACAAGGTTGAGAATCCTTTCAGTTTCTTCCTTTGTATATCAAATAAGGAGAGGCTAGTCTGTATGATCACTGAGGTTTCTTCTACCTCTAATATTTTCTGATTTTTTTAGTATGGAATTTCTTGCTCCAGAGAAGATAAAAAGGAAAAATTATTTCCTCCTCATGGATTAGTAGATATAGTAAATGTAACTTCTATGATGCTTTGACTCTGAATTAAACCATTCCGTGTGAGAGACTTCAGGGGATGGGAAAAAGAAGGAAAAATTAGAAACAAAAATCCCAAAATTAAAGAAAAGAAGTAATCAGAAGTACTACTGGTAAAATAGAGCAAATTCCTACACAGTCTGGGGAAGGTACAAGAAAAAACTAAAATCTCTCTGGACTTTGTTCATTTTGTACCCCATTGTCCTCCTGTGGACTTTAGATAACTTGTCTTTATTCAATTCATTTCAGCTGCATCCAACTCTTTGAGATCCTTTTTAGAGTCTTCTTGGAACAGATATTGGAATGGTTTGCCATTCTCTTCTCCAGCTCATTTTATAGATAAGGAAGCTGAGGCAAATGGAGTTAAATGACTTACTTAGGGTCATAAAGCTATTAGGTATCTGAGTCCAATTCTGTACTCAGAGGATGAGTCTTTCTGACTGGGCCTGGTCCCACTGGTCCCCTTGCTGCCTTTATAATACTTATGTGATAATATACTGAGAGAAACTTCCCACTCTATTTTATTCTTGTGCTGAAAGAAAGGCATCAAGTGGAAAGTTATTTCTTTTAATAAATCTCCATGTATTCTCCACAGTCTTTTACTTATTCCTGATAAAACTAAGGGAGAAAATATTTCAGTATTCAACAAATTACATTGAAGTGTGGTGCAGTAGCAAGGAAACTGAGTTTTGTATCAAAACAAGAACTAGTTTCAAATTTGGCCCTGACATTGACCAAATTACTTAACTTCTCTGAGTCTCAGTTCCCCTATCCATTGAATGAAGAGACTGGACTAAATTATTTCTATGATTTCTTCCAAGTCTCAGTCTATGATCCTATCATTTGAACTTGTTTAAGGCCCCATCCTAGTCCTGTGGGTATTACAAAGATGAACAAAACAGAACCCCGGTCCTCAAAGATATTGCCATAAAATCTAGTATGTACTTTTAAATATAAATGGTCAATAAGAGAAGTATAAAGGATCAACAAGTTTAGGAAGGAAGAACAATGGCTTATTGAGTTTTTAGGAAAGGCTTCAAAAAGATATTTGAATTGGTTCTCAAAAGTAGAACCTGCAATTAATACCTACAAATGAAACAACCCTTTGTACCAGTAAAGATAGATAATTAATAAAGCAATGAAGAATGAAAAAACACAATATAAATGTTAAGAAAGGTGAATAATTGTCTAGTATTCTTAGGCTCTATATAGGATACAGAAAGCTGAAAATTGATGATGTAGAATGGAAAAACATGTTGCAGCAATCACAGAGGGACTTGAAAACTATGATAAGGAAGCTAATAACATACAATAGAAAAGGAGAATCCATTGAATATTCTTGAACAATGTTTTAATATAAAAAAAAATCCAGTGATTTAAAAAGTGGCACCGTAAATGATAGGGCTGAAGGAAGAACCAATAGCTATCAGTTAGGAAGATACTGAAATATTACAGATGAAAGATAATGAGGATATGAATTATGATGGTAGAATTTGGATTGAAGAGCAGGAGACTGATTCAAAAAATGTTGACATAGAAATATTGGAATTTTGCAACTAATTAGTTTAAGGTGATAAAGCAAGATTATTTCACTTGTGTGTCTGGGTGCAGTCAATAACAAGGAAGAAGTCCAGAGCACCAAGAGAGTTTTGGAAGAAATACATCTTTGTGATTTAAAATACTTTACTAGTAGATAAAAGGCCTCTAAATTTGGGGCTTGAGCTCCCTCAGGCTCTGGGCTTCTCTATATTCCAAGAATTGCTTAGGCAGAGTCTCTACCACAATTCAGTTTTATACAAGTTATTATTCAGTTCCTTGCTGGATCTTTCTTGGTACAATTGCTCTCCTACCCTTTGGTACTATTTTGATGCAAAACTTATTGAAAATGCCCTTAGAACACTCCTGAGCTCAAGCAACCCATACTCCTCAGCCTCAACCTTTAGCAAGGATTACAGATGTGTACCACCCAATATGTGATTTCTTTAAAGAAAAAGGAGAGATCCAACCTCATTTTCTATTTTGTTTTCAAAAATGACCAGAAATATGACAGGGTAAATTGGATTTAAGTGAGGAATAATTGCACAAAGTCATCCTACTGAGACACAGAAAGAGAAATGGAATCCAGACAAGGAACAGAAGCTTGCTAAATTTTAAAATGTACAAAATTTTTCCATCTTCATTATTTCATAAGAACCATGAATGACCTAAGTCATTGATTAAGTAAAGGCTTTCTGCAGCAAATCTTCAGTTGAAATTATATAGTATTATATCTAAATGCAGGGTTATATGAATTCTTTCATACACACATGCATATTTTATATGTATATAAAATTAATCAGTGATTTATTTGCTGTAGGGAGCTCCTAGTGAAGAAACTCTTATTAACTCAGATTTGTATCTGCTCATAGTATAGCTTTAAAGAGTTGCCTGGGAAAAGCAGAGGTAGAGAAGGAAGAGTAAATACTTTTCCAGGCTCTCATATCTGGAACTTGAATCCAGGTCTTGTTGACTTTTCATTCACTATGCTACATTACCTGTACTATAAAGTTTCAATAATTTCTAATAAGTCTTCATATAATTTTTCAGTAGATAAAAGGCCACTATGACTTTGGGGCTTGGCTCTTTCCATCACTGGGCTTCTGTGTGTTCTAGGAACAGCTTGGGCAGAAATTTTTAATATTAAACATAACTAATAATACTAGTAATAGTTTTACTAGTAGTGGCAATATTAATAGTGTTAATGATTATTATGATGGTGATGACTCGACAAATTTAAGTAAATGGAGCATATGAAATCATACAAGATAAAAGTATAGAATCAAAAGAAGTTGAATGAGATATGAATATGTCCAGTAAGATATGAGATATGAGATATGGATATGTCCAGTAAGTTTGATCAACAATGCATTGAAGAAGAAGCTTTGAACAGATATTTTATCATAGGGTTTTATTTATAGAAAGAAAGGAATTTTGATAACAATCCAGAGTCAGGTCATAGCAACTACTATAATTTATAGAAAGACTTAAGAAGCTCAGATTTACTAATGGAGGTGAATTATTCAATGAAATGGCACAAACTGTACACAAACTTTACTTTCCATTAAAACCTCCAAAAATGCAGTCAGGTGACTAAAATTATCTACCAGAAGCCTGATATCCTAATATTCAGTCATTTTTCAGTCGTATTCAATCTCTGTGACCCAGTTAGAGTTTTTTCTTCTTTGGTAATATTAGAGCAACTTGATGTTTCCTTCTTTAGCTCATTTCATAGATGATGAAATTACAACAGAGTTAAGTGATTTGCCCTGGGTCAGACAGCAAGTAAGTGTCTGAGGCTGGATTTAAAGTCAAATCTTCTAACTCAAGTGTTCTATCCATTATACCACCTGGCTGTCTTTATACAAATTAGCAAAAGGCAAATGCACATACAACAAATGCAAACTTCAAAATATCATTGAGAATTGAAAGTACTTGGCTGGAGCATCATTCAAAAAGATTTGTTGCCCCAAACTTACAGAAAATAGCATTGAGTCACAGCCATTTAAAAACAATATTTTTAGAGAAATAACCATACTATATTCTCAAAGATATTCAAAGATACCTACAATGAAAAGCTTTCAAAATATAGGCATCGAGCAAAAAAAAAATGAAAACCATGTAGGAATAGGGACATATTATATACCATCTCTAAAATTCTGCTGCTACTTTGGTTATTTCAAATAAACTTCCCCATGAATCTATAGAGGTTGAACTTATTCAGTTCTAAAAAAAAACAGTCATTTTATTTACTTGTTCAACATTCAGCAAGATATTTTAAACCCTCAAAGTTAGATGCAACTATTTTCAAAACTCAATATTTATGAGATTTCAAATTAAAGGGAAAAGAGGAAAAATAGAGACTGCCTGGGATAGCATATGTTTTGAAACCTATTATAGTATTTTAGAGAATAAAAAAGGTAGAATATGATATTATGGGAAATGGAAAAAGGTAGAATAGACCAATAGAGAGAATAGATGATAGATATGTGCATCATAAATTTATAATAAAATTATGTGAAAAATAGTCAGTGGGACAATAAATATAAATGAATACCTATGTACTTATCCTTGGATTGTTAATAGCTGAATTTCAGCAAAAAATATAAGACCAAAAAAGGAGTAAAATCAATATTTTTATTTTGTATATGCCGTTTAAGTTTTGTATAGTATTTTACAAACATTACTTTTTGTAAAATACTATACAAAATGGTTCTTTAATGTGGATCTAAGAGTTGCTGCTGAGGATATAGTTGGCTCCCATCATTTCTTTTCCATTTTCTCTGAAGGATGGGCCTTTCCACGCCTTCTCTATTTCCTACCAGGGAAGTGCATGGGGTTAAGAAGTGCTCTTCTTCCCTACTCACCACCTTTTCTTTTTTATCCCACTTTTTTCTTTGGAAGTTTAACCACATCCTGTTATAACAATTAACTCATTTTTTAGTGTATGGGCAAAAAACTTACTTCTCAAACATCTGTGCTTCCTTCTTCTACTTTTTTATGGAATACATAACATATGAATGCCAGATTTATGCAATATATACCAGATTCATAATATAACCCAAACAGTTCAAAGTCCCCAGTTAGGGAGTTCCAAACTTTACAACCGAGAGGTTTGGTCCTTTGTTCTCATTTGAATTTATTCATCTCTCTCTAGCTAAACGGTCCCTCTCTTTGTTTGAGAAGAGGAAAGACTCCAAAATGATTAAATTAGAAAATTGGAAAGAACATATACTGGATAGGTATGGAAAAGGTAATGTGTGGAAAAAGAAGATTTTCTTTTGGAACCAGCATCTTCCTGACTAAAATGCTCTTTCCCCTTTTCTATTTAAGTTCTCACTAGATATCCAGGGCAAGTTTTAAATGGACAGACTCTCCACAGGGAGACTCTGGATCATTCCTCTTCACAATAACAGCACCTCTTTGCAAAGAATCACTGGCTCCAGACTTCTATTACAGCTCTTTTTTCAATTGTTGGGAATTTTCCATTGAACTTTACTTACAGAAACTTTCCATTGTTGTCAGACAAAAAGTGATTATTTTCTGGAAAATGTAAGCAAGTCCTGTTAAATATTTTCGAACTGTTTATGGGAGAAAAGAAAAAAAAAGAAAGAAAGGGTTCTGTTTTGAGTAAAATTTAATTTTTAAATAAAATTATTCAAATTTCACAGAGATTAAGAAGAAAACTATTTACTGATTTTATGAAACACAGAGATTAAGAAAAACAACAATAAGACTGTTTTACCTTGCCATGATTTGGCACTTTCCAATATGAAACTCTCAGAGAGAACTAGAAATTAAATGGTTATTTTTAAGCAAAATGTGTTACCCAGTGGCCCATGAATCTGGTGCTATGTGCTCTCTTTGTAACTTTATGCATGAGGGATTATGACATAAATTATGCCATGACATTTCAAGATTTAATAGGTATGATTTTGAACAGCATGTTTTTTTGTTTGTTTTAAGACAAATTGGGTTAATACAAATTTGCAAGCTATTATGGTTGTTGGTTTTTTTTTTTTGTAATTTAAAACAATCAATTTCATAATTCAATAGTAATAAAGTCCAACAAAAGGACTGAATCTTTCTAATGTTAATGTGCTACTTACTTATAGCTAGGGTTTTCATGATAAGAAATTTTTCCCAAGCCTTCTGTAATTAGAACATTTTTTTAAATTGTAAGAATATATTATTTGTATATTCCCAAGATGTTATGAATATATATATATATACTCTTATATAAATAATATATAATATAATATAGTTAATAAGAGTAATCACATAAATGCATATATACATACTAACACTCCATTATGCCTCACTTCCTCCTAAAAGGATTAAGTGATTTGTTGAGAGTAAATATAATAGGGCAATGAGGTAGCACAGTGGGTAGCGTATGAGTGAATTAGGAGGGCCTGAGTTCAAATACAACATCAGGCAACTAACTGTGTGACTCTGGGGAAGTTTTCAACTCAATTTTGGCTCAGTTCCTCATCTGTAAAATGAGCTAGAGAAAGCAACAACAAACTATTGCAGTACCTTTGCAAAGGAAACTCCAAATGGGGTCTTGAAGTGTCTGATGTGACTAAAATTACCAACACACTATCTATCACAATTGAAGTAACTATCACAATTGAAATTGGAATTCTAAGTCTCCTACACTAACTTTAAAGTGTTCTTCCCTTCTCTGCCCTTCAGATGGATTTCTAATGTGCAATGCAAGCTAGACATGCCTGCCAATCTTGGGCAACTCCAGTCTTTGTTCTTCCAGAATTTCATTTCAGGGTTTTCATATAACATATTGAAAGCTTTCCTTGTTTTCTCCCAACATTTCTTCTTATTATTATTATTGAAGCTTTTTATTTCAAAACATATGCAAAGACAGTTTTCAACACTCATCCTTGAAAACCTTTGTGTTCCAAAAATTTTCCCTCTCTTCCTCCCACCCACTCTCCTAGGCAGCAAGCAATCCAATAAATGTGAAACATATGCAATTCTTCTATATATATTTCCACAATTATCATGCTGCACAAAAAAAAAAATCAGATCAAATAGGAATGAAATGAGAAAGAAAACAAAAAGCAAGCAAACAACAAAAAAGTGAAAATGCAATGGTTTGTATTTTCAAAATGCAAAAGCTGACTTCTGCCCTCAGCCCCCCACAGTGGGGCTCTCTCTGGGTTAGATGGCTCTCTTCATCACAAAACCATTTCTCCCAACATTTTAAAGTACTCTAGCCAACTACTTATCCATTCTTGTCTATTGCCTTATAACCAATCCCTTTCTCTTTTTGTTGTACAATTGTTTGATTATATTTTCTTTATGTTGTTAAGCGTTGTAAATTACACATGTGTTATAGTCTGGAGAAAAAGAAAGAAGATAAAGAAATTTAAAGATAATAAAGCTTGGAATCCAGAATTCCTGAGTTCTAGTCCTAAGTAAAATATGTACTAGTGACTTAACAAATCATTTTATCTTCTTGGGAAATAGTGAGTTAAATTAGTGTTAGATGTGAGTTTTAATCCTAACTCTGATTTTAACACTTGTGTAGAAAGGAGGAGCTAAGATGGTAGAGCAAAGGCAGGGACTTTCCTGAGCTCTACCCCAAACCCATCCAAATATTTTAAAATAATGATTTTAAACAAATTCTACTGTGGCAAAACTCACAAAAATATTTTGTGAAATAATTTTTTAAGTACAAAACTATTTAGAATGCCCACAGAAAAGGTCTGTTTCACTGTGAGAAGAGTGCTGCCAGTATGGCATGGTCATGCCAGTAAAACTCTGGTTCCAGCAAACCAGGAACAGGTCTCAGATGACTGAATCAGTGGCAGCCAGAGCAGTATCCAGACCTCTCAGCTCATAGACACAAAAGAAAGGTAGAAAGTCAGCTGGGAAGAGTGCACCTTTTAGTTCTGGGCCAAGCAAGAGAGCCACTGAATCAATAGCAGTGGCTGCAGCCCAAAGCTCTTAGTCCATAGATAGTCAGAGTGTCAAATAACTAGTCAGGAAGAGATTACAAGGATATCTTTGCTAGCACTGAGGCAAGACTCTGTGACTTTACCGTCTGCAATCTGGATGGTAGTCCTAGGGCAAGGAGGAACACTAGGAGCCAGACCTTGCGGCCACAGAGGAGAACACTTGTTTAAGTTCCAGGGCAGAAAAGAATGTTTGTGGTAATTCACAGACCAGGCCAGCAGGCCAGCACAGGCCATTAGATCATTCCACTTTAGAAAAATGTAAGCTTACAGGTTTCTAGAAGGACCTCTGAAAATATCTCACAAAACTCCTGAAATCTTGGGACAATGGGTCCTCCACTCTGGAAGCAGAGCTTTACTTTAACAAAGAGTTAAAAGCCAAATAATCAGGTAGGGAAATGTGCAAACTACAGAAAAAAAAATTGACCATATAAAACTACTATAGTGACAAGAAAGATCAAAACACAAACTCAGAACATAACATCTAAAACCTCCAAGAAAAATGTGAATGTTTCAGGCCATGGAAGAGGTCAATAAGTATTTTTGAAAATCAAATGTGAGAAGTGGGGAGAAAACTCAGAAGAAAAATAAGAATGATGCAAGAAAATCATGAAAACAAGTCAACAGTTTGGTAAATACATGAAAAAAAAAAACACTGAAGAAAATAACACCTTACAGAATAAGGCAAATAGTAGAGGTAGCTAAGATTTTTGTTCACTGCAGATTTGTATCCCAAACCCCAATCTATGGAATAACCATAGATCTGTCATCATTTCAAAAATGGGTATCATTATATCAAATTTTGCCACAAATATTAGTCATATGAAATTAATTGTCATTGTCACTAGGGTTTATAGCATTTTAAAGTTTTACAAAATACTTCACATACACAATCCCTTATGGTCTAGTTAGTAAACAGTAGAATAATGGATCATAGTTGAAATAATGAGGGATAAAAGGATCATGTCCTTCTCCAGTTACTTTGGACACTATGCAGATGGGGTGCATGTGGACATAATCAATTCTATGGAAAATTACATGGGTCCTATTTTTCCTGGTATCAGATCCAACAATTCTTAACTTTTAGTGTCAAAGAGTTTTGAGAAACTCAGGCATGAGCTCAGTCTGGATAAGTTGAATCTTGGAAAGAGGTCTATGACAAGACAAAATGAATGGTGCAGGAAATGAATATAATAATATTTCAAAGAAGGAATCACTGTCAACAAAAAAGTTAGTGAAACTTTGATGGGAAAACTTTTTTTATCATAATAAATGGCAAGTAGGATTTATATAGTGTAGAAGCATGGTATAGAAACTTTAAAAAGGTACTCCAGAATTTGAAAATATTATAAGTGAAAGCTCACATTTGCAAAGAGCATAGGGGAAAAGAAACCTGACTCTAGGGGAGAGTTTAGGTTTGGGAAAATAATGGGATATGAGGTTAGAATGAATCAAGGTAGAAAAAACTGAGGGACAGCATTGAACACTACAATTAGGCCTTTGGATTCTCTTTTTATTAGTTAAAAAAAAGAGTACTGTGGCTCTCTTCAACAATGAGATGATTCAAATCATTTCCAATTGTTCAGCGATGAGCCTTATACACCCAGAGAGAAGACTTTGAGAACTGACTGTGGACAACAACATAGCATTTTTACTCTTTTTGTTGTTCTTTGCTTACATTTTGTTTTCTTTCTCAGGTTTCTTTTTCCTTCTTGATCCATTTTTTTCTTGTGCAGCAAGATAACTGTATAAATATGTATACATATATTGCATTTTACATATATTTAACATATTTAACATGTATTAGACTACCTGCCATCTACGAGAGGAGACGGGAGGAAGGAAGGGAAAATTTGGAACAAGATTTTGCAAGGGCCAATATTAAAAAATTACCCAGGCATATGTTTTGTAAATAAAGAACTTTAATAAAATTAAAGCAAAAAAGAGCCCTGGATTTGGAATTTTAAGAACTGGGCTTAAAAACTACCTCTCCTATTCTCTGTCTGGTAAAATGCAATTTTTTTCTCTAAAGGTCTAAATTTCCTTTTCAAGACTAAATAAGCTCTCAGTTTTTAAAAATTACATCTATGATCCCATAACAATAAATGAATGATATGTTTATCTTATATTTAAGAATTATCTAGCTAAGAGAGTTTAGAGATTAGGTAACCTCAGAGTTGTCTTAATTTGCATTTCTCTGGAAATAAGTAAAGTCTGAATTCATCTATTTTCAAGACATTTGAAATTCAGTTTTTAATAAAAATTTTAAAGGAGGTTTCTTAGCAAATGAAGAAGAAATAAGATTACCAAAACTATTTTTTCCAAATTAACAAAATTGATAGCAATAAAATTAATGAATATTTATAAATATACATAAGAATCAAATTATTTTTAAAAAGGTATAGAAACTGATTAATCCAACCTAAGAAAAAGAAAATTTAAAAACCTTAAATGAACTCTAAATGATGAGGGGAAAGGCATGAAATAGATTTTTCAAGTAAATTTCATCAAATAATCAATGAATACTTTTAGTGTAAAATAAAATAATTACAAAAAGGCATAGAAAATAAAGATTTCCTAAAAAATACCTTCATTGAAACATATGATTTGATACTTAAGGGCCAACAAATAAAAGAAAGGAAACCATAGATTCATATCTCAAAGAAATATTTATAAAACATATTGAATAAAATATTAGAAAAAGGCCAATTTCACAATCAAAAGAATATAGACTCTGATCCCAATGAATTTGTACCAGAAATGCAGTGATAAGCCAATAAATAAACAAACATGAATAAACACACACAAATATATATATACGAAACAGTAACAAAATAATAATAACAACAATAATAATTACATAATTACAACAATACAAACATTTTTAAAGATCTCGACAAGGTATGATATTAATTTGTTTTTAAGAAAATAGTAAAATAGGAATAAGCTGATATCCTTAATTTGGTGAATAGTGTTAATCTGAAGAGAGCTATCATTGTTCATAATAGAGAAGCCCTAGAATATTTTCCAATAAGATCAAGAAAAAATCCCCATTGTCACCAAAATAACTTGATATAATTTTAGAAATTCTAGGTATAACAAAAAGAAAAGTTAAAAAAAAAAAAACTAAGGGAATTAGCATAGCAAAAAATATTAACTAGCAATAGCTTTGTGAAAGAAGTGGGAAATACATTAAACAATAATAAATGATTGTGTGTATATTCCAAATGAAAACATCCAAAAAGAAAATAAAGAAAAAGAAACCCACAATGATCAAAATTTAAATAATTTTTAAATAGCTGGATAATGAATATTTGGAAATGTACCTTCATAATGCATATGACTATTATATGCATATAACTACAAAATGTACCTAACAGAATAAATACAAATATACAATTGAAATATAAAAATTAGATGCATTTGATTATTGAAATATAATACAATTGAAAACATTACATAAATTATTGTACATAACAAGAAAATTACCAAGAATTATTTTATGGACCTAGAAAAATGTACTAAAATTTGTCTAAAGAACAAAAGGTCAAGAGTCTCATGGGAAATAACTAATTTTTTTTTCTTTTTAAATGGGAAGGAAAGTGTCCTAGTTATGCCAGATAACAAAGTATACTTGGAAGCAGTAATATTTAAAACTATTTGGCATTAATTTAAAAATAAAAAGTTCATTACTGGAACAGAATGAGGCACATACCCCACGAAGGTCAAAGAAGAGAAAAATATGTTTTAAAATATGAATATATATTTATATACATAGATCTATATAGAAAAATATACATAACAATAATTTTTGTTATAACATATTTAGAAACAGAGAGAGTATCAATTAAGAAACACTTGAATTTTGCACATAAATATTATGCAATACTCGTGTCATAAGAAATGCGGAACAGGACTGAGAGAAAATTAGAAGACTTCCATGATTTTATATAGAATGACACTACTGGTGTCTTCATGAGGATTATGATGGTACCCATTTTACAAGACTGATGTGCAAATCAAATGAGACAATATTAGTAAAGCACTTTGC
This sequence comes from Sminthopsis crassicaudata, assembly GCF_048593235.1. NCBI lineage: Eukaryota > Metazoa > Chordata > Mammalia > Dasyuromorphia > Dasyuridae > Sminthopsis > Sminthopsis crassicaudata. The sequence continues at coordinate 455,207,055 of NC_133618.1, read as the reverse complement.
AAACCTTAAAATGTTTGTATTTTCAATATTTTAATTATATCAATGAAAATATGAAATAATTTAATGAATAAATTAGTTTTAATTGTCTATCATGTAACAGGTATTTGGCTGAACACTTTACAAATATTACCTCATTTGATTTTCACAACAACCTTATGAGGTAGGAACTATTATTATGTCCATTTTACAGTTAATTGAGGCAAATAGTGATTAAGTTGCTTACCCAACTTCACACAGCTAAGAAGTATCTTCCTGACTTTAAGTCCAGCTAATAGTCCCCATATAAGTAATAGATATTATTGTTATGACTCCTACATTATAAAGAAAAATATTTTCATAAAAAAATTTGGTGAATACAATGGGCCACAATTCTATGAGGGTAATGATGAACCATGTTTCTTAGAAGATCAGTGATAAGTTAAAGGTTTAGAATGAGATTTACATTTAAGGCAGGGCACAAATGTGGATTTGTTTTGTTTTATTATACTTATTTTTATACAAATATCAAAAGCAGGGGAAGATGGAAGGAGAAGAGAATGGTGCTAATAATATATTTATTTAAAATGAGGAATGAAGGACAAGGATATCAATAATACTTTTTTATGCACGAAGAAAAAAAATGGGAGTCTCAAACAAGTTATTCAACTATCTAATAAAAATGCTAAATTTAGTATAGATTTTGATTTTGAAATTAAGTAGTTCCAAAACTTTAAAAAGTCACAGTTCCTATGGTAGTGTCAAAGAATAGAAAATTTGGGTTAAAGACTTTAGTTTGGAATCCCAGATTATCTCCTAACTCCCTTCTTGCTTCAAAAATAGACAACCTCATGGTCTTATAGTCTGGAAGGAAAAATAGAGATATATACAATAATTGTAATACAAAATAGAACATGGCAAATACAGAAGAAAGAAGCAAACAAGGTTTTAGAACACACAGTGAAGTTTATTTAGAATGAGAAATAATTCTTTTGAAGAAGGAGAGAATAATAGAGCTAGAAAAAAAAACTGAAAAATCATATGGTCCAATCATGCTATGTTTCAAATCAGGAAACCAAAGCCCCAAAAAGGCAAAATTAATTGCACATGATTACATGGCTTCTAAGGCTAGAGGCAGAATTCAAACTAAGCATTTCTGATTCCAAAACTAGTACCCTTTTCACAACTGCATGATGGCTTCTTGGAAGAGATATGTTAAAGCTAAACTACCTAGAAAGATGAGTAGTATTTCAATAGTTAGATAATGAATGGTATGAAGCATTTGAAAAGCAGAAACGAATTGCATATTATAACTTGTGTTATGCTACACAAATTGTTTTTTAAATAGTTCTTCAAAACAATCTTTTCTGCTTAACAAAGTTATTTATTCCTGTTTAGATTTGTTTTCAGTCATTTATTCAGAAAACTTTATTTTCAGTATTGGTAATTAGGTAACTTTAGACCAGGAGCTATTCAAATTACAAAAGAAAATTAGACTTGGAAAGGAATCTTATAAATTATAGAATCAGAATTATATAGATTCATATTTGAAAATCATCCTAGAGACCATTTGACCAAACCCTCTCCTTTTATAGGCAGAGAAAGGGGGTTCCACAGACATTAAATGACTTGTCCATGGCTATAAAGTAGAGCATGAATTAGGATTTAAAGTTCTTTCCACTACATCATGCTATCGGTCTTCCTTTATCTATTTCACTGCTCTCTTACCCCAAACTTACATTATGAAGGAAAAAAAACTGAAGTACAAAGTAGAAAAATATTTTGCCTATGTTAACATCATAGAAAAATAATAGGATTCAAAAACATTTTTAATCTCAATTCAGTGCCATTACTCCTATCTAAAATTCAAAAATAAGTGAAGGTGTTTTGAAAGCTTACCCATCAAAAGAGTTGGAGACCCCAAAGATCATTCCAGTGGTCTACTCAAATAGTAAGATCCCATTTATTTACCCACCATTTTCCTTGATGTTCTTGATCATTCCTTCAAGTAAATGTTATAAGCTTTTGTAGCTTTATAATTAATTATTTAATAATTTGGCATTGTTTTGAATAAGCAATTTAGATTGCATTGTCATTCCATTGTAGTGGTTTGGCCAACTCCTGAGCATTTCATGTTTCTCAATTATGTAAAACTATATTTTAATAAGAGGTGTAGTTGTGTTCACATAGTCCTTATAAGAACTATAGTTTATAGTTTTAGCAGATAGAATTTAATAGATTTTATATGTAATAAAGTAATTATAAATAGAATCTTCTGTATCTCCCTTCTAGTCTTTCTTGATAAGCAAAAATTCTGATAAATAGATGAGCTTATTTTCTTTCCTGATAATTTGGTGAAGTTATTAATTCAAATGGTTGTTGCTGTAGTTTTGTCCAATTAAGGCATTATATGTGGTAAAAGTGGTGATTTTTTTCTCTTCATTTAAATTTCATTTTCTTCATTTATTGCTATAGTTAATGATGATAATAATTGAGAAAGTCTCAGGGTTACTCTCATTCCATTTAATACTGTCTTTGAACATAGACGGGTACTACTTACTATAATATTGAAAGGGCAATTTATTTTTATGTTATCTTGTTGATATTTTTGTTTTAAATAGAAGTGAAGACATTTTTAAAAGTTGTTTTTCTATTTCGTGACACAATATATGAATATCATCCATTTTGTTGATAGTTTTCCTAACATTATATCAATCTAATATGCCTGAAGTAATTCCAATCAGGTTTTATAAAGTATGTTCGCTTAATTTGTTGCTCTAGATTATTTGTCAATATTTTTAAAAATTTATAGTTATCCGTTACAGATGTTATTCTATGGTTTTATTACTCTCTTTTGATTATCAATAATTTAGGTAAAAAGATGATCTTTATCTCATAGAAATAATTTTGTAGAATCTAATATTTTTCTATTTTGAAAGCAATTTACATAAAATTGGAATTAATTTTTCTTTGAGTTTTGGATAAAATTCACCTTAAACTTTCTTGTTCTGTGTTCTATTTTTTTGAAAATTTATTTATGGTCTGTTTATTTTTTTCTGAGATTGGACTATTTCTTTTTCATTAAGCCAGATATTTTATGTTTACAAATATTGATCCAGTTCAATTGTTTTCAAGTTCATTAGCAGATAATTAAGCACAATATTTTCTAATAATACTGTTTTTAATTTTGTGAATTTTTCTTTTCTACCTTTTTTATGAATACTTTGATTTTCCATATTTTTATTTAAAAAATAGTTAATTTGTTTAGTCATAGTTTCTACATTAATTAGTTTTTCAGAGAGATTTTGATTTGAATATTTAATTCACATAATAACCTTTTTTTCTCCCTGTTGTAGATGAAAATTTTTAGACATATAAGTTTTACCAAAAGGCAGCCTTGGATACATCTTTCAAATTTTCTTATCTTGTCACACACACACACACACACACACACATCTTATCAAACTCATTGATAAAATTATCTATTATTCCTATGTTTTTTTTTTTTTTTTTTTTTTTTTTTGACACACTGAGTCCTTGGAATTTTTTTTCAGTATTAATTTAGTTTAAAAACTCTTTTTTTTACTAGTTCTTTATTGGATTATAATTATACTACAATATGATCAGTAAAATATATTTACCATTTCTGCTTTTATGCATTTCTGAGTATTCTGATACTAACAGGGTTGATTTTTGTAGCAATGCTGACAAAACAACACAAAAAGACATATACACATATACACACACACACACACACACACACACACACACACATATATAGGTATTTTTTATTTGTGTGGACATATGTGGGTGCATTATAAATGTATATATGTACATACATACACATAAGTATATATATATAATGTATATGTGTATATCCTCTATTCCCATTCAACAAGCTCTAGAGAGCTATCATACTTACTTAGCTTTTCAAAATTCTATTTTTTTACTTCTTTATTAATTATTTTTGGTTAGATTTACATAAGTTTGAAAGTTTTGAAGTTCCCAACTATCATAGTTTAACTGACCATTTCTTGCTAATGTCATGTGTGTGTGTGTGTGTGTGTGTGTGTGTACACGTGTGGTTGAGCACATGTAGTATTGATATTAAACAGTTTTCAGTGTATGTCTAAAGCAAGATTGTTATATATAGTCTTTCTTTTTTCCTCTGCTTTTCCTTCTCCATTCAGAGAGAGAAACAAAAAGACACTTCTGTGGTGCACTTTTTTTCACACAATGAGCTCTGAACAGCAACCTTAAACATGTTCCAGTCTTTTTTTCAGCCAATAAATAAAGATGCTTCTCCTCTAATTAACACATTCTCACTTATAATTGCTGAAGCCTTTATCTCTGCCAATTGCCTACTACTGATGTCTTCTTTAACATCTCTTTTTGACTTCTTGATTGTTCCTCTTATGTGCTATTCTGGTGATTTTTTTTTTGTGTGTGTGTGTGTGTGTGTGGCTCAAACCAGAACTTCTGATTTTTTTTTCCCTTAGGATCTAAGATGCATGAAATCCAACTTTCTGCTAATTTAAGCCACCAATAATCATTATTTAATCTTCTGGTATTCCCCAAAGAAGGTCACTAGGTGGTACAGTAGATAGAATACTAGACCTAGACTCATCTTTCTGAGTTCAAATCTGGTTTCAGATACTAGCTGTATGGTATTGATTAATTGTGTGTCACTGAGAAAGTCGCTTAAGCCTATCTGTCTCAGTTTCCTCACTTGTAAAATAAGGAAGAAAAGAAAATGGCAAATCGCTCTAGTATCTTTATTAAGAAAACCTCAAACAACGTCATCTGAAATTAAGACATAACTGAAAAAAATTGATTTACTATTTTGTGAGTTTGGATCTCTTATACCTACTAAAGAACCCCTATGCTCTTTGACTCCAGTTATTTCTGTGCCCTCAAATAAGTCCTTTTGTGTCTACCTTCACATTTAAATTTAAAATTGTCTTCATACGTGTTTTGATGTGTCCTGATAGTCTTTTTCTGCCCCTTTCAGCAACTAACATGTTCACATATGGAAATAACACTTAATATGCTTGAGACCTCAATTTAACCCTTTTTTCTTCACCTGTTTTCCCACCTTTTTAATTACAAAACTTTTCACATGTGAAAAGAGTATTTTGCCCTAAAAAGACCTCTAAATAAGATCATGATGTTTTAAGATGTAAATGAATAGCTAATCAGGAGAAATAAACTGATCAATCTGATGGGTTTATAGGACAGTGAGCCTTTCCTAACTGACTATATCTGCTCACATAAGGAGTAGACCTGACCATTGGCCACATCATTGAGAGGATGCAGGATATCTGTTTAGGTATTGCCCAATTATGCCTTGTTCGCATGGAAGCCAGCTCCTTAAATGTTCTTACTGGGAATACGTTTATAGGTTTTGCCTTTTCTGAATCAAAATAGATATTTTTCTGGGTCTATAGATGGAAAATCTCCAAATTTATGTGGAAAGGGTGTGAAAGATGGAGCAAAAGACTAAGCATAGCCATAGGTACAGCTTCACCTCTCCATACTTGCAAACTCTAATGACTATTTGAGGTGAAAGCATAGTGTATATGCATTTGCACTTATCCATGCAGCTGAAAATAGATTACTTGCAAACCCAAGTCTTAGGTTCCAGGCATAAAAATACAAGGATAAAATCCCCTAGTTGAGGGATGGCATCCATCAGCAAACACAAGAGTGATAATAAGATCTGTGATCTCTTTGTTAATTCTATATATCTAGTCTCCTTTTCTGGAACTAATTATGAGTATCCTCAAGGCTTTATTCTGGCCCTTCTTCTCTTCTCCCTCTACCATTTTACTTGATGACTTCATCAGTTCCCCTAGATTCAATTATGAATGTTTCTGAATCATTCTCAGAATTTTTAGCCCTAATCTCTCTCTTGAATTTGTTTTGCATTGTCAGCTGTCTATTAACATCTTAACATCTTAAACTCAACATTTCTAAAATTGAACTTACTATATTTTCCCAAAACCTTCCCTTATTTTTAACTTAATTATTGCTTCAGAGGATACCACAATCCTCCCAATCATCCAAGATCAACAACTTAGGTGTCATCCTCAACTCTTCTCTCTTCTTCATTATCAATATCCAATCTGTTTCCAAGGCCTGTTGATTTTATTTAAACAGCATCTATCACATCATCCATCCTTTCTTCTCTGATAATACCATGAGCTTGGTGAAGGATCCTCATTACTTTACTTGGCCACAGTGGAACAACAACAACAACAAAAAGGAATTTTACCTAAATCATACAGCTAAAAAGTGACAAAGTCAGTATTGAGTCCCAGTGCCTATTCTTAGGGCTATGATGCTCTTTCAACTACAGAATTCTATTGGAAAGGATGAAAACTTGTTGTAGATGACTCAACCCAAGGTTCTCTGTTGGTTCCCATGGAATTCTGTAAATTCCAAAGAAAAACAATAGTTCTGAGATGAAGGGGCTTTCCTCATCATGAGTTCATGTGTTTACTCCTTTTCTCCTCTACTTCTTTAGAGGATAACCTGTTCCAGGGGCTTTCCTGAACCCCAGAGGTTATGATCTCTTATCCTGTTCTCCCTTAACACACCCTGTTTTTTAGATGATGACCCAACATGTGGGAACAGACCTGTATAAACCAGTCCTTTAGCTCCTTCCCATGAAATGAAATTCCAAAGGGTGCAGACTCTTGCCAATCAGCAATTTTAAAATAATTTTTGTTAAGTTCCATTTCTTCTTAGAACTTTCTGCCTTGACTATGTGGAATATATTTTTCCCCAAATCCTCTCTAATGCTTATCTTCATTTACTTGGCCTCTCACAGCCCTCAGAAATCCTGGAAATAGCAAGTTGTTTATACTAAATTTGTGGTTTCATGTGCAATTATCCTTTTGATTGTACTATATTATAGAAATGTTTTATTTCATAAATTAATGTAAAGTAAATTATAATTTATTAATTAAATTAATAAATTATAAATATAAATTAAATAATATATATAATAATATAAATATATAATTATATAATATATATAATTTTATAATTATATTATATAATATAAATAATATAATATAAATTATAAATATAAATTAAATTATAATTAATTAATAATTATATATGTATATATAAATATATATATATATATATAATATAACTTATTAACAACTTTTCACAGAGATTTATCCCCAGTAGAAGAGTAGTTATTTTTCTCATCTATTCCCTCCCTGGAATATTCTCTCCTGAATCTCAACTGATTGCTTTAAATTACTAGAAATGAGAAGACTAGGTAAAGCTTTTATACTTTACAAATCTTTTCCTGTTCTGTGTGTTCATAATGTAGAGAAAGAAGGTAGGAGAAGAAAAGAAGAAAAAAGAGGAAGAGATTAAGAGGAAGAAGATAATGGAAAAATGAAGAAAATGAGGGGAACAGAGAGAAATAAAAAAGAGGATGAGGGTAAAGGAAAGGGAAGAGAGGAAGAAAGGGGTGGTAAAAAGAAGTATGAGGACTCTTTTTTTTTTAATTTGAAAATTTTGTTATTTTTATTTTATTTTTAATTTATGGGATAAAACAAGTGTTTTCATAACATAGTATAATTTTTTAAAAGATGATTGCATATGAAACTGCAAATCTACTAGCTCATGAGGACTCTTTTAGAAGCCCAATAAAAACGCAAAGACAAGATATCACAAAAAGTATATAAACTTGTTCACTAAACAACTGAAGGACAACATTAGTGGATAGCTAATTAGGATAAAATAGGGCAGGAAAAGAAAAATGAAAGAAAAGGATAAAGGAAAGGAAAAAGGGGAGGGAAAGAGAACAAAGTAGAAAAATGAGGAATAATTTATTTGTATGTAGTGGAAAGCTATACAACCATTTATTCAGATTATGACTATTGAGATTTGAGACGGAATAGTTTAAAAAAAGGGAGAAGAAAAATAAGAGACTCCACAAAATGGGATGTGTTACATATATATTAGAGATTATTTGTCATCTTCACATTCATGAAGATATAAAAGAGAAGCTACATTAATTACCAAAGGAATTTCTCAAATCAGGACTTAAGTGCTCAAATTTCTACATTGATATATGAGAAAAAGAATTTATCTTAAGCCAATATTGTAGCACTTTAATTAATTGGGGAGTTTGAGTGGTCTGATTAAATAGTTCCTAAATGTTTGTCTCAGGCAAGAAAAGAGTGAATTATAGGGTTTTAGAACTTAAGGGGTCCTTTGAGAACAGGAAAAATAACCCTCTCATTTTACAGGTGAGGAAATTGAGGTCTGGAGTAGAGAAATCTCTTAATCAAAGTCACATAGACAATAAATAGCAGAGCCCATATCAAAATCCCATTCTTCTGCTGGGAAATCTAGTGTTCTTTACACAAAGTCCTTTATTCACTAACTTTCTATTAACATGCATAGTTGTATTGGTTCATGTAATGATTTTTAGAAAAACAGCCTTTTTCAAAACTAAAATTTCAGTCTAGTAACCTTAGAATCATGGAATCATAGATTATTATGGCTAGAAGAGGTCTTAGCAACCTAGTTAATCTAACCCTTTTATTTTTCAGATGGGGGAACTGAGCTTTAGATATGGAAAGAGATTAGTTCAAGATTATACAGTTTATATCAGACTGTAGTACTATGAGTCTATTGTCCTAGGATAGTTCTCATTTGTTGACCTACCTTTTTAAAATGCTGTGCTCTGAATGAAACTGATATCTCACAGCCAGACTTAGTCTGAGTGCCATATCCTTTCTTTCAAATATCATTTCATTTATCTTTAGGATTTGGGGAACATGAAAATTTCCTAATTTTTCAAAAATGTTTGAAGCTCTTATAATGAAAGGTAGTGTAATATAATTGGAAGAGTTCTGTACTTGTAGTCAAAAATAAAAATTTAAATCCTTTATCTGAAATATATTACTTATATGTGAAATGATGGTTCAATCACTTAAATTCTGTGAACTTTAGTTTTCTTGTTTCTAAAATATAATGAATTCACAAGCACTTGTTTCACAGTATTGTTGTGCTTAAACTCAAAAATATGTGAAAAAAATTTGGAAAACTCTAAAGTACCTGTAATGGCCAGCTAGTAAACAGAATTCTGCCTTATAAGAATGATTATAATTTGTTGCCACTGGAAAAAAAAATTCCTCTAGATAAAGAAAATTTTATAAAAGTTTCATTTTATCAAATCATATGAGAATTTCTAGGTCAGTTTTTTAAAGTTTAAAAAATAATACATGGTAATCCAGAAGAAGAATAAGAAATTTTCCAATTTTTAAATAAGTCCTCAGGAGAGATTTATAGCTCAGTGTGAGTCAGTGGTATATGCATAGGAAGATGGTAGCAAGGCAAACCATTCTCTTTCATGGGAAAAGAACTCTCAAGAATATGGGCCATTCAATATATAATTATGTTGCCATTCATTAAGCCATCTAAGGCAGCTTCCAAAGAAAGGCCTAGCCCTGTTATTATTTCCACTGCCAGTCTCTTAAGCAGTGATTAAAAGAACTTCTAAAATAAAATTCAGATGTATCTATGCTGATCAAAACTACTTCAGGCCACTGCCTTAATCTTGTTTCAAAGTCTCTTAAGGATTGATTTCAATTCTGTATTACAGGGAAGTTTTGATGTATTGAATTTTTTATTAAATAATTTAGAAATTCACTAGCTCCTGGGAATTTGTTGTTCCTGCATGAGGATTTTTTCACTCTCACAGCATTTGTTTAAAGAGATTTTCCTTGTCTATTTTAAGTACCCCAAATAACTAGTTATATTGAGGCAGAATTAGTAGATGTCTATATCATGGTAACAACCTCATAAAAATAGATTTGTATTTTCAGAAACAATATAGACGATGCAAAATAGTTTGCCATTTTATTTAATGAGTTCAGTTATTCACCTTTATTACTTTTCCCTTTTTTTTTTTTTTTTTTTTTTACTATTTTTATCACTTGTACCACTTTTCCAGGTAACATATGAAGTCCTTTTCATCTTCAATATAGTAAAATGATCCTGATGATCTTGTGCTTTTCTGATGTTACCATAGCTAAAATATGTCAAAGATTGTTATATAGAAGGAAAATTATACTGATAAGTGGAAGAGATAGACAAAAATATTGTCAAAATTGCAAAAAGGCAGATCTTATCTCAGTATACAGGAAACATTTCCTAACAATTAGTGCTATCCAAAAATGGTTATGAACTGGCCCTGAGAGTAGGTTTCAACTCACTACACATTAGAATTTTAAAGGCTGAAAAAAAAATGCTATAGGATGTTATGATGACAAGCTGGCAAGAGCATGACAGACATGAAAAGGGTGTTGAAGCATGAGATGGATAATGTTGAGAAGAATTGTCTGAAGAGTTAAATTGAAAGAGGCATAAGCATGTGGCATTGTGGCATGACCATTTTCTGTTTGGTGACATCAATATGACAATATAAGGAAAGAATATCATCAAAGAAAAGGCATGATCAAAAATCCTCAGAGCTAGGACTACCCTCCTGTAAGGTCTTTTTTGCCAAGCAGGCATCCTGATTTTGCTTGAAAACTTGCATAGAAGGAAACCCATGACGTCCGGAATTAACTCATTTTAATTTGGGCTTTCTCTAACAGTAATCTTAATAGTTACAGGCATAGAAGTTGATAGAAATAAACTTTTCACTAACACCTAATATTTCTTGCTATAGTGTGTTTCCTCTGACCAGCTCTGTGATGAACTTTCTAGCTTGATAACTGTTGCTATGAATTCCTTTCTGGTCTTACCTGATCTAGGAATTCATTATCCAATGAACTCTGACTCAGTTTGAGGTTTCTATGGCTTGACTCAGACCAGCATAGAGATGACTCTCATTTTTCCTAGGATATTTCTCCCTCCAGACTCATTAATTAATCCTTAATCATCAGCATTGTAAAGCTTATTTCCCAAGAGACAGTAATCTAAAAAGGGATGACAGTGAGAAGTCTGATTAGAGAGAAATATCTATTTTTGGGAACACAGAGTATAAAAACAGAGAACCGACAACCTCAGATGTGAAGCTAAGGACTTAAGATATGAGTCCAAAAGCAAAAATGTCAAAAGGGACATCTTGATTTTTGCTGATTTAATTCATTTAGCAGAAAAGAGTGGAAGCCTCTTTTGCTGCACAGTTCTTAAGGGCAATATCTGTATATAGATTCAGAAGCAATCTAATCATATAAAAATGAAGTGGTTGGACTGAATGACCTTTAAGGTCCTTTCTATCTTCAAATCAATGATACAATGACTCAGGAAATCATATGTATAATACCTTCACAAAGATGCTAGGCACAGAAAGCGATATGCCTTAAGAATGCATTAACTAGTCTATCTATCTATCTAAATACATATATATATTATATGTGTGTACATATGTAGAGATATGTACATGTACATTTTTCTGAAAACATTTTTAACAAAGATTTGATTTGTCTTTCTCTTTTGGTGAAATCATACTAGACAACTCCTATTGGAGTTTGCCACTTTGGCTACTCTTGACCTTTGCTAGAACTCGCTCTACATGCTAATTAAATAGTTAGCCAAAATCTTGTTTCATTTCCTAAGCAGTGGTCTCAGAAGGCAGCCTTCAGTTTTATTTAAATCCTTGTATCTAGGCATGGAGGAAAAAAGTAACTGAAAAATGGATTTTGCCAACATCCATTGCATGCAGGCCATCAGAACAAATGAGTGTTGATCATTCTCTGAGCAAAAGATAATAAAAGATACCTAAAAGCTAAAAATGGATTATTTGTCTCTCAGTAAAACTCAACAAAATGCAACTCAATTGAAAGACAATCTAAAGCATCCGTGTTTTTCCCTAGAGTTTTTCCTGATAGCACACATATTGCTGTGTTTATGTTCCCATACAAACACTTTCCAAGGACATAGCCAAGTCCTCCCCTTCATTCTTTCCTTGATGAGCTTAATTGCTATTTCTACAGAGGAGATTCATGCCTGGTCCTCAGGAACTCTTGGTCTGATGCCTTGATCCCTGGTTGATCTCAGATTGGCCAGGGCCTGCTAAAAAAAATACTGTGTGGGCGAGAACTGGTGCCTTAAGGCTTTTACTTTTCTTTACCCAAGCCAGCATATGTGGCAGAGTCCAGCCCACTGGTGCAACCTGCCCAACTTTTAATAGCCAAAGGTAATAAGTGAGCCCTTTCCTGTCCTTTTTCTAGAATTAAGGCTTGGAAGTTCATAAAAGGACTCTGCTGGGTGTGATTTCAGGAAATCAGAGCAAATTCACGTGGCTCTTATTTTGCTTTTCCTGAGACTTGACCCACTCTGTGAAGATGATGCTTTGGTCCCAAGAGAGCTTGTCCAAGAATTTCCTGGCTTTGTCTGGATCATGGCTTTCACTATGGAAATACCCAAGACTCAGAAGTTACAAATACTAAGTCCCAAGGATGTTTTCATCTACCTCCATGTTCATTTTGTTTATATGGTTTCTATATAAGTCATCCAGAGGAGTTCCATGTGAGTAATAGGCATTTCTGTTTTTTGGATTTGGTGGCAAAAGTAGGGCTAAAATAGGACCAAAAAATATTAGCGCTGGGTCATCAGAGCTGGGAGTAGAATATTGACTATATAGAATAGACTATAAAATCATAAAACAGACAGTTAGAACATAAAATAATGTTAAAGTTGAAAATACTAGAGGTCAAAGAATAAATCAATCAAAAAAATAAACACTAAAGTGCCTACTATTTGCCATGTATTATGAATTGAAACAGACATTAGAAGCCATCTGATCCAGCCCATGTTTGAATAATTATCTCTTCTTTAACACACCTAATGAATAAGTATCCATCCTTCATCCATCCATTCTTCCTTGTTATTTCCCTTGGGGTCAAGCTGAACTAGTATAAACTTTACAATCTGATAATGGAAAATTATGACAGGACTTTCACCTTTCATGCCCTGGACACTATACTCCTTCTTTAATTCATTCTAGACTATAATTAACTTTTTTAGTTATAATATCATACTATTGATATATTGATATTATAATATCATACTGTTGATATATTGAACAACCAAAAAACTATTTAGTTATTTTCTGGCCAACTTGTATTAGTGAAGTTAATTTTTTTTAAAGAATCACATATAAAACTTTACATTTAAACCTGTTAAAATGCATCTTATTAAATGAGCCCAGTGGTCTTTCCCAGAAAGATCTTTTTTAAAAAATTCACTCTGTCATGCAATAGATAAACTACACCTCTCAGTTTTGAATGATCTCCATCTTTAATAAGTACATTATGTATATCTTATGCAAGTTATTGATTTGAAAATAGTTAAAAATAAGTACAGACACCTATTCTGTATGCCTAATTTTACAAATAAAGAAACTGAGACTTAGAGAAGTGACATATCTTATCAAGATCAGTTCCAAAAGGGACAATAACAGAAACTAAAATGAGCTCTATTTATTCTAAGGAAGATCCCTTCTTCATATCCACAGACAAATTTATTTTAATAAAACCCACTTTGTATAGAGTTCTGCTGATTAGTCCACTATAAAGTAAGAACTACCTGTATTTTAAAAAATTCATGCCCCCCCAGAATAAGAAGTCATGCTTGATAGTATACTTAACAAGTAATTTTCCAGAGCTTATTTTCCAGTGAAAGTGATCCTGAGTCAGACCCTTCCACTTTTCAACAGTTAGAAATAACAAACTCATGAGACACAAAACTGATTTAATATTTTTTCTCTAAGTGCTCCCCTTTTCCTAATATCCCTATTATTGTTGAAGATACCATTATCCTCCTAGTTAGCCAGACTTGTAGCATAGGTGTCATCCTTTGTTTCTTATTCTTTCTCACTCTTCATGCTACATTTGTTGATACATAGTGTCAATTTTATCCTTATAACATCTCATCTATAGCCATTTTTTTCCTTCTAACATTGCCAACCACCCTAGAATAGTTCTCATTGTCTCATGCCTGAACAACTGCAATAGTCTCCTAGTGAGTCAGGCCCTGTTCCACTACAATCCATCCTCCATTCAAAATAATCTGCCAAGAGCAAAAATCTGATTGTGTTATTCTCCTACTCAATAAACTCTAGTGGTTTCCTATCACTTGCAGGATCAAATATAAAATTGTTTTTGTACCACATACCTCTCCAATAGCCTTACACTTTAGTGTATTAAAATACTATTATATTTCTTTTTTTCTAATTATTTTCTCAATGTTATTTTATTTTCCAATTGCTTGTAAAGATAGCTTTCAACATTCACTTTTGTAAGATTGACTTCCAAATTTTCCCCTCCCTTTCCTCTTCCCTCTCCAAGATAACAAGCAATGATATAGTTCATTACATGTATAATAATTTAAAATATATTTCCATATTTCATCATTTTGTGAAAGAAAAATCAGAACAAAAGGGGAAAACCATGAAAAAGAAAAAGCAAACAAAAAAGTGAAAACAGTATGCTTAAATCTGCATTCAATACCAGTTGACATTTTCCAACCCAAGTCTATTGGAATTATGTTGGATCATTGTATTGTTAAGAAGACCTAAGTCTATCATAGTTGATCATCTACATAATATTGATGTTACAATGTACAATGTTATCCTTGTTCTGCTCACTTCACTTAGCAAGAGTTCATATAAGTCTTTCCAGGTTTTTCTGAAATCGGCCTACTCATCATTTCTTATGGAACAATCATATTCTATTGTATTCATATACCACAATTTGTTCAGCCATTCCCCAGTTGATAACTATACTACTACATTTCTTAAACATCCCCCTCCCTGCCTATAGATAAAAAGAGATAGAGATAGAGAAGGAGAGAAAGATGGAGAGGGGGATAAATGGAGAAGGGGAGAGAGGGGGACAGAGGGGAAGAGGAAGAGGGAGAGAGAAGAGGAGGGAGAGAGAGAGGGAAGAGGAGGGAGAGGGAAAAAGAGGGAGAGACAAAAGGTAAGGGAGAGGGAGAGGGAAGAGGAGGAAGAAGGACAGGGAAAGAGAAGAGGAGGGAGAGGAGATGAGGGAGAGAGAGGTAGAGAGAGAAATATAACAGCACTGGCTTCCTTTCTATTCCTCAAACAAACTGCGCCATTTCCTGACTTTGGACTCATTCACTGTCTATCCTCCATGACGTGAATGCTATCTCTTCCCATCTCCCCCTCCCAAATCATATTTTCCACAGTCAGCCTTTATCAACCTCTCTTGTTTCTAATGCCCTCCTTCAGTTTGTAATTTCTAATATCTTATATATAGTTTTTGTGTGCATAGTTGCTTGCTACCTGGAATTCTTTCCTTCTTCATCACCTCCTGGCTTTCTTCAACTCTGTGAAAAACCTTTCCAGGTCTCTCTTTATCTTTAACGTATCCTGTATATGTCTTGTTTGTATGTAGGATGGTCGGTGTTGTTTCTTAAGCTGCTTGAAGGCAGGAGACTAATTTTGCCCTGCTTTGTATCTCCAGCAATTGGCACAATACCTGGAACATAGCAGGAAGTTATTTTCCCTATTTGATTGTGACACCCTGGAAAGCAGAAACTGTTCTTTGCCTTTCTTTGAATATTCAGTGCCTAGCACATAGTAGGTGATCAATAAATATTTATGGATTGACTGACCATAATTATTAAGATTTTCATTATAAGGTTAAATGAACATCTTTGAAATTTCTATCAGTTTCTTCTCATTTTAATACCTTTTGCAGATGACACAAACATGAAAAAATATTACATCACGCACACATTTTCTAGCTTTGTAAGATCTTGCCTAAAATGTGACATCCCTAATTATCATTACCTTCTTAGTTTTTGAAATAAAGCTAAAACTGGGATGGAACAATCAGGACTATGAACCAAATCAACAAAACTTAGAAGATGTGCTACTGACAGCATTTGTAGTCTTTCAGAAACACATAAAATTGACTGAAGCAACTTTAAAAAATAAGTATAACTATTTATATATAAATTTATATATAATTTATATAAAATTCATATGTAAAGTATATATATATAATTATGAATATTTAGTTAAAATGAGGAGATGTATAATAAACCAATTCCATTGCACTCCACTCAGTATTCTTCTCCCAATCAACCACCATTTTAGAAGTTTTCCAACAAGATTTTAGAACACTTTGCATGCTACTTACCCCTTGCTTATTGTCTTCTACTTGCCCCAGGTATAACAATTCTAAGGTAGTCCTCTTGGACAACATGTTTCACTTAATACAATAATTTCAATCAGATTGACATGTGTTGAAACATGGAAATAGAAAAAACAAGGAATAGGGAGCTCAGAAAAGTTCTCAGGTTGTTGCATGCTTGGGCCTCTGAGAGCCAAAGGATACTTCTCATGGATGTGAGTCTTTAAGCAGGAGGCTATTCATGTACTTAGAGCCTTTTTTTCCATCTTTAAAGCCAGAGCAGGGAACACACTACTCTAACCATCAAGAGAGGGTGGAAAAAAGCCATTTTGAGCAACTGGAAAAGTCTGGCCAGACTGGCTAAAACTCTTTCCCATGTGGGAAAGGGTTTAAAGGACTATTGCATCCTGGAGGATGTGCCTGTCAAAGTCATCCCTGAAAATAATTTTTCCCTAATCAATAACTATGGCAGTTGGAGCCTGAGAGATCCTATGGGAACCCTTAACTCTCCACATTTTTATTTTTGAGTGGGAGGTACTTTTGTTACTGTTCCCTTTTGACCCTGCTTACTTAGCCATAGAAAATATCAGATGCCAGAGTAAAAAGGTTCCTGGTTCATAGCAAGCTAGATTTGGATATTATTTTAGTTTTGAATCCATTTGTGTTCAAATCATGACATGAAAATTCCTGTTACTGCAAGCATAACCTGGAAAAGCTTTGGGAAAGTTATTTAGATATGTCTTCACAAACACTGCATCTAATTGCCAGCAAAATCAAATGGTTACCAATCAATTCTCCAATCCACAGGAATTTATAATGCAATTTATTTATAATTGTAATTTACATTTTATAAATTCATAATTCATTTTGATTTTATTTATATATTTATAATGTAAACATATAATTCTAAGAATTAAATTGATAAGCAAGTTTCTAATATCAAGTGAGGCTCCATGAGTAATAGCAGAAAGAAGTACCACTATAGCAGGGGACAAAACTTAATATACTTAGGCAGAGAAATGGCACATTGAATAGAAAAGCTAGACTTAGAATCAGAAAGGCCTAAATTCAAATCTTTTTTCAGATACATGTTAACTATATGACATAAGCAAGTCATTTAACCTATCTATGGGTTTCAGTTTCCTCATCTGGAAGATGGAAATAATAATATTACATATCTTACAAGGTTATCATGAAAACCAAATGCAATAATGTGTAATGGGGACAATTGTAACACTTTCTTTTTAGGCTACTATGTGAATAAAATGAGATAATGCTTGTAAAGATTTTGCAAACCTTATATATGAGCTTTATAAATGCTTCTTGTTGTTAGTTATTATTAATAATAGTAGTAGTGGTAGTAGCAGCAGCAACAACAGCAGTAGTAATAGTGGTAGTGTTGGGTGGCTGTGGTAGTAATGATAATAGTAACAGTAGTAGTAGGATTTCTATTGCTACTATTCAGTCTGGATCAATGAAAGCACATATTAGAGTGTGTGTGGATAAGGCAAACAGTATAGTGTTATAAGTGAAAAATATTAGCATCAGAATGGATGATAAATTGAAAATCTAAAAAACAAAGGAGAGATTAATAAAATTGATAGTAAAAAACAGGAGTTGATTTATGAAAAAAATAAAATAGACAATTGATTAATTTTATTTTTAAAAAAGAGAGAAGAAAACCAAATCATTAATATTAGGAATGAAAAGGGTTAATATATCATCCAAAAATGAAATTAAGGTAATTATAGGAAGATATTTCACTCAATAATCTGCAATACATTTAACAATTTAAATGAAATGCAAGAATATTTACAAAATTATAAATTTTCTAGGTTAGCAAAAGAGGAAATAAAAAATCTAAATAGAGATATTATAGAAAAAGAAATTTTACAGGCCATAAACAGACTTCTTAAAATAAAAGCACTAGAACCAGATATATTTGTAATTGACGATCAACATTTAAATATCAACAAATCACAATATTAAATTATTTAAGATAATAGGTGAAGAAGGAATTCTACCCAACTCTTTCTATGAAACAAATATTATATTGATTCCTAAGCTAGGAAAAGCAAAAACAGAAAAAGAAAATTATAGACCAATTTTATTAATGAATATGGCTACAAAACTCTTAAGTAAGTTACTAGCTAAAAAAATTACAACATTTCAAAGATTATACATTATGATCAAGTTGAATTTGTACCAGGAATGCAGGTATGATTTAATATAGAAAACTAATAACATAATTTATTACATTAATAATAAAAATTTAAAATCATATGTAAAATCATTACAGCAATTATAGCAATAGATGCAGAAAAAGCCTTTGATAAAGTTTACCACTCATTTCTTAATAGAAATATTAAAAAAATACTTGAAGATGTTGGTATAAATGACTGTTTCCTTAAATTGAAAGAAAAAAAGGAATTTATCTAAAGGAATTATTTGTAATGAGGATTAAGTAGAGAAGGCCTTTCCAATAAGATCAAGTTCAAAATAAGGAGGCCCATTATTACCAATGTTTTTCAATATGCTCTAAAAGAAGAAAAGGAAATTGTAGATAATGCAATGAGATTCTTAGAAAATCCCAAAGATTCAACTAAAAAGTTATTGAAATAATTACTCATTTTAGTATAGTAGCAGGATATAAAATAAATCCACATAAAACATCAGCAGTTTTATATATCACAAGAAAAACTCTGCAAGAAGAGATAGTAAAAAAAAATACCCCATTTAAAATAATTTTAAACTGTATGAAATATTTGGAAGTACAGTAGCTAAAACAAAATCAGGAACTTTATAAATACAATTATTTACAAAAACTTTATGTAAATAAAATCAAATTTTAAAAATTGGACCAATTAATTCTTCAGTTGTAGGCAGTACTGATTTCATAAAAAATACAACTTTACCAAAATTAATCTATATGTTTAATACCATCCCAATTAAATTACTAAAAATTATTTTATTGAATTTAAAAAGCAACAAAATTCATCTGAATAAGGGAAAAGAAGTTCAAAGGAAATAATGGGTGGGGTGAAAGATCCCAACTTTTGGGATAAGAATTCATTATTTGACAACAACTGCTGGGAAAAACTGGAAATTAGTACGGCAGAAACTAGGCATGGACCCACATTTAATACCACATACTAAGATAAGATTAAAATGGGTCCAAGATTTAGGCATAAAGAACGAAATCATAAATAAATTGGAGGAACATAGGATGGTTTACCTTTCAGACTTGTGGAGAAGGAAAGAGTGGTGTCCAAGGGAGAACTAGAGACCATTATTGATCACAAAATAGAACATTTTGATTACACCCAATTAAAAAGTTTCTGCACAAACAAAACTAATGCAAACAAGATTAGAAGGGAAGTAACAAATTGGGAAAAAATTTTTACAGTTAAAGGTTCTGATAAAGGCCTCATCTCCAAAATATACAGAGAATTGACTTTAATTTATAAGAAATCAAGCCATTCTCCAATTGATAAATGGTCAAAGGATATGAACAGACAATTTTCAGATGACTGAAATTAAAACTATTTCCACTCATATGAAAGAGTGTTCCAAATCACTATTGATCAGAGAAATGCAAATTAAGACAACTCTGAGATATCATTACACACCTGTCAGTTTGGCTAAGATGACAGGAACAAATAATGATGAATGTTGGAGGAGCTGTGGGACACTGATGCATTGTTGGTGGAGTTGTGAAAGAATCTAACCATTCTGGAGAGCAATCTGGAATTATGCCCAAAAAGTTATCAAACTGTGCATACCCTTTGACCCAGCAGTGCTACTACTGGGCTTATATCCCAAGGAAATACTAAAGAAGGGAAAGGGACCTGTATGTGCCAAAATGTTTGTGGCAGCCCTTTTCATAGTGGCTAGAAACTGGAAAATGAATGGATGTCCATCAATTGGATAATGGTTGGGTAAATTATGGTATATGAATGTTATGGAATATTATTGTTCTATAAGAAATGACCAACAGGAGGAATACAGAGAGGCTTGGAGAGACTTACATCAACTGATGCTGAGTGAAACGAGCAGAACTAGGGGATCATTATACACTTCAACAATGATACTGTATGAGGATGTATTCTGATGGAAGTGGATATCTTCAACATAGAGAAGAGTTAATCCAATTCCATTTGATCAATGATGGACAGAATCAGCTACATCCAGAAAAGGAAGACTGGGAAATGAGTGTAAACTATGAGCATTGTTTTTTTGTTTTGTTTTGTTTTGTTTTGTTTTTCTTCCCAGATTATTTTTACCTTCCGAATACAATCCTTCCTTTGCAACAACAACAATTCGGTTCTGCACATACATATTGTACCTAGGATATATTATAAGATATTTAATATATATGGGAATGCCTGCCATCTAGGGGAGGGGGTGGAGGGAAGGAGGGGAAAAATTCGGAACAAAAGGGAATACAAGGGATAATGTTGTTAAAAAAAATTACCTATGCATATGTACTGTCAAAGAAAATGTTATGATTATAAAAATTAATTAAAAAATCATGCTAGCAATAATAAAAGAAAAAAAATAATGGGGTGGGGTGAGGGAAGTGGAAAGGAAGGAAATTTAGCAGTAACAGATCTTAAACTGTATTATAAGGAAGTAATTTTCAAAACTATTTGGTAATGGCTAAGAAATAGAAGGTAGATGAATGGAGTAGCGTACACATAGAATTTATAGCAGCAAGTAAACACAATAACTTCATATTTAATAGGTGTGAAGATGTAAGATTTAGGAATAAGAATTCATTATTTGGTTAAAAAAAAAAAAAAACATTGGTAGAGAAAACTGGAAAGGAGTATGGCAGAAACTGGGCATGGACCAGTATCTCACACCACTTACAAAGATAAGGTCGAAATGGATACATGAACTAGACATAAAGAAAAATTTTACAAGAAAATTAGAAAAGAACAGGGAGCATATTATATACAAAATATATGAAAATGTGAACTATTTGTAGATAAAATACAAAGTGCATTAAATTATAAAGTATTGCTCAAATAAAACAAAGTTAAAGTTAGAAGAAAAACAGAAAATTTAGACAGTTTAGTCTGCTAACTGTCTCAAATGTAAAATTAATTATAAAGAACTTTGTCAAACATATAAAAATATTAGTCATTCCTCAATTGATATATGGTCAAAGGATATGAACAGGCAGTTTTCCACTGAAAAAAAATCAAAATAATTTACAGTCATATAAAAATGTTCTAAGTCATTATTGATTGGAGACATGCAGATTCAAACCTTGAGATATCATTTTATACCTACTAGATTGGCTAAAATGACAAAGCTGGAGAAGATGTGTAAAATTGGAACAGTAATTCATTATTGGATGAATTGTAAAATGATCCAACCATTTTGGAGAGCAATCTGGAATTATGCCTAAAGAGTTACTAAATTACCTATGCCCTTTAACACAGGGAAAGCACTACTTATTCTATTTTCAAAGATGATTAGAGAACCTACATGTTCTAAAATAGGTTCAATAGAACCTATATGTTCTAAAATATTTATAGCAGCTTTCATTTTTGATGGCAAAGAACACTGCAGGAAAAAATGCATGTGAGCTCATCAGTTGAGGAATAATTGAACAAGTTGTAGTTATGATTGTGATGCAATACTGCTGTGCTATAAGAAATGATGAGCTCGATCATTTTTAAGAAATATGGAGAAACTTGCACAAAATAATGCAGGTGAAATAAGCAGAACAAAGAGCACATTTTATAAAACAGCAATATTCTTTTTAAAATAACTTTGAGTGAATATATTATTTTATCTATTACAAATACCTAAATTAACTACAGAGGATGTATGAAGAAAGATACTATCTGCATCCAAAGAATGAACTGAGAAGTAGAAGTATATATAGAATAATTTTACTTATAATAATAGCCTTCTCTCGGTCAGGCGGGGAGGAAAGAATAAAAAGAAATTTAGATAATTTGTTGTATATTTATATGTTATATATTTAAAAGAAAGTTTGTTGTGACTAGTCCAAATTCCTACTCAGTGCAAGAAGGAACTCTTTAGAAACAATTCAGTTGCTGATCTCCCAGTTTTATGCTAATATTATCATTTTTAATGCTGATTTTTGCTATCAAGATTGGGATGGGGATTTGATTTTACTAGTATGGGATACACTGGGGTACATTTCTAGTCTTAGAAAGTTCATTAACTGCAGGACTGGAAACATTGTCACTTGCCCAGGGTAAGAGAACTTGTGATTGTAGCAGTTAGTTTTAATATTGTTTGTTAAACCCCATATCCGTTTTTGTAGGCAACAGTGTGAGGAAATGTCTACCCTCACAGAAGAACAATAGTACCTTTGTACTTTATAGTCTTCCAGATTTATTCTGAAAATTGAGAAGCTATATGAATTGGTCCAAGTTATATAATTCCTAAGTGCTTGAGACAGAACTTAGATTTTGGTCTTCCTGACTCCAATTCTGAATTGGGTATGTCATACTCCTTCTCAAAATCATGAATATAATTATTAATATATGCAAGTGGATAATTCAGAGTTTATGTTGTTAATAATATTAAAATAACAATAGATTGAACTGTTTTTTTTTTCCTATGTCAACCTTGTGATGTAGATAGTGAACTTATTCCTCTTTACAGAATCAGTTATTGAGAGTAAAGAAGTACAAGTACATGCCTATGGTCATTCAACTAGAAAGGGTCTATTTGCTCATACCTAAGATAAAGAAATTAGATTAACTCTAAAAATATAAGAACCTACAATTACTTTCCATCAGTTTATGGACAAAAAGATGCTTGCTACACTTGAGAAGATTCAATTATTTTTAAAGAAGTTCTTTCAAAATTTAATTTTGTTTATAAATCACATACATTTAGTAAATTATCCTTCCTCAATACCTCCCCGGGAGACAACCTTTATAAGAAAGAATTAAAAAGATCAGGAAAAGAAAACAATTCATTAAAACTGATCAACATGGGAAAATGTGTGTAATCTTCCACACCTGAATGAAGACCCTAATCTATACAAAGATGTCAGATATGTTTGCTCATATATCTTCTATTTTTGACTAGGAAATACTTAACTAGAAAAAGCACTTTGCATTTCTTCTAAACATTTATTACATTCTGACTTTTATTACTCATCTTATATATCTGTGTTGTCTTACCCTTATTCCTCCTTTTAGACTTCCTTGAAGGCAAGATCTGAGTCAACTTTACTTTTTTATTCCTTGAAACCTACAAAACAAATATTTAATAAATGTACATACTAGTTATCATTGTTGTTGTTATTGTTTTTACCCTGACCAATAATTGTGCTATTCTATGACCAAATAACTATAGATTTACAATTTTATGCAGCATCCTTCTTTATGAAAAGAAACTTGTGAATTCCAGTATCATTGGGTTGGTGCTATCCAATGAGGATATTAGAGCTTTTAGCATTTTAGCTGTAATATAAAGATTCCATAAAGTAATGTTTGAAATGTGATCTGATAACAGCTACCTAAATTGATTGGAATTATAATGAGATTCCAGGAAAAGAATAACATCTATTGTAAATATAAGATGCAGTTTGCTGAAAGAGAATACCCTAATTGAACTCTGCTCCCTTTCTTTTCCCTATTTTCCAAATGTCCAGAAGCTAAAATCAGGGAGCATTTCAGATGGAGTGCATGCATGTGTACTCAAACAGATAGCCTCACCTTAATATTATAAGAGGCTAAGGAAATGAAGAAGGTGATCACCAAATGAAACTCCCTCCTCAGAAACTGTCTCCTTTTCCCCTTCCATATTTAAAAACAGCCACTGATCTTATTCATCTATCCTAGACAAGAAGTCAGTAAGTAATAGTTTTTCATAGTTTAGACAGTCAACTCTCAGATGCACAGAGGAATCTCATATATCTGGTCATCTATTCATCAAAGGAAGAAAAGGAAAGGAAAGAAAGAAAGCAAAAAAGGAGGTAAAAAGCAAAAAGGAAAGAAGGAAGGGAAGAACAGAGAGAGAGGGGAGAAGAAAATTTAGCTCCAAAGGTATAAAGGTATGCTTGAGATAAATAGTGGTAGACTTTAATATAATGTTTAGTACTTCAGAAATACTTACTAATGATTAGATGATAAATATAAATGTCCCATTAAGAAATTTGGTAGGGTTATGAATATAGCAGTGACAAGATCAGAACAGTTCATTTGGATATCTGTGTGGGTTGAATTAATTAAAATCAAGTAACTTGGGAGCCTAAAGGATTTTCCAGTGAGTTCTTCCCAATGAAGTGAGGAAAATGAAGGAAGTACAGAACTTTAGCATGTTCATCTTCCCCTAAGAGCTGTGCTATTTGAGGAAAGGAAATGCCTAAGGAGGAATTAACAAGGAATTTTTAAAAGATTTAAAAATTTAAAAAATAGGTTGGAAGGGAAATAGAAAGCTATGGATTTTCCAAGCTGAAGCTAATCAGGAAAGTCATATAGTTCAAGCTGCTCATTTTCTTTCTTCATAGATGTTGGTATGGCATATTTAAATTTAAGCCAGGAAAATGTTTGTTCCAATCTTGCCTCTGACACTAGTTTTATAAGACCCAGATGAATCATTTAATCCCCTTGTACCTCAGTTTTCACTTCTGTAGTATCAGGATTGCAAGAGCATCTAGTTTCAGGATTGTAGCCAAGCTCAAACAATAAATCCAATAT
Organism: Sminthopsis crassicaudata; assembly: GCF_048593235.1. NCBI lineage: Eukaryota > Metazoa > Chordata > Mammalia > Dasyuromorphia > Dasyuridae > Sminthopsis > Sminthopsis crassicaudata. The sequence continues at coordinate 455,182,232 of NC_133618.1, read as the reverse complement.
GAATTACTTGGCAAAACCAAAAGCATATTGCATGTCAGCAGTATTTTTCTTTATTTTTTTGACTGTTAATACCATATTTTATTTTGTTTGGTTTTCTTTTGTTTGTCCAGATCTATAATTTCAGGATATGGATAATTAATAGCATGAAAACTATTTCCATTAAAGCATATCAACAACTCAATCATATTTCTAATGTTAGAAAATTTCCAGGGACCCTGACAGTTTGAATAATATACCTCAGGTCATTCAGCCAATATTTGTCAGAGATGAGACTTGAACACAGCTTTTCCAGTATGCCTTTATTATTTCTAAAAGAAAATTATTAGGTAATATATCACTTGGGATGAAAAAATGTCATTCATATCCACAGAGAAAACTATGGAGACTGAATATGGATCAAAGCATAGTATTTTCACGATGTATTTGTTTGCTTTGTTGTTTTTTTTTTTCTCTCTGATGATTTTTCCTCCTCTTGCTCTGATTTTTTTTGCACAATGTGACAAATATGAAAATAGATTTTAAAAACTTGCACATATTTAGCCTTTATCAGATTACTTTCAGCAGTCATTTTCATGGCTATGATTATTGAAGTGACAGAGTCAGGAGAAGGAGAATCTCTTAGTGCAGCCATCCCTTCTCCAGGCTTCTTCCTGCCTTTGCACTAGCATGAGCACATGTGCACACATGCATACACACAAGCATCCCAGGATATTCTAAGCATAGAGTTCATCCATTAATGAGCTTGGAGTCACAGTAAAATATCATCATTAGGGGAAGTACACAAAGTCAAGTAGTGGAGCTTGGCCAGTAAAAACACCAATAAAAGCTATTATTTTTGATATACTCAGGTGATAAGTGATACTTGTAATTAGCCAAGGGATGTATTGAAATGTTGAAGCAATAGAGATAGGCTGAAAAATTAAAAAGTCATTATGAGAAGCACACATTTTGTGGCATATTTCCTAAAGGTATGGGTGGAAGAGATGGGAATAATCTGAGGAATGTTATTTGATGAACAAAAGAGATAGGAACCTTAAGGTTATATGAGGAAAGGGAAACTCTAGATAAGGTTATCTTAATTGGGCTTGGGTATTGGAATTGTATAATGAGATAGTAGAGTTCTGAGAATTATAATTGAACCTAGATTAACATAATGAGGAAATTCCAACTTATTTTATTTGTTTTAGCAAACATTTATTATTTCATATTATGGTAATGCAGTATTCTAGGGATACAAAAGAGAGAGAGAGAGATAAAGGAAAAAGAAAAGAAAAATCACTCATATCTGACCCTAAAGAAACTTAGGGATCTACAGGAAGGAGGAGATCAATGTACATGATTGATACATAGCTGTGTAACACAGAATAGAGAGAAGTAGAAACAAAATTGAGACAGATTAAAGTTTAAGGTTGGAACAAAATTTATTATACTTCAAACAATTAAAAAATAGAAATGGAATGACGATAAACAGACAAAGCAAGAAGTAAAATAGACATGATTAAAAGAAATAAGCAAAGAAATTACAATACACTTAAATATTCCATAAATAATAAAATATAACAGAAATATAATATATGAATACTCAACAAAATAGCATAGAAGTACTTAAAGAAAAAACTAATCAGATCACAGAGACAAAACTATAAAAATAAGTTCCTCAATGTTTCCATTTCAGACTTAAACAAATCTAGCAAAAATAAATAAAATAAAAGGAAATATTAAAGAATTGATAAGTATTTTAGAAAAGTCCAATATTCTAAATCCCTGGAAACTTTTGAATTGCCATCTAAATGAATATGTACATTTCCTGGCTTTTATACCCAAGCTTGTAAATAGTTTTTACAAAAACATGACCTAGTATGACCACATACTAGGAAGTAAAGGGTTAATGCAAAAATGTAGTAAAGCAAATATTAAATGCATTCTTTTTCAAATATAAAACAATAGGAAGTATAGTAAAATGTACCTATAAGGAAAAATTTATATACAAAAATTAAATTATATAATCCTAAAGAATTAGTGACTCAAATAAACCCTAGAAACAAAAACAAAAATTCATAAAAGGACAATTCCTTTATTGTATGCAAGATTTGATATGCAAATAAATCCAGTTCTTCATTGTAGGTGGCTTCAAACATATCTTCTTTTCCTAGCATATTCAAGTTTTTGTTGCCAAATTCATAATTAAAAGTATTTATTTGCATTTATATCATTGAGTATGGGAAATTGACTTTCAGTTTGGGGCATCCAAGAAGGCTGAATGGAAGATGAGGTACCCATTCTGAGTCTTGAAGAAAGAGAAAGGTTTTAATAGAAATGGAAAAGTAATATTTTCTTGGCATGAGAGTGAATCTCACTGAATGTATTTAGTCAAGAAATATCAGAATGAAAAAATTGGAAAGATATGCCAGTCCAGTTTGGTTAGAACATAGAATGTATAAATAGGAGAAATACAAAATAAAGCTGGAAAGGTAAGATAATCAGATTGTGAAAATCATTATATTCCAAGATGACTGTATTTTATTCTAGAGATAATAGAGAGCCACAAAATGTTTGAATAATAAAGAAACAAGATTAGTTCCATGCATCTGAAAAAGAATTCACTCCATAAGGGAAAAGTTTTTGTAGGAATCTTATTTGGCTCCACATCCATATATAATTTCTGCATATGTTTGTTATAAGCCCAGAACAATGCATTATGATAAGAATGAAACCATCAGTAAGGCAAATCAATGGGTAAACACAAGATGAAAGATAATTTCCATTTATACACTGTCCATAAGAGATCATTTGTTTTTTACTTTAAATTTTCCTTATGTGTTCTAAAAGTTGGTTATGGATAAATATAATATAGCATGCCAACCAATGTTAATTTTTTGCCAAAGGAATATCTGGAATTTGAGTAAATGTGAATGGAAGAAAGGTGTTTTTCTCCTTACCAGAAATAAAATGATACTTTTAATACATGTACCAAATTACAAGAACAAGGAACTGGTGTTTCCATCACAAAGTTTCACTTAAAAATGTATTTAATGCTGGCAGATCCATTAGCTTCAGTTGCTGCCTTTGAAAATCTTTAAAAGGTAATATATTCAGACCTCTATGGAAATGGAGATGTTTTACTGAACAGAATTAATCCTTCCTTCTATAAAGCTGAAAAGAAACTAAACACACAACTCTGGAAATAGGAGTAAGGAGATAGGTTCCAGTGCTTGCTGTGATAATAACACTCTTTGCTGTAGGGTCCTTTTAGGTTCTATTTCCCAGTATGCTATATCCCATGGTTCTTTTGAGACCTAACATTTTATATTAATAGGCTCCTTTCACCTTCATATTCTATCACTAAAAAATCCAATCCAGGTACCTGCTATGGGGTCTACAAAGAAGGCAGATGGGGATAAGGAAGTGATAAGAGTAAATAAGGGATCTGTTAAAAGTACCTTGCCACCTGAGGTCAGATTGTGCAATTATTTGAGCATGTGACAATTGGGGTTTCTTTCTGAGTGGACTGAGACAATCTTTTAATATCTTAATTAAATAATTTTGATGTTCGGATCCATAGAGTTGGAGGATCCAATTCTTAAATTTGCAGTGGACATTCAGCTTTATTCTCAAGCACTGGATAGGAATAGAGATAAAATGCCACCCTGAGGAGCATAGATGTAGGTGAATAAGTGGACAAGAATAGAAGCACTGACATCCAGCATGTGTTCCAATTACATGCAAACTACAGTTAGGCAGAAAACAAGAAGGATTCTCTGCTTTTATACAGGCCTGCTATGCTTTGTGTTATAGGAGAGGGAAGATCTTCCTTGTATTCAGAAGATTGGATAAGGGAGGAGAAATATATCAAAATGGGGCACACACTGTTTCCAATTCTATCCCTTATTCCTGTTAAATGAAAACATCTCTCCCCAGATTCTTTCCTAGCTTTGTAGCCTCCTCAGGATATTAAAACCTACCCACTGAAAAAGTGTAAAATCTAAATTTACTTTCTCAACAGTGTGATAAATGCCGAAACAAATGCACAGTAGTTGAGCAATGAGTCACAATAGGTCATGAGTTATGTGCTTTTGAGTCATTCAGAATGTGTTTTTAGGCAAGAAGATGGAGGAAATAAGCCATCTGCTTAGTAACTCTGGAATTACTGTTTTCTGAAAAGCCAAACTGGAACAGAATGCTTTATGGCTGTTGTGAAATGGTATTTCCAACTTTGAAAATGTGAACAAACACAAAATGAAAGAAAAAAGGGCTCACTTTGGCTCATATAGTCCCACCATAGGAGTTGTGGTCCCTGAAAATAGGAGACTTAATTTAAAATAGTAATGTAAAAAGAATATTAGGTTTAGTCTCAAAAGGCTTAGAATTGAATCCTGGCTCTGATGCTTGCTAACTGTTTAACCGCAGGCAAATCACCTCATTTTTTCAAGTCATTTTTCTCATCTTTAAAATTAGGATACTAATTCTTGCACCATATATCTCAAAATCTTAAAACATTTTACTTGTGTGTGGTCTGGCCATGGAATTTCATAAGTTATGACAATTTCCAATATAGAAACTCCTTCCATTGATGTAATTGTTGAATTATCTTCAAATTCTAGTGCTAAAGAATTGCCTATGGTATTGAAAAGTTGTATTTGCCTATGGTTAACTTACATATCAAGCCTGAAAGAATGAATGAAAAATTTTATCAAGCATGTATATTCCATTCAATGTGCTTAAGCAATATACATACAAATTCAAAAATGAAACAATCCCTGTAATCCTTAGAACATAAATTCTAATAATGGCGATAATATTTACAAGGTAGTGCTAGACAGAGGAAGGTGTCTGTGAAGTCACAAAGATGGTGACAGCAACAAAAAAAAATAGGAAATTTACTCTTTTTTTCCAAAGATAAAGATAGTGTTGGTTTGGCTATATTTCTCAGAGTAAAAATGGAAGGAAGGAGAGGATGAAGAGAGGAGAGGGTGGAAGATAACTCAGGACCCCAGGTAATAGTGATTCCTCACAGGCATAGTGTCTTTGCTTTTCTAACACACCATGGATATATGGATTGTCAGGATTGTTATTATTATTTATCAGTGATTTAAGAGGTCACAGGAGTATGTCCAAGAATAAAGTCAGTGGAGATTTCAACTCACTTTTTTATAATTTTTCAATCAAAAATTCATATTTACCTTATGTACTCTCATCTCTCCTTCAGATCTTCCCTACATTTCTTCCCTGGCACACTGATATATTTGTTTAATTAGATTTCTAGCAAGCCTCTGGACTCACTGTTCCGGAGGAGAGCTACCTACTTTGGGTTCTAAGGATACCCCAGGTTTCTTTCTCTAGTTTAACTAGAAAAAAAAATAGCTTTCTTTAATGCTGTTGGATTGAGCCTTCATTCTGGTGTATTCCCCCTCACTATTAAGACCAGTATTATCACTAACCAATTAACATCAATTTGCTGTTCTAAATGAATATTTATTATGAAGCTATAGTACAAAGACAAATACAAACATTCCTCCCCTTCACACCTAGGCCCACATTCTCTTTTGTACCATCTCAGTCTCTAGGGAGAATGGGTACAAACTTTTATTAGTTTCTACATAGCACTAGGTTCTACCAAAGTCACTTAGTGTGACTTATCTGCTAGATGAGTTTCAAATACCACTGGCCTGTGTCACTCAAATTATCCCTCCAGGACTCACTGCTGGGCTAACTGAATACAAACATGGACTCGGGCTCTCTCACCATTGGTTACTTGCCTTCCCTAACCTTTCAAAACCCTCTGAGATATTTATTTCTAAAACTCCTTTATGTAAAAGCAGGAAAAAGACTTCAAACAATAGCAGGGCCATGTGCTCATATGCCACATGGGCAGGCCCCCGTGAGACAAAGTCCTGAGACCCCTCTCCTCACTCTGAGGTTTCTAAGCATCCATTGCTTCTGCATTTTAGTCACTCAGGAAAGAATGCTTTATCTAGTTAGTGCCTTTTGCATTACCTTAGTCCAGCTCCACAGACAAGCATTAGTTTATCTCTTCACCACATGGATAACAGACTAGAATGAATTACAGAACAGTCTGTTGATTCTCCAAGTCAGGCTTTTCATTCCATGTTCATCACACTTTTTTGGAAGCAGGCTCCCCTTTCACATGGAGATTGTACCAGCCAAGCATGGTGCACCTTCACCCTGTCATCCTCTCTCGCTCCTTCCAGATTACTTCCAATGGGCAAAGAGTGGCAGACACTCTCCCTGATGACATCTTTTTTTTCTCCTTTGGGAAATTAGGGGAGTCTTATGATGCTTATGAAGATGCTTAGCATCTTCCATTCTAACAACAGAACTTCATCCTTTCATTACCATTTATTGGATCCCTTTTAGATACTACATGCAACAATAATAACAATTCCAGGTAATTCGTGATTAACTTATGGTTTGGCTGTTTTCTCTTTCTCCCTGATCTCCCTTCCCTAAGTTTATTTCCTTCAACTTAGCTCTAATTGCAGGATCTTAGAATTTGGAGTGGAAAGTGATCCTAAAGACCATCTAACTCTATTCTTTCATTTTACAGAAAAGGGCATTTTATTGAAGAAGAAGTATTTTAAACAAAGTCAGTCAAGTAGAAAACAGAAGAATAAACATTTAAATCTAGGTTCTTTGAGTCTCTCCAATAACTCTCTTGGATAGTATAGTTCAACTCAACCAAATATTTATCAAACATCTAACATGTTCAGAAGCACTATGCTAGAAAGTGAAAAATAAGCCTAAATGAAGATGATAGACACCATAACTGCTCTCTGGGAATATATGGTCTCTTCTATAGAATACAAGATGCTTAAGGGCAGGAAATGTTAATTTTTGTCTTTGTACCCTCCAAAGTTTGGAGTAGTGCTTGAAGAACTGAAGATGCTTACTAAATGCTTTTTTAATGGATTAATTATAATGTTCTTGGTGGTTTTCAGGAGGCCTTTGAGCAGCCTTCATTTCAGTCAGAGTAATAATCACAAGAATAGCCAGGTGTTAGTCAAAATTCTTTATTATCTCCTTCAAAATCTTGTTTTCTTGCCTGGGGCCCAGCTAGCTTTCTTGAGAGCTTTTCAGACGGGCCTTGGTCTCAGTGAGGGGAGCAGGAGGGCAGGCCAGCCACCAAGAGGCTGATGAAGATGGAATGAATCTGTCTCTACTTGGCTCTGAGAGCTTGAGTTCCCACCTCAGTCCACTTATTTTCTCTGGCTCTGATTCTGGATGAGTTTGTCTGAGCTTATATACTCTCTTATAATTGCATTATCATAGGTGTGAATCTTATAGAACTATATTAAGTACTAAGTACATGTACTGAACTAGAGAACTATTGTGCACCATGGTAAATCAGATAACCATTGTCTTTATCAGTTCCACTGACTTAACAACGTGTAAGAATCCTTGTTTCAAGTTCAGATTCTGGCCCATAACAATTAATACCAATCTTTGACAATTTGAAATTCAGAGGAAAGGGTCTGGGTTTGAATTGTATCTCTAGAAAAGAGTATTTGTGACAAGTCATTTGAATTTCTTTGCCCTTGATTTCTTACCTAAAAAATGAGGGGCCTGAAAAATATTATTTTAATCTTGTTCTAAAGCCTATGAATAATGGATCCAATTGATAAGTTCCATTCAGTCAAAAAAAAAAAATAAAAACAACAATAAGATGAAAATAGGATGGAGGAAACAAGCATTTATTAGATACCTATTATGTGCCAGACTTTGTGCTAATTATATTGATATATAATATATAAATACATATATATTCATATATACATATATATGTATATATAAATACACATATATTCATATATATATATATATATATATATATATATATATATATATATATATGTATATATATATGAAGGCAGGTGCTATTTTTATCTTCATTCTTAGGTGAAGTACCAGAGACAGCCACTTGTCCAGGGTTACACAGATAGTAATTTTCTGGGAGAGGACTTGAACACAAATCTTCCTCTATAGTTCAAAAGTAGCAATAGGAAAAGTGAAGAGACTTTATTTGTCTTAGGAAATTTCTATGAGTTTATTATGCATCTGCAGTCTCAGGGATCATTGTTTTGTAGTTGCTTTGTTTGGAGGAGAGGGTTGTACAATTTGGTAGTTCATTGCTTCAGTGCTCTACTTTCCTGAGCTGCTGCCCAATACCAACAGTCTAGAACCCTTCCCCGAAATTCCACCCCCAAGTCTAAATTTTCTATAAGGTTAGGGTGACTTTATGTATATCTTGATCTACTGAATCACTTGCCTTTTTTTGGCCTTCTAACTCTTCAGGCTCAATCTACTTCATACCCTCTGCTGCTGCTACCTACCTAAGTGGAGTTAAATTCCTTTCCTCTTACCACAGTAGCTTTTCTACTTCTGTAATAGTTCACAGCTGACAGCAATGATCATTTCTACATAGCCACCAGTAAATCACACTCATTTCCAGCCTGTTTTCGGAAATTAGCTGTTGGTAGTGTCACTCTTTTCTGAATCTATTATAAACCTAGCTCACATTTTATGGGAAATGAGTATCCTCAGAACTCCATAAACTAATACTAATACATTCTTTTGATGCTGGTTAGATAAAATTTTGCATCTCCCCGAGAGATGACCTCTATTCATTTAACAAAATCATTTATTAAATATCTACTATATACAGAACAGTGTGCTATATGTTACAAATATTAAAAAACAGAGAAATCATGGTCCTTGACTTCATGGAACTTATCAAGGTCTAGGAGGGTCATAAGATGGCAACATACTATTCTAGGAACTTATTACCTCTCACTTGGATTTTTCGAATAGCCTTGTAAATAGTCTTTCCACCTCAAACTTCTTGTGTGTTCTAATCCCACCTCCATAGAGCTACCAAATTTAAACTCCTAAAGTGTTCATTGTAACCATTCCACTTTCCTGCTGTCATGCTTACAAGACTTAGAAGAAGACACCCAGGTCTTTGAGACAAACTCTTGGGGATACTTATGAAAGAGCATGGGCATGACACTCATAAGACATGGAAGGATTACATTATAGTGGTCCTCAAACTTTTTAAATAGGGGGCCAGTTCACTGTCCCTCAGACTGTTGGAGGGGAGGACTATAGTAAAAACAAAAACTCACACTCTGTCTCTGCCCCTCAGCCCATTTCCATAACCCTGTGAGCCACATAAATGTCCTTAGCGAGCTGCATCTGGCCTCAGGTTGTAGTTTGAGAACCCCTGGATTACAATATTTTTTAGTGAAGGCAATGCCTAAGTCAATAAAATTGCCAATCATAAATTTATCAATTTTAACTGCCTACAAAAATGAAATAGAGACTTTGGTAGAAACAGAAAGAATAGATTCAATATTAAGGAAGGTATCTTTTTAAGGAATTAGGGAGAAAAGAAAAACTCAAAGTTTTTAAATGAATGTTTAAAAAGTTAAATATAATTGGGAAATATTTAATAAAATAAGTTAACATATATATATATATGTATGTATATATATATATATGTATATATATACATATATATATGTAAAGCACTCTGCTTGAGAAAGAAGATACTGAAATGAGAGAGTCCATGTCCTTAAAAAAACAAAAAAACAAAACAAAACAAAAACTTAGATTTCTCTTGGCTGAAGATAGGATACATAATATATACAGATAAATACAAGGTAATTTGAATAAAGAGAGAATATCAGCATTTATGAACATGAGAGCCAGGTAAGACTTTATGGAGTTCATAATTAGAAATCTGTGAGGCAGAATTGAGGAAAGAGTACGCTACCAATATACTGGTAGAATTTATATAAATACACAGAGATGTGCTATAAAATGGCCAGTTCACAATTAAATGATTAAACATTAATGATGGTGATATAATCAACTGTAATAACAATAATGATAACTAATAACTAACCTATTAAGTGCCTAATATGTGTGAGACAAGGTATAAAATGGATAATTTTAGTTATAATAAATTAAAGAAAACATTTTCCCCACACGCTAGGATTAAGATAATTAATTGGGATAAAATATTTACCACAATTTTTTTCTTCTGATAAAATTCTCATTTCCAAGATATGTAAGAAAATGAATACAAATAATTCCCCAAATAATAAATGGTCTCTGTATGTGGACAGACCATTCTCTGGGGAGGAAATCAAGGCTATTTATAGAAATATGAAAAATTGTTCCCAAACACTTATAATTAGATAAATGTGCAAAGTAATTCTGAGCTTCTACTACATATTCATCAAATTACCAAATATGACAAAAAGGAAAATGACAAATATTGGAGGGGCTATGGGAAAATAGGTATATTCACAAGTTGTTAATGATCCTGTGTATAATAAGTACAGTCATACTGAAAAACAGTTCCAGAATTATATAAAAAGTTATTACAGAGTACCTTCCCTTTTGCTTAGTCATTCCATTGCTAGGCCTATACCCAAAAGAAATATAAGGCTGAAAAGTCCTATATGAACATGTTCTTTTTGTTGTGACCAAAGCCAAGCCAAAACATGGAAACATGGAAACATGGAAAATAAGGAGATATGAATTATGTAGAAAATAGATGAATAAACTGTGGCATGTGAACAGGATAAAAACTATTTTTGCTGAAATAGATAATTCCAAAGAAAAATTGAAAAAAAAATCTTATATGAACTAATTCTGAGGGAAATGATCAGAATGAGAAAAATAATTTATACTATTATAACAATATTATTAAAATGTACAATTTTAAAGATTTTTAAGCTGATAAAGAATGAAATGAACATAACAAGGAGAATTATTTAGATAATAAAAAATATACTGTATAGTCAAATAACTTTAAAAACTTTAAGAACTCTGAACAAGGCAATGCTCACCCATGGTTCCAAAGGATCAGTGAGGGAGCATGTTATCTATCATCTGATAGACATATTGGACTTAAAGTACAGAATGAGAAATATATTTTTCAAAATGGATAATGAGGCTACTTTTCTCTTAACCATGCATATTTGTTACAAGAATTAGTTTTTCTTTCCTTTTTTCCACTGGGATGTTGGCTTTGAGAGAGGGAAAATAGATTTCTGTTCATTTAAAAATCTTTTTAAAATACATTATGAAATGGCATCTAGTTGGTGAAGTAGATAGAGCACCAGCCCTGAAATCAGGGGAGGAAGTCAGGTCAAATCTGGCCTCAGACACTTAACACTTCCTAGCTGTGTGACCCTGGGCAAGTCACAACCCCAATTGCATCAGAAAAAACAAACAAACAAACAAACAAACAAACAAACAAACAAAAAAAACAATACATAATAAAATAAGATTGGACTAAACAATATCTAAGATCCCTACCAAAACTTACATAATAGAATTGTTTAAACTTGGTTTGGCCAATTTTCTCTTGTAGATCAGGAGCAAAAACAGTATATCCTGATGTAAACATATCCTGTATCCAAATTGCTAGCTTGAGATGAAAAGTATTGATTATATCCTTCTCTAGGGGAAAGCTAAGATGTTTTAGGGGAATTAAAGCTATCATAGGAAAATATTTTTAATTTTAAAGGTCCAAGGAAAATAAAGGGGCCTACATAGGTTAGAGGTGTGTGGAGCTGAAGGAAGGAATAGTCTTGAAACAAAGGAATGATGTCGAAAGCAATCTTCACTTATTTAATGCAAAACTATAGACTTCAAGAATATTAAAAACAAAAAAAAAAGGAAGGAGTCAAGCATTTATGAAATGTCAGACATTGTGCTAAGCACTTTAAATATATTATCTCATGTGATTCTCATAATAAAGGGAGGTAGGTATTATTTTTATCCCCATATAATAGTTGAGGAAACTGAGGCAGAAAAGGATAAAATGACTTTTTCAATCTGATCACTTAGCTGCTTCTATGAAAGAAACATATACTGTTAAAACATAGAATTTTAAAGCTGAAAAGTATCTTAAGACCACATATCTTAAGGTTACCATAACATATCAAACATAAGGGCTAGATGATACAATTAGGGATGATCTCATTCTAAATCTCTTATTTCACAAATGAAGAAATAGAAACTCTGAAAATTAAAGTTAAGTTCATCACCTATTGATTTTAGAATAAATTAGTCTTTTTCTCATTAATATCATATTCTGAGGACTGAATGGAGATACTGACATTGTTCAGTTGTTTTTCAATCGTTTCTGACTCTTTGAGATCCCATTTGGTTTTTGTTTTGTTTTGTTTTTGTTTTTGTTGTTGTTGTTGTTCTTGTTTTTTCTTAGCAAAGATACTGGAATGGTTTGACATTTATTTCTCCAGATCATTTTACAAGTAAGGAAACCCAGGCAAACAGAGTTAACTGACTTGCCTAATATCATACATTTAGTAAGTGTTTGGGACTAGTCTTTCTAACTTCAGAGCAGGTGCTTTATCTACTATTCCACATAGCTGCCTCAGTACTACTATGCAGAAATCCAATAAACACAGGCCTAAAATTCCATAAGTATAAATCTTATCCATTTTGTATCTTTTCTTTGAATGAAGTCCACCCTAATTCTAGCCACACCATATGGTTTTTAATCTAAAGTTGAAAGGATCCATTTGATCCAACTCTCTCATCTTATAAATGAGCAAACTGAGATCCAGTCAAATTGTCTTTTTTCCAGAGTCCTATTGTTAGTAAAGTCAGGATGTGGATCCAGGTTTCAGTCTACTACTTTTCTACTATTCCAGAATCTTTCTTTTAAATTCTTCCTATTTTCCTGATATTCAGGCTATACTTTACTTTTCATAAATATGTGAATCTTCACCATCCACTTATGCATTAGATAAAACATTTTTTCCCTTTGCCTGGTACTTTGGACACTTAGATCTATCATCCTGGATATCTTAGTCATAGCTTAGACAAGCCATGCCGACTCAGTACTGCTAAGCCCTCTCTGTAAACCATCTCCTTAGGCCTTTCTTGTCACTTCCTCAAAGGATGAGTTAAGTTTGTCCAACTCTAGATGATCTCTAAGGTTCCTTCCATAGCTTTTAATCTTAAGATCCTATGATTCAAGTGGAACAAGAAGACTAGCCAGCTCTCTGTGCTTCTTTGAACACTGGGTACCTCTTAAAAGTTCTGGCTACATTGGCTAGCCAAGGATGAACTAATGATTCTGACAGCTGCAATTTCTGAAATATCTGGGGTTTCCTTTTCCAAGTTACAACAATGTACCCAAAAGGGGTTATCAGTTAGAAGGTCTGGTTTATAATGTTAGTTAATCATCTAATATAGTCTGCTTATAATCCAGGAGTTTTTGCCACCATGTTTTCTCCTGAGCAGAAGAAGGCTTAAAGTAAAAGAGAAAGTACTCAAGTGGTTGTGTATATAGACAATAATGTATTTAATGGAGTCCCATTTTTTTAGTCCCATGATAAGGGTTAATACCGGGAGTTCAGAGAAATATCAGAGTAGGAAAAGGAGGAATGAAAACTGGATTGGTTTTCAGAGTGTTAAGATTCTGATCCAGGTCTTTATAATTAAAGTGTGATTTGGGGCAAATCATTACTTTCCCTGGCCTTATTTTCTTCAACTGTGAAGTTGAGATTGTACCCAATGATCTCTATGGTCACTTTCAGCCCGAGTTTCTATGAATAGAGGATACTTCACCACTCTCACTCCCACTGTAGTTCAGAGTATTTTTATGGATCAAAGTCATTTGATTGGGCTGGATTTGGACATGGTGACAGGAGGCATTAATAAAAATTATAATATCTTGCATCCAGTCAATATTGTCAAAGAATTCCAGGAACTTCATAGATCATTCTGCATTAAAAATTGTCTATTTCATCTGTTTATATTGCTTCCTTTGATATATTAGTATATTTAATCATTGGAGAGGAAAATAAAACTTAGAGCAGTCATATACATAAAGAAACATTAAGCAAGTTGAGTTTGAAGCCCAGTTTTCTGGATGCCTTCTCTTATGAGCACCATGAATTCCACACTAATTGGAAGGAAATTCAACTTTGAGAAGCCTACAGATTTGTCCCTGTCTAAAGAATTTTTTCCATTACAGGATAGCTTGTTTAACATAACTACATTTTTTTTCAATTTTTTTCAATCAAAGATTTTTCAATCTTTGAAGTTTTCAGATTTTCCATCTTCATTCCTCCACCTCCAAGTTTTTTGCTTGTTTTCCAATCTTTCCTGGTACCTAGTGTCTTCATAAATTCAAAATTTAACAAAATTTATCCATTTGCCCATGCTATTAGATATTTAAATACAAATAAGTAGTAGATGATAGATAGATAGATAGGTAGATAGATAGATAGATAGATATAGATAAAAAGACAGAAATAGTCTATGACTTTACGAAACCTTAGGATCAATTAGACAATTAAGGTGGAAGATGTTTTAGGACCAAAGGATGGTCAAGTAATTACTTGAATAATTTGAGAAATTTGAGGAAGGAAAGGTCAGGGATGAGTCAGGGAAGATTTCATGAAAAAAGTGACATTTTAATTGGGCCTTGAAAATAGTGAGGGATTTCAATAGTTAAGTGATATTATAGTGTATAAAAGAAGGAATGGAAAAGCATTTATTAAATATTTAGTAAGTGCTGAACACTGTACATAGTACTGAACACAACAAAGACAGCCCCTCCCATCAGAGAGTTAACATTCTATTGGGGGAAATAGCAGACACATAGGAATGGTGACCAAGGAGATTTATTTCAGTACAGAAATTAGAGAGATGAGAGTAGGATCATAAGAGAAAATTTGACATGCTTCATTTGGGGACAATAAGAGCATTAATTTGATCATGTTGCATGTCCTCTTTTGATCTGTAAAATTAAATCTCTGAAATTCTATCCCCTTTAATTGCTAGCCTCCCAGACTCCAGAGAGTCTATGAGAGATAGCATATACTTCTGGCTGGCCTTTTCTAAGGCAAATCATCTCTCTCCCATTGATAGCCAGATCCCCATGCAAATTCAGACTGAAAAAGCCTTCTAAGTAATTTCATTCAATTGGGAGATCCTGGTCTGATCAGCTCAAACTGCCTCCAGAACCTTCCCCCAACCCACCCCCGCCAATAGGTTTCTGCTCACTCATTCTTTGCAGAATATCCAAAATAGCATGCTTTGCCTTTTTGGCATAGCTGCCAAGCCTCTTGCCCACTGTGAAGACATTCTCTTCTCAGGGCCAGCTTCTATTTCCTTAATAGGACTTTACAGCTTGGAAGTCAGTCTTCCTAGCAAATCTGACTTCTCATCCAACAATATACTTCCCTTTTTGCCACCCAAAACTTTTCAGGTTTGTGAATTCTTTCACGGAGGACCTGTGCCGACCACAAGGGGATTCTCTGCACTGCCTCTAACCTCATCAATCAGAAATGGTGAGAGTTGGGGTGAGGATTGTGCCTGTACTAAGGGAGACTTGGATTTAATCCTGCCTCTGATACTTGCTGACAATGAGACATTATAAGGCCTTATGGGCCTCAGTTTTCTCTGTAAAAATAATTTTAAAAAGTTAATCTTTCAACACCTAGGACTATTATGAGGATTGAAACCTTTTCCCTGAGTGCTCATTCTTTTCCCTTCTTCCCCCTCTCACAATCCATTGGCATCATCATCATCACCCCCACCCCCACCATTTCTTTCTTTATTATAATGAAGAGGTGTTTTTCTTGCCTCCAAAGGTCAAGACCTTTATTTGTAGTCTTAATCCTATTTTGTCCCAACTTTATCAGAGTTTTTCCTATTATCATCATTTTCCTTTAGTCTTCAGTCTTTCCTCATATACTAATTCCTTCCCTGCAGCCTACAAAAATAATGGTTTGTAGCATTGTTTTTTAAAATTTATTTAGTATTTTATTTTTACCCAGTTACATGTAAATTTTTAACATTTATTTTTAAAATATGACTTCTAAATTGTCTCTCTTCCTCTCTTCCTACCTTTCCATCTTTGAAAAGGCAAGTAGTTTGATACAGGTTATATATGTGTAACCATGCAAAACATTTCCATGTTATATGTTATGAAAAAAAAAAACATAGACACTCCTCCCCACCCCAAAAAACAACCCAAGAAAAATAAAGTTAAAAAAAATATTCTAAATCTATATGCAGATGCCATAGATTTCTTCTCTGTAAATGGAAAAGTCATTATGAGTCTTTCAGAGTTGTCTTGAATCTTTGTATTGCTAAGAATAGGTAAGTTATTCATAGCTAATTATCTTATAATATTGATGTAATTTTATAAACAGTACATTTGACTTTCCATTAGCTCATGGAAGTTTTTCTAGGTTTTTATGAGAGCATCCTGCTCAGCATTTTTTTAAGGCACAATAGTATTCCATCATAATCATATATCGTGTTTGTTCAGCCAGTCTCCCAATTGATGGGCAATCCTTCAGGTTCCAATTCTTTTCCACCAGAAAAGAGCTGTAATAAATATTTGTAGGCACATGGGTTCTTTTCTTTGAAAATTTCTTTGGGGATACAGATTTAGTAGCAGTATTGTTAGGTCAATGGGTGTCCATGGTTTTATAACCCTCTGAGCACAGCTTCAAATATCTCTACACAATGGTTGAATCAGTTCACAACTCTGCCAAGAGGGCATTAAAAAGTGGTTTTATTTTTCCTATATCTCCTCCAACATTTGCCATTTTTCTTTTTTCATTTTATTAGCCTATCTAATAGATATGAGCACCTCAGAATTATTTTCACTCAAATTTCTTAAATATTAAGACATTTTTCATATGGCTATAAATATGGTTAGACTACACTTCAATTCATTATCTAAATCTTTCAAAATTTGGGTACACTACAGTTTTCTTCTTGGTCCTTCTTTTTTTTAATCTATCCTCTCACTTGGTAAACTCATCAGCTTCCATGGATTCAAATGTAATCTTTGTGAAGATAACTTTTCAAATCTAGAGTCAAGCCTAGTATCTTTCAAGGAATCCAATTTCCCATCATGAGTTAACCAACAATTTCTTGGCTATTTTGAACTAGATATCCTATAGGTAACCCAAATTCAACATAATCAGAAGACCCCTCATATACCCCCCCAAATACATCCTCTTCTTTCTTTATTAAATCATTTTTTTTGTTCAAGACATATGCATGGATAATTTTTCAACCTTGTGTTCCAAATTTTCCCCCTTCCCACTGCCCCCCCAAAATGACAAGTAATCCAATATATGTTAAACATGTTAAAAATATGTATTAAATCCAATATATGTATACATATTTATACAATTGTCTTGTTGCACAAGAAAAATAAAATTAGAAAGGAAAAAATGAGAAAGAAAACAAAATGCAAGCAAACAAAAACAAAAAGAATGCAAATGCTATGTAGTGATCCATCCTCAGTTCCCATAACCCTCTCTCTGGGTATAGATGACTCTCTTCATCACAAAATCATTGGAACAGGCCTCAATTAGCTTACTGTTGAAAGAGCCATGTCCATCAGAATTGATCTTCATATAATCTTGTTGTTACTATGTACAGTGATCTCCTGGTTGTGTTCATTTCACTCAGCACCAGTTCTTATAAGTCTCCCCAGCCCTCTCTGAAATCATCCTGCTGATCATTTCTTATAAAACAATAACATTTCATAACATTCATACACCATAATTTATTCAGCCATTCTCCAATTGATGGGCATCCACTCAGTTTCCAGTTTCTTGCCACTGCAAAAAGGATAAACCCATCTTCTTCTGAACTTCCTTATTAGTGTATAGGACACTACTATTCTTCTAGATAATCATGACCTTAGCACTATAATAAAATTCTCTTTCACTCAGTCCACACATCTAATTAGTTACCAAATCATATTATTTCTATTTCCATAGTCTCATTATTTCTATTCACACATCCATCTTTCTAGTTACAATAGGCCATTATAATATGTTCCTATATTGTTATCCCTACATCAATCCTTTCTTTGCTATATCCATTCTCTATATAGTTACCAAGGTGATTTAACTAAAAGTATAAGTTTGAATATATCATCTTCCTCATTCATTATACATCAATTCATCTTCTATTAGTTCAACAATTAAATCTCTTTACAATCTGGCTCCTTGCATTTTAGGTCTTCTTAAACATGTATAAAATCTTCTACATTTACTTTCCTTAAGGGATGATGGTTACATTTTCCTATTAGAACTCCAAACATGCTCCTGAGAGGTTAGGATATTGTTTTAATGATAGCTCTAAAGAGGTAACAATTATCAAAGTGCTTAGCCCAGTGTTTGGTATGTAATAGGTACTTAATAAATGCTTATTCCTTGCCACTAGAAGCTAGAGCCCACATTCCGCTGACAGCTAACTGTTAGCTTCCAGTTCCATTCAATATGTTAATATCAATGAGATATTTCAAAGGTAGTATATAGCAAGAAAAAAGTACATCTAATCCTCCCTCCCAACACCATGAAATCACATTTCCCTTCTATCCTTTTAGAGTATATGGTCAGACTACATAATTTCTACATAGCATCAATCTCTTCAAGTTCATGTCTTTCTAACTCTCATTGGCCTTAATTGGAGAGAAGACATGGGACTCCCCTCCCTCCTTTAGCTTACAGTATTGTAAGCATTATCAGATGCCATTAACCAGAAATGAGTCAGCCAAAAAAAAGTCAAACCCAGAAAGAGATCAAAGACTTTGTAGAGGTTAAGGGCATTGAAAAGCTCCTTCTTGTACCTTAGTTCCAAACTCAGAGTTTCAGCAAATCAAGAATCTCCTATTAATTACTGAGTTATCATAACAGAATCAGTTATAGAATGTCTACATAAGATATTTCCATCATATAGTATCACAACTCTGCCATAAGCAGATTCCCCAATATCTTCCATGGGGGTAATTCCATCACTGGCACACTGTGCATATTCATAGAGATGAGGCTCAATGGTCACTCCCTTAGAACTACTTTCCATAAACTCTTTTATGCAGCTATGCTGACCTACTTTCTATTCTCCACCCAGAATGTTCCATTTTCTGTCTCTAAGACTTTATATTGGCTGCTTCCCATGTTTGGAAAAAATTCTTCTGGCACTTCTATCTTTTGAAATCCCTGGATTCCTCCAGCACTCAACTTAAAAACTACCTACAACTTGAAGCTTTTCTCAATTTTTCAACTGTTAATGTAGCCCCTTCTAAAACAAGCTTGAATATATTTGATAGACGCATTTACATAAAAAGATATATTTATATATTTCTTCCATTAAAGCATAAGCTCCTTGAATATAGAAACTCCTTGGCTTTTTTTTGGCTTTTTATCTATTCCCATAATTTGCTACAATCCATGGCACATGGTATGTATTTAATCATTGTTTGTTGATTGGTCAAATAAAATAATACATATAAAAATCTTTGAAAAATCTCAAAGGTGTTATTAACAGAGCTTGAAAAGAATCTATTCAGAGAATATTGTGGGATGGAAATGAGAGGGAGGATGGTATGAGAAAAGAAACATGAAAGAGGGTGGGAAAATTCCCTGACTTGCCTCCCACTGTCTTCTCACCTTGGAAAATCCTCTGTACTAATGACTACCTTATCCTACTTTGGGGAACCTTTATTTGAATGAAAGGTCAATGCTGATCATTCTTTATTCCCCTCAGATCTTTTCCTGTCTTTCTAGAATCTTTCATGCTCTATGGATACTTTTCCCCTTCTCCCCAATATTTTCAGCTGCCCTTATTATATTGTTTTCCTGTATTAGAATGTAAGTTATTTAAGAGTAAGAAATACCTTTCTTTTTGTTTATATTTGTATTCCCAGAACCTAGCAAGATTATATTCTGACATTCTGATGCATGCTAATTGCTTAGAAAAATCTTGTTGCCCACCTACCTGAGAAAGAACCATATGCTCATGGGAGATGGTCAGTAGTCCAATTTGACTAAAATTAAAACAAAATGGAGGTAATTAATATTATGATAATGCTGAAAAGGAGCAATGGATCCAGACTTTAGATTTAGACGGTTCTGAATGCTGGAATCAAGAGTTCTTATTTATTTCGTAAAACATAATGGAAACACAGAGGGTTTTGAAGTTGAGTGTAATTTGGACTACATTGTAGTTAGGGTTGCTGTGATATAGATGATAAGGTTAAGGATTGTCATGATGGGGTTAATGTGTACAATAATTGCTACAATATATGGGCAATGGATGAATAAGCTAGTGGTGCATTAGAAAGACTGATGAGGTCTAGAGAAGGTATATCTAAATAAAATTAGGGCTTAATTGAGGTCTAGTGGCAGGTTAGGGGTACAGGGAGTCAAATGGAACTCCCTTTGGATTCGGCGCAAGGATACAAAGGATAAAAAAAAAAAAGGTTTATTGTAGAGTTTGGAAGTATGGTTAAAGTCTGGTTAATAAAAGGTATTAGATAGAGAAAATAATACACCATAAGTGGCAGACAGAGAGTCTGTGATGCAAAGCATGTTGCTTGTATGTTTCGACCCTCTCCCCAGAGATGATTCCAGCTTGGCTCTTTTATTTGATAAAAGGGGCCTATGTGTGGAGTCCCAGGTTGGTTCCTCAGTGAGGTCCAGAATCCATCAGATGGGGGTTGGGAAACCTGAGCAGATCATTAGTTAGCTCAGATCCGGATATCTCCCTTTGGAATTCAAAAGGGTGCTTTTGACCATGTCTTGTAAATCAAAGGTCAGCCATGGGGGTTGAGAATCAGAAAGGAATCTAAAAGGGGCTACTGCCCACAACAAGACTACTTAGTTGAATTTGTCCAATTACATGGTGCTGCCCTTCAGCAAATCATAGTCCTGCTTTAGTGACCTACTTCCTGTCCTTTAAAAATGAAATTCCATCTTTCACCTCTAAATCTACTCTATCTCTTCTACCTCTTAGAATCTTTAGTCTCCATGAAAATTCAGGTCAATTGCTATCTCCTACATAAAGCTTTTCCTGATCTCCAGAGTTATAGTATCCTTCTGTCTCTCACCTGCTCCCAAATATCATATTTATATTGTACATATTTTCCATTTAAATTTCTACAGCTTGTTTCCAATGAAGAAATATAAGCTGCCTGAAGTCAGAAACTGTTTCATTTTTGTTTTTGTAACTGCACCATCTGACATATTACCTAGGACATGAATAAGTACTCAATAATTCCCTAGTAGTTGATTGAGGTGTAATGCTTATCTCTCAGATAAACCATAAATTATTCAAGGACAGAGACAGGTTCATTTCTGTTTTTGTATTGCAGGGTTTCATACAGTGGTTGGTGCTTTAATAGTGCATTTTGTTTGGAGGACTAGTGGATTCTCTTTACCTCTACTGTGATGACTTTTCCCTTAGATAATCCAGCTCTTTTGCCTTTGAGCCTTGCTAGCTAACTGACTTAATCCACTCATTTATACCAGTGTTAAATGTTGACAATGGATTTAGTTATTCCTTTTCCAGATAGCATTTACATCTTAATAAGACCTTCCTTGTCTTTGCTCAAATAAGTTAACTGAGGTGTCAGCACCTGTGGCAAGAACAAATGGGATAACAGTTGGGAACAGACAGGCTTTTAAGTCTTAAACCTACACAGTTCTCACATGATTTTCATTCCTTACCTGATTCATGCCTGGTAGTCTCCCTTACAGTACAGCATATGTGCTGTCTCAAGCCCCCAAACCTCTGGAAGAATAGATGGCCTGATAGGAGACATCCTGGAGCTGTGGTTCTGTGCCAAATTCCTAAATAAAATTGGATTGGTTTTAAAGTAGTGTGGCTTGAAGATTACTTCATGGCTCATACTGAGAAGAAAGTAGCAAGGGAGCAGCTGTGTTCTTTTATTGGTGAATCAAGGATTTAGCATCATGTGAAAACCAATTTAAAAGGACCCCAAATGAGTTATTTATGCTACTGGACAGTTTGTTTAGTAAATGAGATCTCCTTTCTGCTGAAGGGTCTTTTCAAAGGAGACAGGGCTAAAGGATGAAGCCTGAACAGAGCAGTAAATAAACATTTTCTATGAGTACTACTGACAGTTTTTCATAGTAATATTTCTCCCTCACTTTGAAATAGGCTAATGAAATGCTGATGTGACTCAAAGGGGAAAAAATGGCCAGTGAGAGAAAAGAACATTGTAATCTCTTAAATAAACAAAAGGAATTGTCCCTAGATGGAAATCTCAGATGGTTCCTCCACCATCACCAAGAGAAATACAACTTCTATAATCACTGCCACTTTCTCACAGACAAGCACCATTGTATAAAAAGGAATTGGACTGAGGAAAGATTTGATTTCAATCCTGCCTTTAAATTTCCTAAACAATCTCTAAACAAATCACTTTACCTCTCTCAAACATAGACATAGGATATCAAAAATGAAAGACTTTAGGATATAATATTAAAGTTGAAAGGGATTGATCAATAAGTTCACTAGCAAGACCTAGCCTCTCTCCTGAATTCTGCTTATTAGAAATCTCCATCAATATTTGTCAAAATCAACATGCTTCAAAGTGAACTCACTATATTTCTTCCCAAATACTCCCTGATTACAAATTTCTCTATTAATGATGAAGGGACCACCATTCTCCCAGTCACCAAAGCTTTGCAAACTTATCATCTATATCTCCTCACATCTCCTATGTCCAATCTTTTGCCAGGTCTTGCTTCTGCCTTTGCCTTCTATATCTATATGCTCCCTTCTTTCCTCTGTCATTTCTACCACTCTAGTGCAGACCCTCATTATCTGATACTTGTACTATTAAAATAGACTGTTCGTTCATCTCTTTGCCTATGCTAGTTGATATCTTTCCCTATTCGATAGAATCCATCTTTCAACCATCTATCCAAGTAGTTTTCCTAAAGTTTAAGTCGGATCATGTCACTCCTAAATTCTGATGGCTCTCTTTTATCCCTAAGATCTAGAATTTAGAATTGTGTTTATTATGTGCCAAGCACAGTACTTGGAGCTGGAAATGCACATTCAAAGAAAAAGAAAATTAGTCCCAGCCCTCAAAGAGGTTACACTTGAATGAATAAAACATATAAAAGGGAGCTAAAGATCATGGAGGAGAGGATAAGATATCCAGCAAAGATCAGAAGTTCAAAGAAGTATAATCTAGGGACAAAGGAAAAAATAGCTAGCCAGGGGTTCCCTCCCTAAATGAAGGTTGTGGGAGGAGCCAGCCAATCAGAGGTAGGGACTTCAGCCCAGGGGCAAAGTGTTCTTTCACCGGGAGAATGCTAAAACTGAAATCTTCCAGGATGAAGAGGTTTCTGGAATATGTAGGTAGGAGAAGTCTGGGAGGGGGAGCATGTATAACCTGGTGGGTGAGAGATTGAATCTTGGCTCTGTTACTTGTTCTGTATGCGACCTGGAGCAAGTCCTTTAATCTCTCTGTACTGCAGTTGGGGTGTATGACCTTTAATGTTTATTCCAGCTCTAAATATACCATCACCTTATTTTGCACATTTGCAACCTTCTCTTCTGCTTGATAGAAAGCAGAATAGCAAAATCTCAGAATTAAAAGGGATCTGAATGGGAACATTAAGTTCAAATGTTCCCCGAGGACTAAGAATTCCTTTCACAATGTCCAGGAGAATAGAACTTGCTCCATGACAGAGAAAAATTCACCCCTTTGAAGCAGGCAATCTGCTTATTAGGAATGATTTCCTCCTATTAAGTTGAAATCTGCCTCTTTGCAATATCTCCGCATTGTCTCTAATCTTTTCCTTACAGACCAAGAAGAATAAGTTTATTCTTTTAACCCTAAGACACAGGTCATTCACTTAATACATCAGAAAGAGTTATGAAGTCTCTTCTAAATCCTTCCTTCACCATGCTAAAAATCTTCAGTTCTTTCAACAGGAAAACCAATCTGCAAATCTGCAAAAACCAATCCAGAAGTATTAGAATACAAATAGTATGCTTTCTAATCTTGCCTAGGGTCCATTCTAATACTATGGAAACATCATGAAATTTAACACAGAAGGAAAACAATTTTAGATACATATTTTTAGCTGAAAGAAAAGTGAAGTGGAAGATGTGGGGGGAACTCTATCCTACCAATTCTATATTCTTTCTGATAAGAATTCCTGAGTTTCCAAAAGGGAAAGGGATGAATAATTTAGATTTTTTTTCCTTCTGTCCAAGAAAGTATTTAACTAGAGATATTACCTTTTAGTCCTGATTATTTTTTTTCTTTTATTTATATCAGTTTGCAAAGCATCTATCTGTCTCAGGCCATTGGAATTCATCAGAAAGAAAAATTAATTGTTGAAAATAAATCCTAGCTATTAATTGAAGAATTTTTGCTTCAGAAACAGGTAGTATTCTTTTGTGAAAAATCATTTTCTCTTACTACAAGGACCAAACACAAGGTGGCACTCCAAGGAGCCACTTGAGTGGGCACTATTTGGAGCAAAAGATACACTTTTAAGCTATACCATCCAACTTGTGAACACTGGGAAATTGAGATGAACCCCAAACTATATAAGTCACTTAGCTACAGTAGTGATTTTGCTCAGAAAAAAAAAATTGGGATTCTTGAATATGAAAGAGAATTTCAGTGGGATCTCCTCTCTAGAGGGATACTATCAATCCAGGAGCTTTCATCTTCTCTACTTGGTATTGAATTGAAATGTTCAACAATCTGAGGGATATCTGGATATTGTACTAAGAGTAGGGCCTGGATTTGAAATTCTATTTCTAGCGTTTAGAACTATGTAACAAATCAAATTGCAAATAGAACACATATTTGTGCTAGACAAAGCCCAAATTTAGATATGGCATCTGCCCTTAGGGAAGGTCTATTGAAGGAGAAGGAGAGAAACACATAATAAAAATGTCCAATCTTTGTGAGTTCAAATCTGACCTAAGACATTATTAGCTAGGTAACTCAAGGCAATTTACTTAACTCTATTTATCTCAGTTTCCTTATCTATAAAATTTGTTGAAGAAGGAAATGACAAACTATTCCAATATTTTTGCCAATAAAACACCAAATGTGGTTGTGAAGATTCAGACATGGCTGAAATGATTGAACAACAATAAATTTCTCTCTGTAAGTACTTCCAGAAGATAGAACTAGCAAAATCACCATTCTCATATCATTAAAATGTCCTGTTTGCACATAGATACAAAATAAGATATTCATTCTATCACAGGCCAAAGTGATTGTCATTTACACATTTTATGATTAAGCAAGAGTAAAATATCTCCAATGAAAATAATTTGTTGTTACCATCATACCCCAAATCCTTAAGAAAAGCAGTGAAGAGGAAAGAGCCAAAGATTTGGAGCCAAAGAACCAAGTTCAAATCCTACATCAGACATTACTGATAGGACCCCAGGCAAAATCATCAACCCTCCCTGGATCTTCTGCCTAGGTGGCATCTTAACTCTAGATCTATGATTCTGATCTAAGTTTTTGCCTCTTCATGTATCCAAATCTCATCCATCCTGTAAAGGCCAGATTATCTTACTTCTGTAGGAAGTCTTCTTTGAAAACTTCAGATAGGGACAGCTAGGTGGCACAGTGGGTACAGCACCAGCCCTGAAATCAGAACTTGAGTTCAAATGTGACACTTAATACTTCCTGGCTGTGTGACCCTGGGCAAATCACTTAACCCCAATTGGCTCAGTATTTTAAAAAAAAAGAAAGAAAGAAAAGAAAAGAAAACTTCAGATAATAGTAGTCTGTCTACTCTACAATCTTAAAACAGATAGCATCAGCATCATATAGCAAACACATATTACATAAGTCCTTGTAACATTTCATATGTGGCTATTTAACTTATGAGTTTTAACTGATCATATGTTTCTATCTTATTTCCCAATGAGATTAAAAGCCCCTTAAGGGTCATGACTGTGATCAACATTTTTTTTTATCTCAATGCGTCACATAAAATTATTCTTTTGGTAGTCACTGAATAAATACTTAGGAAATATTTCTAATGTTTCTGAGTCAAACAGTTGAATTTCTGTTCTAAACTGCACCATGACCATGACAAGAAGGTCTAATTCATACCATCTTCTAGAAACAAAAAAACAAATTTGTTATTTAATGGATGTGGTCAAAAATGACCTTTTCAAACAACAACAAACATCGTGTGGTCTGAAATTCCATTCTCAACTGTTCCAAGGACATTGGATAATATCATACCTTTATCCTTTAGCACATAAAGTCCTGAACATCTGATTTCATTATCATCACAAGTATGTCTATAAATGACCATTATTGAGCACCTCCATTGAGGCTTAGGTAGTTCAAAATGGCTTTTTTATCAAAGGCTGGATGTTGCTGAGAGTGAGGTTAGCAGAATACAAGAGCTGCCTTTATAAAATGATGAATGATAGAAAATGCAACTTTGGAGCAGCAAGCTAAAAGCAGACACCAGATGCTTATGCAGTTGTGAGAGAGCAGCTTGAATACAGAAAGAGAGGAACCAGATTATGGAAAATTGAGGCTTCTGTCAAAAGCCAGCTCTCTCATTTGATAAATGGTGCTATGTGTTGTGCCTTAGTTACAAATTGATGTAAACAATTAGTATAACAAACATGCTAGGGCTCACATGCGTGAGCTCACATGGAGCTCCCGGCTGCTTCCTTCTAATCTGCTTCTGATACCTCATCTGCTCTGAGGGTATACTCTGCCAAACAAATGAATTCATCAGAAAACTTGTTTGGAGACCTCTTGAATTGTTTAGATCTTTTTGCAACTAGCTATAATATCTCTTCTGTGTGTAATCATGTCTAGCTATGTAACTTGGTGGCTTTTTAGACAGATACTTATAGCCAAGATTTACATAGATGTACAAATCTATACATTACCTCATCTGTGCCTCATAAGAGCCCATTATTACCAATTATTTACCAGTTTATTGATATTAATACCATTAATTTAGAGGTAATGCAACCAAGGATCTAAGAAATTAAAAAACTTGCTGATCACCACAGATAGTAGATATGAGGTTGAATTTTAATGCAGACTCTACTTATCTAGGTTTTGAACCCAGGTTTTTTTTTTTATTATTTTTTTAATAAAGCCTCCTATCTACTATGCCAATCAGATTATTTCAGAAGAGATGTAAATGGTTTGAGAAGTTCAGGATTCTGAACCTAAATTAACAACTTATTTCATTCATCCTTGGAACATTTTAAAAAACGCTTATATTGTGCTGAGCGCAGATTTCCCTGGCCACCTTGGATAACTTACGCTTCTTGGCTTTACTTTTTGCTATGTATAGATTTGGCTCATTTAGACCCATTTCCTAAAGCTTGACTTACTTTTCGGGTTCTTCCTGACAGATGGGCAGATAGGTGGCATAGTGGATAAGAAGGCTGAGCATGGAGTTAGGAAGACCCAAATTCAAATTTGATTTGATACTTAGTAGCTATGTAAACCTGGTAAGTCATTTAACTCAGACCTGTCTCAAGTTTCCTTAAATATAAAATAAGGGTAATAATAGTCCCATCTCACAGGGTTTTTATTTACCTTCAAATGAGGAATTTATAAAGCACTTAGTATTATACTTGGAATTTAGTGAGTGCTTATTAAATGTTTCTTCCCTTCCCATTCTCTTCTTTCCTAAATGTCTTCCTCTCTCATCTTAGGAAACACAATTGTATCTATTCTAACTAAAAGCTACATAGGTTTCTATATCTGGCCCCTTCACAAGATGACATTTGTAAAGATTAGATATGATTAAAGAGAAAAAAACTATCATCTTAATGAGCCTTAAGAACAGAGTTCTTCACAGCTCTATCCTGCAGCACAGAAGTCCCCATAAGCTTTACTTATGAATAAAATCTTTGAACTTTATGTTCTTGACTTTGAAACAATCATAATTCTCCATTTAATACACAACTTCCCCAGCAACCAGCTGTTGTAATTCCAAACAAAAGATAAGGCCACAGAGTTGGGTGAACCCTAAATAAACAAAGGTCCCCCTTTGACTGAATTCCATAACAATGATGAAAAAGGCAATTTGGAAAACCAGTCTTCAGAGAGAGAGCTGGGTAGAAGGGGTCAAATATTTCCCAAGATTCCATGAATGACAAGCAATTCTTTTAAGAACTGGCCACTAAAAGCACTAATAGGTGCAGCATATTATTAAAAAAAAAAAAGTGGAATGGTGGGGGCAGCTAGTTGATATAGTGAATAGAGCACCAGCTGATGTCAGGAGGACCTGAGTTCAAATCTGGTCTTAGACACTTAACACTTCCTAGCTGTGTGACCCTGGGCAAGTCACTTAACCCCAGCCTCCAAAAAAAAAAAGTGGAATTTTATTGTCAGTGTTGTGTGTTTGTTTTTAAAATGGCATGATTCTAGAAGTTATCAAAGAAAATAAAGATCATCAGCAGACCCTACATCATGTTATCTGATTCTGCAGATAGTAGGCACTTCATGAATTTTTTTTAGGTTATTTTTGTTCCCTGCAGTCATGTGATAATAGATCTAGTTTCACTAAACTCCTGCAATGTGATTTTTAGTTATACTTTAAGCACTGTATTCTCTTCTCCTTACCCTGCCTTCCAACAAACCATTTGCATCATGTTCCCTTGAGATAGTATAGGTAATTCCAAAAGGAGCTTCTCAGATTGTAACAGTCAGCAGTGGAAAGAGAAGACAGACAAACCCCCAAAGAGTGGAGTCTATGAGCTAAACTAGCCTCTGAGAGAGGGAAGAGCCATAAACAACAATGAGACAAGCTAATGCAGACAGTTTGGCCCTGGCTTAATCAGAAATATATTTCTGGAAAAAATGACCCAGAAAGACAAACCCACCCAAGTGACAAACACAGGCTAATGATTAATTAGAATAAATTTAAGATATAACCCAGAGATAAGAAATTCTGCAAACAGAATCAACCACTACCCATGAGAGCATCACCAAATACTCCCCCAAATATTTTGCTCTTAAATCTCTCCTTATTGAAATGTACTATGATTTTGGAAGCTCCCAGTTCTAATAGGTTAAGGCAAGCCTGTGAGAGATGGCTTGGAAGAGTGGAAAAGGAACTGACTTGAGAGTCAAGAAGGCCTAAATTTAAATGTTATCTTTGATACAAACAACCTTTATGATACTAGGCAAGTCACTTAACATCTCACTATCTCTAGCTACTCTCTATAGCTACAAATTACAGCAGAATTACTAATATGCATTGGAAACTATTAAGTTTCTTATCATGAGTTTCCTTTTCAAGGTAATCATAAGTCTCTTCAAAAAATTGTGCAACAAATGTGGAAGTAATATTAGGTTGTAAAATGCTGGAAAGGTTTGAATCCATCACATAAGCTATGTGTGTATATGCCTCTTATGAAAGAAGAGGAGGACCTCTAATTAATTATGAAGAGATACAGTCTAGGAATTTGTTTATGAGAGAATAAGAATAATTTCAGCCATAGCAGCATAAGAATAACCTGATCTTTTAAAGAAATGAAGTTTGACAACACCAGTGAGTATGCAGACTTTATAATTAATTGATCAAAGTGAGGATAAAAGTTTCAGTTAACTTAGTTGCTTTTAAAGTTGATTGACAAAAATTAATTCCTGCCCATTCTATCACTGCAGTATGGTGTGTGTGTGTGTGTGTGTGTGTGTGTGTGTGTGTGTGTGTGTGTAAGAGTTTTAGACCCAGGAAATCAAATTCTAGGGGGAAAAGTGCTTGGAAAGATTGGATAATGAATACTTTAGGAAGAAAAAACAAAACAAAACAGACTTAAGCAGGAGGATTAATTTGCTTTGAAGCTTATATGATGTGACTGTGTACTCCTAGAATCTTTGGTCTGGAAGGCATTCCTGTAACTGGGTAAAAATCACTTCTATAACTTCCTGATAAGAGGTACCCAGTTTTTACTTGTAGCTCACTGTCAGTGGGGAACTACCTGAAGTGAGATATCCATTTTGAGATGGGCTGATTGTTTAGAAGTTTTTTTTTTTTTTTCTTTATATGATCAAAGCAAAGAGGAGCTCTACCTGATCTGGTAGACAGTTGGCTATATTCAGGGGGCCACTTTTATCCTAGCTCTGTGTTAAAGCATTTGGTACTTTGGATTGAAACAGCAAGGCCCACATTTTTCAATTTCCACCTATGGCTCTCATTTTATCCTTGGGTTGGGACATGGGGGTGGGGAGAAATGGAACAATTCTAATCCTTCTCACAAGTAGCTATTTGAACATTTGAAGAATATATCTTGAGTAATTTTATTCCATGCTCTGGTCCCCTTTCTTTGCATTCTCTTAGAGAATTTTTCTTTCTCTCTTGATATGTTTCATTACTCTTCTTCTAAATCCTCTACATTTTACTAATCATTTTATTCACCAGCTGAAACACCCATTATACATAGACATAGGAGTGAAGAATAAGAGTGTTCCCTGCCTTTTATACTTTATGATCTTGAACAAGTCCATTAAGCCCCTGTGCCTCAGTTTTCTCATCTATAAAATAAAAGGGTTATGCAAGAAGTCCTCTGAGACTTTTTTCTAGTACTAAATCTATGATTTCAGCCAGGGGGAAAAAAAGACTCATAAGGAAGCTTTGGTGACAGCTATGGGAGATGTCTAACTTACATGCAAAAAAAAAATAAAATAAGAAGAAGAAGAAGAAGAATCTCTAGGGGAAAATTAAAAAGTTCTCTAAATTTTCATGTGAGAGTAGGGTATTTTTTTTTACTGATTATAGGGTAGGAACTGTATCCTTTTATAGTATCAAATATAGGGCTTTGAACATAATAGTTATGAAGTAAATACTGAATGAATGAAATGAATTTGGATGGCTGACTGAATTTTTCTCTCATCACTTGATATCTTATATAGTCAGCCCTGAGAGGGGTAAATCAGGGAAAGAGTCAAGAAAGTTTGCATTCTCCAAATGCAAAGCATGCTTCATTTTTGCGTGGAAACCCTAGTGAGGCCAATGCTAACATGAGAAGGATGTGTCTGTTGGAAATTGCTTTGGGCATTTCCTAGTCTGGAAATCCAGTTGCTTTCCTCTTTCAATGCAACTTACAATGCGACACTATTCCAGCAGATTTCTAAATGCCCTTCCATGAAAACCGGGGCCTGCTCCTACTACTTTCCAGAAGTGGACCCTGCTTGGAACCTGTGTATAATGCTGATCCTCACTCAAGAGTACCTCAGTCTTCACTCTAATGGCACAGTTACCAGATAAATATCAGGATGAAGAGATTGTTCATCCTCCACAGTTGCTATCTTGATTACACTGGATAGGGTTCCTTAATACTCTATGACTTTAAAAATAATAATAATAAATGAGAAGATTGAATTTAAAAATATAAAGCCAACTGGCATTTGGAAACCATAAATTTGGTTTATTCAACTCTTCCAATAGGAAAAGGATAAAACCTTTGAGAACACCAGCATTTCTAATTTTTTTTTATTTTTTCAAAATTCAAAATTTTGTTATGCATATAGATTAAGACTAAATTCAAAACAAAGATGAAGGTGACATTGTTCCTGCCATGGATAAAATTATCTAGCCTCTGACATATAAACATATAAGAGGTATGATATAGTGGAAAGTGAATTGGACTTGTGAAAAAACATAAATTCAAATCTCACTTCAATCATGCCCTAAGTGGGATCAGTCCATAGGTAAGCCACTCATTCAGTTTAATCCTCAGTTTCCTTACTTGTAAAATGAGAGAAATAATGCTAGTAGTACCTACCTCACAGAAATGTGTGATAATTACATTTCATATATATATATGTATATATATATATATATATATATACATATATATATAAATTTAATAGTATTAGACAATAGTTATCACCATTAGAATTAAATATCCATAACTCAGAATGTAAAGCAGAAACTGAACATGATGTGAAATCCAAAGACGAACAAATTATCTCTAAATAAATGGACCTAGGAAGGATGAAAAGGAGAAAGAATTTGAAAAAAGTACTACTTCCATATATTTTTCTTTCAATTATTTATTCCTCACATTTCCAAGAACAGCAAAGGATCCATTGAGATGCAATTTGTGTGTTTCCTAATCTCCTAATGAATTTTCATCTCTAGGCAGCTAAGTGGTACAATGGATAAGTAGTTCTGGCCCTGAAATTTAAATCCAGTCTCAAATATTTACTAGTTCTGTGACTTTGACCAATCACTTAACCTATCTGCCTCAGTTAAACTAGAAAAAGAAATGACAAGCCACTCCTGTATTTTTGACAAGAAAACTCCATCTGGGATCACAAAAGAGTTAGACAACACTAAAATGACTATGCAACAACAAAAATTCATCTCCAAATTTGAAGGCATAATACTCACTTATCATGTTGAATAATAAAATGAGCATCCAGAGGGATGATGATCACAATATCAGAGGTAGATGTGATCATAGAATCAAAGTCTCATTTTATAGGTGGAAAAAACTAAGGCCCAAGAAGATTACAACAACTTGCCTAAAAGGTAGGGCAATGGACTGAAAATAAATGAAGTTATAGAAAACAAATCAGACTAATTTTCAACAAGAACTCAAATTCCATCTTGACTGCAAGCCAATTGTAGGTACTTCAGTAAGGGAACTGTTCTATTCTTTTGATTACTAATCTATAAACTCATGAAGTTTGACTAGATTATTTTAAGATCTTTTCCTTTTTTAACAGTTTACAAATCTACAAAGGATGGAATTGCTAGCAGGGATAAATATTAAGTAAATCAATCAATAAGCATCTATTAAGCCCTTACTATATGTCAGGTGTCACTGTGCTAGGTACTAAGGATACAAAAAATTTAGCAATTTATAGTCTTGATGGGTTTAATAATCTTATGGAAAGACATATATAACTATATACAGAATAAATGTAAAGAGAAAGTACAAATACATACAAAGTAAATTAATTTTAAAAATAGTTTGGAGTCTCTGGCAATAAAAGGCATCAAGAAAGTGGAGAATAAACTTTATCTTGAAAGAAGAGAAGGATTATATGAAGTAGAGGTAAAGATGAGATGGACTGCAGACATGAGGGACATATAATGAAAAAAAGCAAGGAAATAAATAGAAGGTAGAGAAACAGAATGTGTGAGAAACAGAGAGAAAGCCAATTTAGATTTTTTTACAGAATGATAAAGAGGGAGAAATATATATATGGACGTTGGAAAAATTAGGGTCTAGGTTATGAAAAAGTTTAAAAGCATGAACAGGTCTACTCCTAAGGAAAATCACTTTGGCAACTGTGTGAAAGCTGGATTGTGGAAAAATCTTGAGAAAAGCAGACTAAAAAACTATTAAATTAATCTCTGAAAGACTAGATGTAGTTCTGATTTAATTTGGCAGTTTTTGTATAGAAAGGGTTAGATCCAACTCCTCCTGGAGTTGCTATACAAATGACAAACTATGACAATTAAGTGGATGTAAGATGAAGAAAAATGAAGAACTGAAGATAAAGCCAAGGTTCCAAATCTGGGAGACTAGAATAATGGTAG
This sequence comes from Sminthopsis crassicaudata, assembly GCF_048593235.1. Taxonomy (NCBI): domain Eukaryota; kingdom Metazoa; phylum Chordata; class Mammalia; order Dasyuromorphia; family Dasyuridae; genus Sminthopsis; species Sminthopsis crassicaudata. The sequence goes on along the minus strand of NC_133618.1, from coordinate 455,148,840 downwards.
TGCCTTTGAAAGAAATAAGGAAGTTTGAAAAATGTATGTATTGCTATGAATGAGTTCTATTTTAGACATATAGTTTGAAATAAATGTTCAGTGCACAAATGATCATGGAGAAATGAAGCTCAGTGACAAGATGGAGTTTAGATCCATAAATCTGTTAGTTGCATGCATAGCTACACTTCTTATCAATGATTAAATGGAGAGATAGAGACAATGACAGAAGGGGAAAAGATAGTCTAGGACAGAATACCCATCCAGTTAGATGACATAATATGAATGATGAAGCAGCAGGAAAAGAATATTCAGATAAGAGGGGAACCAGATGAGAACTGTGTTCCAGACAGATTGATACAATAAACTATCTAGGAGGAGAGGATAGTCAACTGTGTCAAAACATTCCATGTGCATTAGGTAAAACAATAAGAAATGAAAAATAATCAAAATTTAGCAATTAAAAGATTACTAGTGACTTTAGGGTGAACTCTTTTAGTTAGTGATCGGGTAAGAAGCCAAATTGTAGAAGGTTGAGAAGATGGATAAAAAAAAAAAAAACAGGTAATAAATGCAAACTTTTTTTTCCTGCTAAGTAATGAACCTTTAAAAAAAATTCAGAAACATTGATTAAAATGACAGTAGTTCATGAGAGAGAAAAATAACCTAGGAGACTTAATTGCTCACAAATTCAATATTAATTCAAGACATACTAGTGCTGCTAAAAAAAAATCTAATACTATTATCTTAATAGCTAGTTGTATTAATAGAAATATAGTCCAGATAAAGAAGGAAGAGGGTTTACATGTTCATTGTACTCTGTACTGACCACCACAGTTCTGAATCTTGCATTTTAAAAATATTGAGAAAACTGGTTAATTTCAAGTGGAGAAGTGAAGTATTAATGGATAAAATGAAATGGGAATGTTTAATCCACTTTTTAAAATACTCCCAGAGAAAATGTTAAAGCACCCTTCCCTTTTCCCTTTTATTTCCTGCCCTCCAATCTCTCAAATATGTTATACTTTAAATGCCCAACTTCTTTCCCCCCAATCATCAATAGAGAATTCTCACCACTCCCAGGAAAAGCTGGCCCTATGGCCATAACCTTTGACAGAAAAGGTCCTATTGTAAACCCAGATTCCAAATATGAATTAACCAAGAGTTACTGGGCAAAGTCTGTCACTTGGCAACACACCCAGTTGTGTGGTCAAAGTTAGAAAAATTTGCTGCTTAAAAGAAAGTGAGTGTGCCTATCGAGGAAAAACTGAGTGAATAGTTCTATTCATTAGTCTTCCTACTCCTCCCTATAGCCCCATTCCTTCTGCAGAGATATATAGCAGGATATCCATATATAAACATGTTTATATATGGATATACTATATATATATATATATATATATATATATATATATATATATATATATATATGGCTTTAGATGGGAAGACCATGAAATGGAGCTGGAAGGAAAAAAAAATTTCTCTTTATAAATTTATGGAAAGCAAATATTGTAGTCCTCCTCCTTATATGGATATATATAGCAATGAACAGATGTCTTTTAGAATAAAAACACTCATTGATTTTACATAAAGCAAGAATGGTAGAAACAGAGAAGAAAAACTGCTACAATCATCCAGCATCACTGAAGCAGTAAGAGCCAAACCTCCCATGTCAGACTCTAAAACCACAAATGCAAAGTATCGTGTGCCATAGAGTCATATACTCAACACTTATTAGTAATAATAACTAGTCAGTATATCCATCTATCTCCCAGGAATTCAAAATCCCTCATATATTGGTTATTGGTTTTCTTTAGAACAGTCGGATCCATTTTTGTGCTAATCCCTCACTGGTAATTCCCCCCCTCAAATATATGAAGATGTCAGTTGTTGTCAGTGAGGTCAAGGTTGGCCATGGGTTCAATCTATATCTTAATTTACACCAGCTAACTTTGATCTCTTTCCTGGCCAAAGATGGCATGTCAAACTCAACTTGCTTGTGGATCTTTGATCACAAAGGACATTGTGAGTACTTTGGAAGAAATCACACTACTCGTCTATGTAAATGTCTTCACCATCTTCATTCTCTTTATCTCTATTTCAGCTTCCATCTATTCTATTTTACTGAGACCATTCTTTGAAGGTCCCACGAGTCTCACTCCATATATCCAAATGATTCTGGAATGCCTCTACTTAATATATATTAATACTGTAAAATCCAACAGTTTTCAAGAGAAATTCAGTTCCTCAACAAATTAGCTCTGTTTCTATTTTCTTTTAGTGTTCACAAAAAGGCAGCCATAGACTGAGGGGAAAAATTTCACCTTTGACCCATACTGGCTATGTGGGACTAAACTTTCTATATAAATCAATCCATTATTTGTAGCATTTACTAAATTTTGAGAGTTGAGGGTAGTCCACCCTTGACCTTTCTCCAATGTAATCTTCCAAAGCAGGAAATTCAATATTTCTATGGTACTGTTCTCATACTATTTTCTTATTTAAGAATATACAATAGTTCCCAGTTTCCTAGTGAATTATATCCAATCTGTTCAGTATGGTATTAGAGGCTCTTTATAATATGTCTTGTTTAAGAATACACAATAGTTCCCAGTCGCCTAGTGAACTGTATCTTTAGAGTATCTTTATAATATGCCTTTCCTTATTAGATAAATTTATGTCCAACTATGTGAACATTTTTCCCTTCTCAAGATGTATTTTCATGATATTTCCTTCTCATTCTTTCTTCCACACTTAATTCCATGGCTTAAAATGGCCTTTTCTCGCCTCTTGGTTAATCTGAACCCAACATATTCTTCAAATGATAATCCTTACTTCTCAGAGTAATGTTTCCTGCTCTTGAATTCCTTCAGGATCATTGTCTGTATCACCTTCATGTAGCATTCTATCTTCTACCCTTTGTCTTTCCTGTGAGCATGTTTAGAAATCAGACTCCTTATCCATTACTCTTTATATTTTATGGGCCCACAAAATAGGCACTTATTAATTTGAAAACCAAGTCTAAATACATGATTCACTGATTATAGTAATGCTACCTTTGTATTATCAAACAAACATATGTCTGGAAAATAATTGAGCAGGACAAGAAATGTCCTGGGGCAACGAGGTGGCATAAGGGATAGAGTAGACTTGGAGTCAGAAGACTGAGTTCAAAGCTTGCTTTAGATACCTGCTAGCTTTATGACTAAGTTACTTACCTCACTGTACCTCAATCTCTACGTAAAATGTAGATAATAACACCTTCTACTCCTGAGTAGTTCTGAAAATTAAATAAAATGAAATTGTGTAAACTGTCTTGCAAACCTTAAAGTATTAAATATAAGCATCTCATATTAACTGTCACTGACATTTTGGCTGCATTTTAAAGTGGAATAAATTCTATATTTATCAGATACAGTATGAAAAATATACTATATTCAAATAAATTATAATTTCTAAGCATCTCATTTGATTAAATTTTTATAAATAAATAAAAGAACCTGAGTTTTTTATTTTTCCATTTTTTTTGATAGAGCCTAGTGAGGCCAGGAATATCCAAACCCTGCTAAGGGGCATGTAGATTTTAGAAGGTTAAAAAACATTTCCTTTCCTTCTGGAAATCTGAAGATGAATTTGAGGTTAGAATGTGGGTTAAGTTCTTTCCAGGATGTGAAGGTTTTGTCATGGCTGTTGTGAGCCAGGTGGTAAACTGCAAAGACTCCTGGATCCTTATTTTTTTGAGCATCTGCAGATCTAATTCTCCCAAATTAGTGATTTTCATGATGGATTTTTGAGATGTGACATGGGCATGACAGGCTGTGGGTTGGGAAGGGTCCTTGGCACCCTTATATCATTTCCTACCACACCTCTTGTCTTAAGTTGCTTTGGAAGGTTTCCCTCCTCAAAGTGGTGCTATTATCATTGTTGCTATAGCGGTACATTTATTCAGAAATGCCTCTCAACAGTCTTTGTCTCCCCATTCCATATAGCCAAGGTTCTTCAACTTAAAAAAAAAAGACTAAAACTGATTTCTTTAAGAAAGAATTCTGCTCCTCTTACTTTGGAAAAAGTTTGTGAAAGCATACTGGAGTGTGCGTGAAAATGACCTACTACCTTCTAAGCGCTATATTTCCAAGAGGCTACAAAATAAACTCATTACTAAAAAGCCAGAAACGTCTGCTACCTCCTCACTATTATCCTCTGTCCTAGTCAGAATACATTTGGAAGATTGTATTAAGGCCTGTTCTATAAATTTTAGGAAGATCATTAAATAGCCAGAATATGTCCAGAAGAGGACAACCATGATGGAATGAGAATTGCCATTTGTCAAACAGTTGAAGAAATATAGGAATACTTAGACAGTTATGTAAGCTACTTAGGCTGTTCTTTTTTCCCTCATTGTATCCTCAGCATCTAGCATAGTCTGAGGCACTTAGTAGGTGCTAAATAAATGTGCATTTACTAGGGGACTATGTGAAAGTTGCCTTCAATTATCTGAAGACTATGTAGGGAAATATCTTATCCCTGATGCTGATGACATTGGTGACTTTGATCAAGTCATTTAAACTTTCTGAGCCTTAATTCTAGAATATAGTCTCTCATTTACTTTCTAGCTCTACCACTATAATCTTATAACTTATTTTGCCTGACCCAAGAGGGCAGGACTTGGAGTGATACATGAGAATTTGAAGGGAGGCAGCTTTTGGCTCTCTAAAATAGAGAAGTTTACAAAAACTGTCTCAAACTGGAATTGGCTTCTTTAAGAGTCATTGGAAGTTTTCAAGCAGAGCCTGATAAAAAAAAATTGTTAGGTACATTGCAGTGGGCATTCCCAATCAGGCAAAGGGCAGCAAACTCTAAGACCTTTCCAGTCACTTTATTATTTAGGATTTTTTTTCTCTCATTAGAAAACCCATCTGAAAATGAAAAGATCTTCCTTCTTCAACGATTCCAAGAAAAATAATTTGAGCCTTTATCAACCATAGTTGGATTCATTCACAACTAATTAAGACTAAGATCTGGTTTTGGTTTAGGGAGACATTGAATATCAAAGACAATTTCTGCTTATTTTACAGCTGAGTTGAAGTCCAACCCAAAATGTCTGTTGTGGTTATTGGACAGATTGTCTGCATTTTCTATTCCTTTAGCCAGTTCAGGATCTATGGATGCCAGAAGCAAAGTGGAAAACCAGGACTTCTCCATTCTTTTACACACACACACACACACACACACACACACACACACACACCCCAAAAAAAATTGCCACCAATTTTCCAGGGGCTTGTTTTGTTTTATGGGAAGCTCAGAACCCTATAATTTTGGCTATGGTCCTCTTGAGTTTTTCTTCTTACCTCTAATCAAGGATCTCCCATTATCTTCTTGATTTTGATGCTTTCTTAGAATGGTAGGGACATGGTCTAACCAGGCAATAGGGATGCTGATTTCTTGGGAACACTTTATGGAGCTGAAAGCTCTGGATTCTTGTCCTCAAATGGCCTGACTCATTTAACCTTCAGCTACTTTCATTACTTCTACACTGTTGATATGGGCAGGCTGAAGAAAAGGTAAAACCAATTTTTGTATTGGCCATATCTCAAGCCATGTGGAATGTAATGTCCTCTCCATTGTAGTTGTTCACACTTTCCTAGTATCTCATAGTTCTCAATGACCTAAAGTATCTCAAAAGTCTCACATATCCCCCAAGGTTTTCTGGGAATGTTTTTTTATGTTTAGCTAACTGATCTCTACTGCCCTGGTCATTAATAGAAACTATGCTACATTCAAGTGGATTCTGACATCTGGCTCAATCTTGAACCTATACCATGTTTTGGGCCTTTATTTGCCTTCATCAATCCTGATAGACAAGAAACTGAACATGAAATTCTCATGTGGTTTTCTTACTATGCAAAAAGTTACTAGTGGTGATGATTACCATCTACAAGAAGATTTTATGCCTCTAATTTTAAATTTGTCACTTATTTTTCCTGATTTGGTCAAAATATTTTTATAATGCTGCTTATTAAAGTTAAAGCTACTAGTGGTCCTCAACTTTGGGGTTTCAGAAGACCTAAGTTAAAAACCTCCTCAGACACTAGCTGTGTGACCATTAGTAACTCACTTAACCTCACTCAGTCTGTTTTCTCATCTGTAAAATAGGGAAAATAATAGTGCCTATTGTCTAAGGTTGTTGCATTTAAAGCAGTATACATAAGGTAAGCTTATTATTATAGAATTCAATAGATTGTAAGATCCTCAAGGGCAGGGTCTGTTTTTGTTTGTTTTATCATTTTCCCCCAGTTTCCAACATAGTGCCTGACAAATAGTATTTAATTACTGCTTATTGATTGATTGAATCACAATGAATTGAATTGAGAAAATACATGAAATTTTATCATCTCATAGCTAGAAGAGATGCCAAATTATCATTAGGTCCACCCCAGCTACTGTTAGATAGGTGCATATACAGCAATCCCTTATTCCCTAGGAAAAATGTTTGTCTACTCTCTCCTTCCTTAAAAATCTCCATGTGCATCATCTAATGCCACAAAGCCAAATGTGATTTAGAGAATTATCTGTGCCACTGGTCATCTCCATTAATGTCTATCATACAAAGCTGACTATATTTTCCTTTGAAAAATAACCATGTAAAAAAGATTCATGTCTCTTCAATGTGCTGTGCATTTCCTGGGGTGGAAATGTTTGAGTTGATTTATGGCAGGCTATAAATCAGCATGGAAAGAAACAGTGGCTCATATGTCTTGCAAAGTAAAAGAAATCAGGGTAGACAAATTGAAAATCAGGCATACAGCCTAAAAATGATTTAATATACTCTGGCTTTCCTTCCTTTCCCCCTTGAATTCCAGTTTCTTGAGAATTACATCTATTAGTGGATTGGTAGAGGGATAGAATGGAGGAATATTATGCATTTTACTAATTTGTGTGTGAGAGGAGGTGAGGGTGGGAGTAGAGGGAAGGTGGGAGTAGAGGAGTAGCAGTGGAAAATAGAAGTCAGGTTAAGGTCAGGGGCCACAGGGAATTTGTGTAGCATAATGATTTTTGCAAACCACTTACAAAGATGTTACAAATTCCCCAGCATGGTAGGACATTAAATCAAGCTGCATCCTGAGGACATGTATTGTCATAACCATATTTTATGCTGTGGACTTGAAACAAAGTGAGAGGTAGGGGTGCATATGCTCTCACCATAGAGGGGAGGGGAGACACCCCACCATGCTAAGTAATTGAGTCATATGGGTTACTAAGAGACTTCTACCCCTCCTAGAGGGCCTTCATTGACCCATCCTAATGTCCCCCTCTATGCCTAAATCCTGTTTCTGAATGAAAGCACGACATACATTGTGGGGGTCCTCCTGTCACTATTTTGTGAGAACTGTCAAGTCTTATCCAGTAGATTGATTCCTCCGGAAACACAGAGGGTGGTCTCTGGGGAAAGGAGATGCAATGGGGGTCCTGGCAGGATCTCCCCCTGCCCCCTGGCCTCTTCTCAGCTCATTTGCCATGAGACTTTTGCCAAGTTTTTTCCCCATGTATCATCAGATCATCCTGTCTCCCTTAAGTCACATTCAAAGTATTTGAATTAAGGTATAGTTAGTTTTCTGGTTTCTCCAAAAAGTGTCATTAGGAAACTCACTGACAAAGGCTGGGAAGGAGTTGTTCACTTGTTGCAGGCTCTGGAAGCTTTCTGATCTTTTCCCCTTCTCTTCCTCCCTGTTCATATCCTTCAATTCCAAGCCAACTTTTCTCAGACACCCTTCTTTTTGGGGGGTGGGGGGAGCGGGTGCTGAACATAGCTCTTGTTATTTGTAAAATGGAAAGAGACTTTGCCCATTGCCTCCTATGCCAAGGATCTGCCTATCTTGGGATTTCTTTCCTGCCTGCCACCCACATGAGGGTTTTTCCTAATTAGCTCTAAGCCTAGAAACAGCTTCATTTAAGAGACTGCTATAACTTCTATAAAAATAGGCTCAGCAGCCATGACTCTTTCTCAGTACTCCCCATCTCCCCCCATTTCAAAATCTTTAGATCTTAGAATAGATGGTTCCTGAGCCAAAGTAAGCCATCCTCCCCTACCCAAAGCAAAATCCAAGCACATAGATAAGTAGAAGATAAATGTGACTCTCTTCTTAGTGATCTGCCAATTATGAGCACAAGATATCAAATTGCCCTGATACCATTGTCCAAATGTGGTTCCATAGCTAAGGAACTTTCCCACCTGGGATAAAAACAAACAAAAAAAATCTCTAAATTTTCATAGAATGCAAATTTATGAATATGATGTTACAGGGAAGAATGCCATAGAAGTGTGTCACATATATTTGAATTTTTCTGGTAGCTATATTTTTTCAGAGGCCCCTTATGTGAGAAGAACAACTAGGTTAATGTTAAGATCTCCACCTAAATGACTCCAGAAGGCATAATGGAATCTACCAATAATATTAATTATGGCTAATTAAAATAATTTAATCTCTGTGATTTTTAGCTTTCTCGTTGACAAAATGATCTCTCAGAACTCTTCCAGTTCTAGTATTCCAGAAATTTATCTAGAAAATACAATGGGGTAGTTTTTCTCTTAGTTTAATAAAGAACTGGCAGCTTTCCAGGGCAAAACCTCCACATTTGAAAGGATTCAAATAGAAGATAGTCAACAATGGTTGTAGGAACGATTTCTAAAGTGATAAGAATGTTGTGGTATTCTCTAATGTCTCATCTAACGCTAACATTTGGTTTTATAAAAAGAGCTCTGCTGTTCTATCACCTGTCCAACCATATCTCATTGGCAACCTTGTGAGTAAGGTAGGGGAAGCTGGGCAATTTGTCTAGAAACTATAGAACTGGAATACCACAAACCTAGAATGTTGCTCCAGAGAGCATCTTCAAAATGTTCTATTTAGATATATCTGCCTTTTTTCATGGGAAAGTAGAAAGAACTGTAGATTGACAGTCAGATTCTCTGAGTTCAAATCTTGGCTCTAAGACTTAATGGTTATTAAGACAAATCCTTCTGCCTGTCCAAGACTCAAGGTTTTTTATCTTAAAAAATTAATATTGTAAAATTCCTATTACTGACTTCTCAGAATTGTTTTACAGAAATAATTTTATTTTTATTTGACTGTATACATGTTCACCTTTCCCTCCCCAGTAAAATATAAACTCCTTGAGGTCAGGGACTGTTTCCCATGGTCTGTTGTTCACTTATCTGTTTTGGTCATTTTGTGCTGAGGGCACATATAGTGCCACAGTTATAGTAAGTATTTAAGAAATACTTTCTGAATTCAATTCAAAAGGCAGTAGAAATACAAGGAAAAGACACTGGCTTTGGAATCAGAGGAACTGTATTTCAATCTTTCCTTTCCCTCTTAGTATACATGTAACATTGAGCAAGTCACTTAATCTCTCTGGGCCTCAGTTTCCTTGTTTGTAAAATTAAAGGGGTTTTACTGAATGGGGTCTAAAGGTTTCTACTGGCTCTAAATCTATAATCCTATGATTTAAAGAACAAAATGTTTTGTAAAACACTGTAAAAGCACCATCAAAATGTGTATTGTTGATGTGAATATTCATTAAAATCTCCAGAGAAATCTTAACCTTGAAAGTCGTAGTAGGTCTGCTGTCTTGAGAGAAATCAAACATTTCTCTCCAATGGCTAATTAAGTTCTATTATTTGAGAATTTTGTGGTCTCAATATTAACTTTATATCTAAATATTTACAGTAAGAAATGATTGAAAAAATCATACATATTTATTCTTAATATCCTTGATATCATTTGTGCAGAATACAAAAGGGCAAATCTGAACTGATCGTCTCATTAAGGATGAGATGGCCTGGAGAAATAGTTTAGAAAAAGAAATGTTACTATTTTCCAAATTCATTTGGATACCACATCCTAAAATCAATCCCCAAAAGACTTTTAGAACATTTAACCTTTTCTAATTTTTCAGTCCCCATCTCCATCTTGCTTTAGACTTTAAATTTTTCAGCTTTTAAGGTGAGGAGAGGATAGTATTAAAAGGTATTACCAATACATAAAACATAAAACCATATTAGGAAACTTTATATTAAGCAAATGTGCTTAAATTAGACATAGCTTCATCTTGTGGAATTGGGTGACCAAGGGCTGAGTGCCCTAAACTGGGCAGAGGAGCTGGGTGAATTTCCAAAACCCTGAAAGGAGTCCTGTGAGTAAAACCTGGCTGGAGCTCTACAAGCTCTAAAAGAATAACTATTTAAATGTTTTAATCTGTGTAGGAAAAAGGAAAGAATTGCCAAAAAGTCCAAAATAACAAAGAATAGAAAAGATTGGGTTTTCACTGGTGGATGGAGTAGATAATAGGAGGTAATACCCTTTTCCTATCTCTATTATATACAAATCTCAATTTATTCTCACTGAAGATGCCCCATTTCATTCACATAGTCCTTGAAACATTGGCTCAAGTCCCTGAAAAACTTTTCCCCCCTCCTAACCCATCCCTTAAAGGCAATTTTTTTAAAGGGGCTGGTCAGTGCAGGTGTGAGCCATCTCAGCTGTTTAAAAAAAGAGGGGAGAGGAGGGAGAATATATCCAGGTAAGACACCTCAGCAGGGTATTCCTGGATACACTCCTCACATGTTTGGAACCACCAGGAGTTTTGCAAATATAACTGCCCCTCATTCACCCTGTCTGATTCTTGGGATATAGCCCTATAAAAAAATGAATGGCCTTGGTTTCAAAAAGACATTTTATATCCAGGGTCATCTTTTTGCAGTATAGCTCATATCCCTTCTATTTTTGGGTGTGCAGGAAAGAGAAAGGAGACTAGATCATGGGAATTTTTCTCAATAAGGATCCTCTGTTCCTATCCATTGTCTCCTGACACATCTATATATTGGAGGCCATGGAGTCACTACACTTCTTTTCTGTGCCTTGGAAGAGGTAGGGCCTGAATGAATTACAGGGAGGGAATTTCCATTGCTACTATCTATAGTTTTTAGTTATCCTTGTATAAACAAAGGGGAGTTCATCTGTACTTGCTTAATTTAGAGTCTGGGGCAATCTATATATTACAGAGGAGAACTAGCTAATTTATGACATGTCTTACTTGCCTATGAGCATAAACACCCCCGTTTTTAGTTGGATGTCTCTTTGATGAAAGGAAATACATACACATAATATAAATGGCAAGTCTTCAAAGGGGTTTCCCCCTTTTTTCTTTCTTTTTTTAAACACTGGCAGAGTAAAGAATTTAAATAGATTTTTCCACATGCCAGTAATATAAGAAGATTCTTTGTACAGTTTGTGCAAGAAGGGATGGAGCTGTATTGGCCTCCTGTTTCAGGAAACAGAGCAGAAATTTTATTCCTCCATGTTGTAATTTCTCTAAGTTAAATTTTATTTCTTTTTGGTTATACAAAAATCACTCTGCTAGGAACCAACATGACTTGTGTTGGCATTTTGGAAAAACATCAATCAATCATCTCTGGAGTACTCAAGATAGTAGCATTAAGGGACAATTTGAGCTTACTTTATTTTTATAAGATGTTGCAAAAGTCCAATGATGCAGTTTTATAATGAATTCAATGCAATCCAACAAATATTTATTAAATTATACTATGTACAAAAGACTGTACTAACCCCAGAGATAAGAACAATGAAAAGTGAAAACTATTCTTCTTTACCTAAAGTTTTAAAATTCTCTCTCCTTTTCTTTTCCTTTCCTTCTCTTCTTTTTTCTGTTCCCTTGCCCTCTCCTACTCCTCTCTATTTGCCTCTATCTGCTTCTCTATTCTTTTCTCTTCTCTTTTTGTATCCTGCTCTCCCTCCTTCTCTCTCTCATTTTCTTTCTCTTTGTCTTTCTCTCTCTCCCTCTTTCTCTCTGTCTGTCTGTCTGTCTCTGTCTCTTTCTCTCTCTCTCTCTCTCTCTCTCTCTCTCTCTCTCTCTGTCTTTTTTCTCTCTCTCTATTTATATGTGTGTGTGTGAAACAGAGAGAGAGAGAGACAGACAGACAGACAGAGAGAGACAGAGAGAGAGAGAGACAGAGAGAGAGAGAGACAGAGAGAGAGAGAGAGACACAGAGAGAGAGAGAGAGAGAGAGAGAGAGAGAGAGAGAGAGAGAGAGAGAGAGAGAGAGAGAGAAGGCATGGATTGAAATCCATAATCTTCTATAGAATACATCTAAGACCATAGGTAAGTCACTTACCTCCCCTAGATCCCAGGTTCCTCTTGTATAAAATAAGGAGCCAGGACTAGATAATACACAAAGTTTCTCCAATACCAAAATCCCAGTGCTGTGATACTTATAAGTCAGTGGTCCTCAGTCTTTCACCATAAACTGAATTTAATCCAAAACAATTGTTAAATTGAATGGAAGGGCAATATCTTACAAGAGTCACATTTAATTTTATTGGTATCTATCTCAAAGGAGTGATGAGCAGGCATTTAGTCTGGTGATACTTGAGACAGACAGTTTTCAATTAAGTAATGAGCAGAATAAAAAATAGGAATCAAAGTCTAGTCTTATAAACATGCCACTAATCAAATAATGTTACTCAGACGGTATGAAAAATGGAAGAGAGCAGCAAGACTTGTCAGGGAGAGAAAAGATGACATAGCATCTCAAATGTGCCAGAGGATGGTATGTGCAGAAATTGAGTCAGGTCAGAGAACAGGCTGGATTTTAAATTGTGTTATCTATCTAAAGTTCTCTACAAGCCATCAAGGAAAAAAAAACCTTAAAGGCACAGAAAATACTAGTTACTTTTGAAAGAACCTCTGGGAAAAATCTGAGTTAAGAAAGGTCAGGGAGAGCTAAGAAATCAACCACAAGGTAATTTCTAGGGGCTGGAAAGGAAGGACAATCTCAGAGGGATGATCTCATAAATCTACTTTTTTCTTTCAAGTCTCTTTTATTTCTTTCTTGGGAAACTCCCTAGTGTGCTTACATCTGGAAGAATAATGTCTGCTATGAGAAGACGTGTGTTCTGTGAAAGTTTAGCAAACTACTGTGTGCTGGGGACAGAAGAAATTGGAAAAGAGCTGGATATCTTCCTCAAATTCACTCTCACCCATAACACATGCACTCACACACACATAATTTTCTTTCCTATTTGCTGTTAAAGACAATTAGCTAATATAGTAGATAGTGCTGGACTCAAGTCAGGATGACTTTAATTTAAATATAGCTAAGTACTGACTGTGTGGACAAATCAGTTACTTTCTCTGTGTTTTCAGTTTTATCAATTGTAAAAAGGCAATAATAGTTGCCATCTTACAGAATTGTTATGAAGAACAAAGTAGATAGCACTGGTATCCACACCATAATTAGAGATACAGGAAAAAAAAGACAAAGCCCTAACTTATAGAATATATAGTGAAGTATATCAGTAAGAGTCAATCTGGCAAAGGATTCTTAGATAAATTAAAATTTATATTCTTGGGAAGTGGAGCCAAAATGTAGGAGTAAAGACAGGAGCCTGCCCAACCTCTCCCCCAAACCATTCAAAATTCCTCTAAATAATGACTCTAAATAAATTTTAGAGCATCAGAAGACCCCTAGAAGATGGAGTAGAATATTTTCCAACTGAAGGCAACTTCGAAGCTCAGCAGAAAAGGCCTGAGTGGGAGTCCAGGGCAGTCCTGTACCCAGCCCTAATTCAGCCCAGATCCAACCTCTGATTCAGTGGGTATGGCTTCCAGATTTCTCAGCTCAGAGACACCAAAGAGGACCTGGAAGATCAGAAGAAAAGGTCTGTGGCAACAGGATGGGAGTCCATCATGCAATTCCAGCACAGGCTGGCCCTGGCCCCAACACTAGCTCAGACCCCAGCTCCAATGAGGTAGAACCTCTGAAGCAGTAGCGTTGCTGGAAGCTTCTGGACCTCTCAGCCCAGGGATGCCAGGGAGGACTCAGAAGATCAGTGGAGACAATCTGTGTCAATGTGTTGGGAGACTGGTGTTCAACCCTAGTGCAGGGACAGTAACAGCTCCAGGACAGGAAAGAATGCTTGTGGTCAGATTCCTACAAGGATTTCTAACAACAGCTGCACAAAACCCCTGAAGCTTGTGACAGTGCACTTTCCACCTTGGAAACAGAACCTTACTTTAACAGACAGTTAAAAACTGAGTAATAAGGTAGGGAAATGAGCAAAAAAGAAAAAGTTTGACACTGAAAGTTATGTTAGAGACAAGGAGAACCAAACACACACTCAGAAGACAACAAAGTCAAAGATCCTACATCCAAAGCCTGCAAGAAAAATAAGAATTGGTGTCAGGCCATGGAAGGAACTGACTCAAATAGGAAATAACATACACAAATAAAAGGACTATAGAAATCTATCTTACCCTGCAGGAAAATAGGAGAAGAATGGGATGCTGGGAGTGATGGGGAAGGTAATAAAAGAGAGAGCATATTGAAAGAAGGAGTTGTAGTCAGAAGCAAAATACATTTGAGGAAGGACAGGGTGAAAGGAAGGTGAGAATAAATAGGGGGAAGGGGAAATACAATTAGCAGTAGTAATTGAAAAAAAAAATTTTGAAGCAAAATTTTACCCAAATTGGAAAGGATAATATAGTTCTTTTTCTTAAACTCTGGGATGTCCTTCCTAAAGTACTTTTCTTTCAGTTCTTTCAAAAATAAACCTTAAGATAGCCAGCAGCTAGGGATAAGGAAGAGGAGAGATAATTCTAGAATCTTGTACACAATATTTCAAAGTTAGAACTCCTAGTTTCATATAGATGCCCAAATACTGAGCCGTTGTTGAACCCTAACATAGATCCAAACAGAAGGAATGGATAAAAGAGTGGCAAAGGAAATTCAGTTTCCTTTAGACTTCTTGCCTGTTTTCCCTAAAGCTTTTTCTGTTTTTATTTCAGAGTTATTGGTTAATCTATGTTTCCTTGGCTGATTTGTACGTGTGTGTGTGTGTGTGTGTGTGTGTGTGTGTGTGTGTATGGTTTTGGAAATGGGATTTCCAGACAATTTACTGGTGATTGAATTTGTCCATTCTAGTAATGTGAGGAGCTATTTGTCATCAAAAGTTATATATATGGGCAAGTCACTTAACCTCAATTGCCTCAGCAAAAAATAAAAATAAAAATGACTCTAAATAAATTTTAGATCATCAAAAGAGGAAGCTGAAGGCAACTAAAAGGGTCAGCAGAAAAGGTTGGTGACAACAGCATTGGAGTTCAACATGGAGTCTCAGTGAAATCTATGCCAATGCAGCCTCACTCCATCCCCAGGCCCAGTCCCAGGCCAGTAAAGCAGGAAGAGTTTTAGGAATCTCTAAACCAGCCTCAATACTAGAATCATTCTCAGCCCAGAGATATCAAAGAGGACTTGGAAGGCCATCAGGAAATATCTGTGTAACAGAGGTAGGAGTCCAGGGTAATCTCAGTGTAGGCCATGCCAGCACAGCCCCCACCTCAGTACTAGCACCAGCAAAATAGAGCTCTGTCACTATAGCACACTCAATCTTACAACTACAGTGGGGCAGGGGTACTCCAAATAGTTCCAGGACAGAAAATAGTGCTTGTGCTCAGGTCACTAGAAGGATCTCTGAAAACAGTTGCACAAAAGCCTGGGACAATACAGGGTCCATCCTGGAAACAGAGCCCTACTTTAACAAAGAGGTAAAAGCCAAATAGAAAAATGAGCAGACAACAGAAAAAGTTTCTGACCACAAAAAGTTACAATGG
This sequence comes from Sminthopsis crassicaudata, assembly GCF_048593235.1. Classification (NCBI taxonomy): domain Eukaryota; kingdom Metazoa; phylum Chordata; class Mammalia; order Dasyuromorphia; family Dasyuridae; genus Sminthopsis; species Sminthopsis crassicaudata. The sequence continues at coordinate 455,133,159 of NC_133618.1, read as the reverse complement.
TGACAAGGAAGATCAACATACACATTCAAAAGTTTCTGACCACAAAAAGTTACAATAGTGACAAGGAAGATCAACATACACATTCAAAAGAAGATAAAGCTCCTATATCCAAAGCCTCCAAGAAAAATAAGACCTGACCTCAGGCTATGGAAGACTAAAGATCAAGTAAGACACCAGTCCTGAAGTCAAGAGGATCTGAGTTCAAATCTGACACAACACTTCCTAGCTGTATGACCCTGGGCAAGTCACTTAACTCTAATTGCCTCAGAGAAAGAAAGAAAGAAAGAAAGAAAGAAAGAAAGAAAGAAAGAAAGAAAGAAAGAAAGAAAGAAAGAAAGAAAGAAAGAAAGAAAGAAAGAAAGAAAGAAAGAAAGAAAGAAAGAAAGAAAGAAAGAAAGAAAGAAAGAAAGAAAGAAAGAAAGAAAGAAAGAAAGAAAGAAGGGAGGGAGGGAGGGAGGGAGGGAGGGAAGGAAGAAAGGAAGGAAGGAAGGAAGGAAGGAAGGAAGGAAGGAAGGAAGGAAGGAAGGAAGGAAGGAGGAAGGAAAGAAGGAAGGAAGGAAGGAAAGAAGGAAGGATGTAAGTGAAGGGATAATAGCTTTTAAAATGATGATATTAAGTAATATGAAAGGAATGTACTGAAAGAAAGGGAAAAGGAGAAGTGGAATGATATAAATTATCTGATATTAAGAAAAAAGGCAAGAAATAGCTTTTGCAGAGGAAGGAAAGAGAAGAGGAGAGGCTGTGAACTTACTCCTATCAAAATTAGTTCAAAGAGGAAAGAAGATATTCACTCAATATAAGTAGGGAAATATATCTTACTCTGTAGGAAAATAGATGAGGAATTGGATATGGGAAGGAGGGAAGGTGATAAAAGAAAAAGTATGTTGGAAGAGGGAGTGGTCAGTTGCAACACACTTTTGAAGAAGAACAGGGTGTGAAAGGAGAAAGAGAATAGAATAAATGGGGGAAAATGCAGTTAGCAATAATAATCATAAAATATTGTTTAAGCAAATTTTCTGATAAGGCCACATTTCACAAATATAGAGGAAATGGAGTCAAATTTATAAAAAATAAGAGCCATGCCCCAATTGATAAATGACTAAAAGATATGATTTATACTCATATAACTATAAATTTATGTTATACTTTGATCTTATAATACCACTATGAGGCATGAATAGCAAAAGAGATTATTTTAAAAGGACAAATATCTATATATGCAAAATTATATGTAGCAGCTTTCTTCTCAGAGCAAAAAAAAAAAAAAAAAAAAAAAAGGAAACTGAGGGAAATTCTAATTTGGGAATGGTAAATTGTGGCATATGATTGCCATGGAATATTATTGTTCCATGGAAAATGATACGTATGCTGTCAGAAAAATTAACTGAAAAATCTTCTATGAACTCAAGCAAAGTGAAATGTACTAAATACAGAATAACTGCAATGTTCTGAGATGACCAGCTGTAAATGATTTTGCTATTCTCAGCAGTATAAAAATCTGTGACTACTCAGAACTTATGAAGAAAAAAATCTTAACCATACCCAGAGAAGAACCTGAATACAGATTAAAGCATTGAAAAAAAGAGTCAGTGGTCAACAATTTGTCATATCCCTCCCAACTCTAACCCTAACCCTAAGCCTAACCCTTTACATGAAATACATTATCGCTGAAGTAAATCCATCTTACTATGAGACATCAAGAAAAAATTATTGGAAAATGTTCTTTGGTATTGAGTATACGTTTATCTTCCTGAATCTTCTACCCATTCTGAATTATATGTACTCTTCAGAAAGTAAGACATAATTTTCTTAATTGCATTTATGTGATGACCGCCTTAACACCCTGGATACCTTAGAATCAGACAGAGTCAGGATAAGCAAAAGTCCTTAGTCTTTATTCTTGATCTTTAGCAGTAGAAGTGAAGGGAATGGGCGTGTAGAATCTCCTCTTCATCTCCTGCCCAGAAGTGACTCTGGCTAGTCTCACTTCACCCTCTAGTCCCTCCCACAATTCTCTGTATACACCAAATGACTGGGCCAGCACAGGATAGTGGAAAGGGCCATTTTCCAAGCATATTCTTATAGAGTATTGTCCAATTGGTAATTAGCCTCAAGTGCTTGATTGTCTTACCTCAGTGCATTAATTCAAGAGTTTCAGCCCCTTGCACATTCAAAGCAATCTCTTTGGTTCTCTTAATTTATAATCTATTTTCCATTGGGAATTGAAATGTTTTTTCAATACCTGGGATAGAGTATCCTGAAATACTTCTATCTTCTAATCTGAATACTGATTATATTGTTCCCTAAATTAAATTGTGTAGAAATCAGCAAAGCCACTTCTCTCTTTCCTGCTCAAGGAGTTATTTTTATCTCTGAACTTCCACCATTCACTAGCCACCACTCTTGGGATGACTACAACAGGCTTTACCACTGATCATTAAGAGATGGCTACATGCTGTGGGATTTGGAACTCCCATCCTGTTCCATGGAAATTTTTAAAGGAAATTAGATTATGGTTGGGAGCATCAGCCAACTAGATGAAAGGAAAATAGTTATATTTAATAAATGCTCTTCCTTGTGGTTCTAGGATGAGTCTGTGTTTCATCTTTAACCTTATCAGAAAGGGAAAAATATTAACTCTTTCAAGACATTAGTAAAAGTCGACCTGAAAATTTGATTTTTGCATCATTTGTCTAGCCTTCATTTTTAAGTGGAATAAGTTGTTTTTGCCCAATATCCATATGAATATAATATCATTACTTCTTCAGTTTTAGAGTCATGGGTTCATGGGACCCATGTAGAGTGTAAAGGAACTGATATTGTCATGAAATCCAATTCCATCATTTTATAGTGGAGGAAACTGACAATCACAGAAGTGATTAACCCAATGTCATGTAAGTACTAAGAAAGAAAAGTTTATATAAATCTGATGTTCTGAAGCAAATTATGAACCAAAATCATCTATACCACATTACTCCTCCTCTTTTGATAACAAAGATATTTATGAAAACTGATGATGAGCTTTATTTCATGGGAGCACCTATGGTCATACAGCTGAGGTCAGATTTTAATTCAAGAATCTTGAGTCTTGCTGATATCAAGCCTGATACCCTATCCATTGAGCCACCTACCTTTCCCCAAAATAACAAGATTAGGCAATTACAAAAGGGAATCACTTTGAATACATTAGATATCTGGTTATATCAATTTATAGAATGAATCAACTAAGGAATAGAGATTATTGCCTTTATAGATCTGGTCATGTCTTTTATTTCTTTGCTCAAATGCTATCAATGATTTTCTATAGTTTGCAAAGTTCACTTTACACTGTTTAATCTGGCATTCAGAACATCCATATGCTGATGCTCTTCTCTAGCCTTTTTTCCTATTACTCCTTTTTTTTGTACCATTCATTGCCTGTCATATGCAACTCACATTTTCCCACTTTTAAATGATCCCTTTACCTGAAATGTCACATCCCCTTCACCTTATAAGTGTCTTCTCAACATCACTGGACTAATATGACTTCCAAGAAATCTTTAGGGATCCATGTCAACAATACTTGTTTCCTCCTCAGATGTCCTATAGCTCTTTATTTTGCACTTTTCTAAAATCATAGTATATATTATTATCGCTATTTATCTCTTCTAATCTGAAAGCTCTAGCAATAGAAGTATAATAGTAAAAGTAAATGTTGTATCTCCTCCAAGGCCTAGCATTGTACTTTATGGATAATTGATAGTTAATATTTCTTGACTTTTTTTTGTTGTTGAGGCAATTGGGGTTAAGCAACTTGTCCAGAGTCACACAGCTAGAAAGTGTTAAAAGTCTTTTAGGCCACATTTGAATTCAGATTCTCCTGACTTCAGGGCTGGTGTTCTATTTACTGTACCACATAGCTGCCCCAATATTTGTTGATTTTTAACAGGACTTCTCACTTTTCAAAAACAAAACAAAACAAAACAAAACAAACTTGCCACTGGATTCCTAAAATAATTGATTTTATTTATGCAGATTGATCTACTTGGGACTTTTTAGAATCATTTTCATCAAGTAAATCCAGGCATACCCATATTTGATATATTATGCACTGCGACAGAAATTTTAATATATTTAAAGCTACTTTATCTATTTGGATAAAATAAACTGGTTATATGGGGCAACTAGATAGTGCAATGAATAGTCAGCAAGAAGTCAGCAAGATTCATCTTTCTAAGTTCAAAGAACACCTTACTACCTGTGTTAATCTAGGCAAGTCACTTAACCCAATTTGAGACAGTTTCCTCATCTGTCAAATGACTTAGAGAAGGAAATGGTAAATTACTTAAATATCTTTGCCAAGAAAACCTCCAAAGGGGTTATGAACAGTTGAACATAACTGAAAAGGACTGAACAACAAGAAGCTACTTAATCAAAGGAAATATCAAATAACCCTAACTATCCCAGACTCTAAACAACTCCCTGATTTAAGTGCCCCTTTAAATGTCTAAATGTCCTAATGTCTTTCAAATATAGGCTATCAATATAGGATTTAGAACAGGAGGCCTTGTAGATCAAGTAGATAAGGACACAGATTTTATAGATAGGAACTTGAAGTTCAGGGAGATTGAGTGAGTTGCTTCCATCCATACACCGTGATACAGCGACCCTTGATCTCCAATGCTGTTCTTTAAACAAGAAACTCCACCTCTGAACTCCAATCATTTTCACTGGCTATCTTCCATGTCTGAATTGCTTTCTCTCCTAGCTTCCATAGTAACCTTCAAATCCCACATAAAAGCATTTATTCTAATGTTTTCCCTTTGTTAACTATTTCAAATTTGTCTCATCTATAGCTTTTTTATACATAGTTGCTTCTGTGTTGTCTCTTTAATAAAACTGTAAGTTTCTTGAGAATGGGATCATCTTTTCCCCTTTCTCTGTATCTCCCAGGACTTAGCACACTAGCTAGCACATAGTAAGAATTTAATAAATGTCTTTTAGTTGACTGATTTACTAATTCTAACACAGATGGGAGGTAGCAGAATTCAAACTTTTAATTCCAAATCTACTATTCTTAGGCCATAACATACTGCTACTTTAGAATAGTACTGGAATTTTTCTAATAGCATACAGAAATTCAGGTGAATATATTCAGATCTCTTCTATCATATTTCTCATTGGAATGTGCTTGCAATTTAGTTGGCTGGGGATAAAGTTTTAGCCATGAAAACAATTCAAGGGACTTAACCACATTGAATGATGGTACCCAAAATTTTATCTTCAAAACACTATGATAAAAAAATTAAATGTACCTTTTTCAGACCATAATTTAATAAAAGTTATATTTAACAAAGGGCCATGAAAGCATAGATTAATAATTAATTGGAAACTAAATAATATAATCCTAGAGAATGAATGGATCAATAATTTAATTAAAGATAATGACAACAAAGAAATAGCATCCAAAATATGTGAGATGTAGCCAAAGCAATACTTATGGAAAATTTATATCTCTAAACACATACATTAAAAAAAAAAAAAAAAAAACAGATCAATGAATTTGTTTTGCAACTGAAAAACCCAAAAAAGAACAAATGAAAAATACCTAATTAACAATAAAATGGAAATCCTAAAAATAAAAAAATAAAATTGAAAATGAAAAATGAAATTATAAATAAAAATAGGAGATGGATTTATGAAAAATCAAACAAAATAGACAAACCATTTACTAGTTTCATTTTTAAAAAGAAAATCAAATTACTAGCATCAAAATTTGAAACATTTGAATGAACTACCAATGAAGATGAAATTAAAGTAATTAAGTATTATTTTGCCTAATTATATGCCAGTAAATCTAATACACTAAGTTAAATGGATGAATCTTTAGAAAAAAATTAACTATCCAGATTAACAGAAGAAGAAATAGAATCCTTAAATAATCCTATCTTAGAAAACAATGAACAAGCCATAAATAAGCTCCATAAGAAAAAAAATCCCCAGACCAGATGATTTTATAAGTGAATTCTACCAAAACTTAAGTAACAAATCATCCAATACCATATAAAACCATTTGGGGAAAATAGGCAAAGAAAGAAAGAAAAACATACTTAATTCCTTTTATGACATAAATATGAATGCCTAAATTCGAGAATACCAAAAATAGTGAACAGAGAACTAGACCAATTTCCATAATATCAATGCAAATTCTAAAAATAAAACATTAGCAAGAATATCACAGCATTATAGGATAACAACTATGTGGTTTGACTTATGGGATTTATACCAGAAATGCAAATTTGATTCAATATTAGGAAAACTATCAACATGATTGGCTATATTAATAACAAGTATAACAAAAGTAATATTATATTAATAGATGCAGAAAGAGCCTTGGTAAAATACAATACCTATTCCTACTTCTAAATGCTTAACTCCTGGCATTCACTTAATTTATTTTTTTAAATTAATTTTATAATTATAATTTTTTACAGTACATAAGCATGAGTAATTTTTCTTACAACATTATCCCTTGTATTCATTTTTCCAAATTTTCCCTTCCCTCCCTCTACTCCCTCACTTAGATGACAGGCAATCCCACACATATTAAATGTGTTACAGTATAACGTAGCTACACTATATGTGCGTAAATCCAATTTTCTTGTTGCACGGTAAGAATTGGATTCCAAAGGTATAAGTAACCTGGGTAGAAAGAAACAAACAGTTTACATTCAATTCCCAGTGTTACTTCTCTAGGAGTAGTTGTTTCTCTCCATCATTGATTAACTGGAAGTGAATTGGATCTTCTTTATATTGAAGATATTCACTTCAATTAGGATATGTCTTCATACAGTATTGTTGTTGAAGTGTATAGTGATCTCCTGGTTCTGCTCATTTCACTCAGCATCAGTTCATACAAGTCTCTCCAAACCTCTCTGTATTCATCCTGATGTTCATTTCTTACAGAGCAATAATATTCCATAAGATTCATATACCATAATTTACCCAACCATTCTCCAATTCATGGACATCCATTCATTTTCCAGTTTCTAGCCACTACAAAAAGAGTTGCCACAAATATTTTGGCACATACAAGTCCCTTTCGCTTCTTTAGTGTTTCTTTGGGATATAAGCCCAGTAGTAGAACTGCTGGATCAAAAGATATGCACAGTTTGATAACTTTTTGGGCATGGTTCTAAATTGCTCTCCAGAATGGCTTGATTCTTTTGCAACTCCACCAACAATGCATCAGTGTCCCAGTTTTCCCACATCCCCTCCAACATTCATCATTATCTTTTCCTATCAATTATTTAATTATTTAAATAGATGGATTCCCAAATATTTTATATTCTCAACAGTTGTCTTGAATGGAATTTCTCTTTGTATCTCTTGCTGTTGCGTTTTGTTAGTGATGTATAAAAATGCTGAGGATTTATGTGAATTTATTTTGTATCCAGCAACTTTGCTAAAGTTGTAAATGATTTCTAATATTTTTTTTATTAAAATCTCTGGGGTTCTCTACAGATATCATCATATCATCTGCAAAGAGTGATAGTCTGATTTCCTCATTACCTACTCTTATTCCTTTAATCTCTTTCTCGACTCTTATTGCCAAGGCTACCATTTCTAATACAATACTGAATAGTAATAGTGATAGTGGACAACCTTGTTTCACTCCTGATCTTACTAGGAAAGGTTCCAGCTTATCTCCATTACATATTATGCTTACTAAAGGTCTTAAATATATGTTCCTGACTATTTTAAGGAATATTCCATTTATTCCTATACTCTCAAGCATTTTTAGTAGGAATGGATGTTGGATTTTATCAAATGCTTTTTCTGCCTCTATTGAGATGATCATATTTTTTAAAATTTGATTATTAATATGGTCAATTATACTAATAGTTTTCCTAATATTGAACCAGCCCTACATTCCTGGTATAAATCCTACTTGATCATAGTGTATTATCCTGGGGATGATTTTCTGAAGTCTTTTTGCTAATATCTTATTTAAGATTTTAGCATCAATATTCATTAAGGAGATTGGTCTATAGTTTTCTTTCTCAGTTTTCAACCCACCTGGTTTAGGTATCAGTATCATGTCTGTGTCATAAAAGGAGTTTGGTAGGACTCCTTCATCCCCTATTTTTTCAAATAGTTTATATAACATTGGGGCTAATTGTTCTTTAAATGTTTGGTAGAATTCCCATGTAAATCCATCTGGTCCTGGGGATTTTTCCTGGGGAGTTGATTAATAGGTTGTTCTATTTTTTAAAATGGGACTATTTAAGCAGTTTACCTCCTCCTCTGTTACTCTAGGAAGCCTATATTTTTAGAGGTAGTCATCCATTTCACTTAAGTTATCAAATTTATTGGCATAAAGTTGGGCAAAGTAACTCCTTATTATTTCTCTAATTTCCTCTTCATTGGTGGAAAGATCCCCCTTTTCATTTTTAAGACTAACAATTTGATTTTCCTCTTTCCTTTTTCTGATCAGATTTACCAAAGATTTATCTATTTTATTGGCTTTTTCATAAAAGCAACTCTTAGTTTTATTTATTAATTCAATAATTTTTTTACTTTCAATATTTACTATCAATATTTACTTTTCAATATTGATTTCTCCTTTTAATTTTAGAATTTCAGGTTTAGTTTTTGGTTGGGGTGTTTTAATTTGGTCTTTTTCTAGCTTTTTAAGTTGCAGGTCCAATTCATTGATCTTCTTTTTCTCTATTTTATTCAAGTAAGACTCTAGAGATATAAAATTTCCCCTAATTACCACTTTAGCTGCATCCCACAAGTTTTGGTATGCTGTCTTATCATCATCATTGTCTTGGGTAAAATTATTGTTTCTATAATTTGCTGTTTCACTCAGTCATTCTTTAAGATGAGATTATTTAGTTTCCAATTACTTTTTTTTTTATTTATGCCTAAATCTTGGACCCATTTTGATCTAATCTTAGTATGTGGTGTTAAATGTGGGTCCATGCCTAGTTTCTGCCATACTAATTTCCAGTTTTCCCAGCAGTTTTTGTCAAATAATGAATTCTTATCCCAAAATTTGGGATCTTTGGGTTTGTCAAAGATTAGATTGCTATTTTTATTCACTATCTTGTCCTGTGAACCTAACCTATGCCACTGATCAACTAGTCTATTTCTTAGCCAATACCAAATGGTTTTGGTGACTGTTGCTTTATAATATAGCTTTAAATCAGGTAGACCACCTTCCTCTGACTTTTTTTTCATTACTTCCCTTGAAATTCTCGACCTTTTATTCTTCCATATGAATTTTGTTGTTATTTTTTCTAGGTCATTAAAATAGTTTCTGTCTGATTGGTATAGCACTAAATAAATAGATTAGTTTAGGGAATATTGTCATCTTAATTATATTCGCTCGGCCTATCCAAGAGCACTGAATGTCTTTCCAATTATTTAAATCTGACTTTATTTTTGTGGCAAGTGTTTTGTAATTTTGCTCATATAATTCCTGACTCTCCTTTGGTAGATATATTCCCAGATATTTTATACTATCGACCGTTATTTTGAGTGGAATTTCTCTTTGAATCTCTTGCTGTTGGATTGTGTTGGTAATGTATAAAAATGCTGAGGATTTATGTGGATTTATTTTGTATGCTGCAACTTTGCTAAAATCCTGAATTATTTCCAATAGCTTTTTAGCAGAGTCTTTGGGGTTCTCTAAATATATCATCATATCATCTGCAAAGAGTGATGGTTTGATTTCTTCATTTCCTACTCTAATTCCTTGAATCTCTTTCTTGACTCTTATTACCAAGGCTAGCATTTCTAATACTATATTGAATAGTAATGGTGATAGTGGGTAACCTTGTTTCACTCCTGATCTTACAGGGAAAGGTTCTAGTTTATTACCATTACATATGATGTTTACTGAAGGTTTTAAATATATGCTCCTTATTATTCTAAGGAATAGTCCATTTATTCCTATACTCTCAAGCGTTTTCAGTAAGAATGGATGTTGGATTTTATCAAATGTTTTTTATGCATCTATTGAGATGATCATATGGTTTTTATTAATTTGATTATTAATATGGTCAATTATACTAATAGTTTTCCTAATATTAAACCAGCCCTGCATTCCTGGTATAAATTCCACTTGGTCATAGTGTATTATCCTGGGGATGATTTTTCTGAAGTCTATTTGCTAACATCTTATTTAAGATTTTAGCATCAATATTCATTAAGGAAATTGGTCTATAGTTTTCTTTCTCAGTTTTCTATCTACCTGGTTTAGGTATCAGTACCATGTCTGTGTCATAGAAGGAATTTGGTAGGACTCCTTCAATCCCTATTTTTTCAAATAGTTTACATAGCATTGGAGTTAGTTGTTCTTTCAATGTTTGGTAGAATTCACATGTAAATCCATCTGGTCCTGGGGACTTTTTCTTAGGAAGGTGGTTAATAGCTTGTTCTATTTCTTTTTCTGAGATGGGACTATTTAGACTACTTACTTCTTCCTCTGTTAATCTGGGCAAGCTATATTTTTGAAGGTATTCTTCCATTTCATTTAAGTTATCGAATTGATTGGCATAAAATTGAGCAAAGTAGCTCCCATTGTTCTAATTTCCTCTTCATTAGTGGTGAGTTCACCCTTTTCATTTTCAAGACTAACAATTTGCTTTTTCTCTTTCCTTTTTTAAATCAGGTTTACTAAGGGTTTGTCTATTTTGTTGGTTTTTTCATAGAATCAACTCTTAGTTTTATTAATTAATTCAATAGTTTTTTTTACTTTCAATTTTATTAATCTCACCTTTTATTTTTTGAATTTCAAGTTTTGTGTTTGTCTGGGGGTTTTTAATTTGTTCCTTTTCTAGCAATTTGAGTTGTAAGCCCAATTCGTTGGCCTTCTGTTTCTCTATTTTATGCAAGTAGGCCTGTAGAGATATAAAATTCCCCTTAATACTGCTTTGGCTGTATCCCACATATTTTGGTATGATGTCTCATTATTGTCATTTTCTTGGGTGAAGTTATTAATTATGTCTATGATTTGCTGTTTTACCCAATCATTCTTTAGTATAAGATTATTTAGTTTTCAATTACTTTTTGGTCTATTTTCGCCTGGCTTTTTATTAAATGTAATTTTGATTGCATTGTGGTCTGAAAAGGATGCATTTACTATTTCTGCCTTACTGCATTTGATTTTAACATTTTTATGCCCTAGTATATGATCAATTTTTGTATAGGTTCCATGAACTGCTGAGAAGAAAGTATACTCCTTTCTGTCTCCATTTAGCTTTCGCCAAAGATCTATCATATCAAACTTTTCTAGTATTCTATTTACCTCTTTGACTTCTTTCTTATTTATTTTGTGGTTTGATTTATCTAATTCTGAGAGTGCAAGGTTGAGATCTCCCACTATTATAGTTTTGCTATCTATTTCTTCTTGCAGCTCTCTTAATTTCTCTTTTAAGAATTTAGATGCTGCACCACTTGGTGCATATATGTTTAATATTGATACTGCTTCATTATTGATGCTACCCTTTAGCAGGATATAATGCCCTTCTTTATCTCTTTTAATTAGATCAATTTTTGTTTTTGCTTGATCTGAGATGAGGATGGCTACTCCTGCTTTTTTGGTTTTCTGCTCCACCCTTTTACTTTTAGTTTGAATGTCTCACTCTGTTTCAGGTGTGTTTCCTGTAAACAACATATAGTAGGATTCTGACTTTTAATCCAGTCTGCTAACTGCTTCCTCTTTATGAGGCAGTTTGCCCCATTCACATTTATGGTTAGAATGACTAATTCTATATTGTTTACCATCCTATTAACCCCTGCTTATGCTTTTCCCCTTTCCTTCCCTCTTACCCCCCTACCCAGTATTAAACTTGTGAACACCACTTGCTTTTCACAGCCCTCCCTTTTTAGTATCCCTCCTCCACCTTAAAGTTCCTCCCCTTATTTTACCCCTTTTCCTCACAATTTCTGTATTCCCTTCCCCTTAGCTTACTCCTTCCCTTCCACTTTTCAATGAAGTGGAAGAAGTTTCACCATAAATAGAATATGCCTATGAATACACACTTTGTTCATCTCCCTCCTTTCTTTCTCTCAGATATAATAGGTTACCTTTGCTTCTTCATGAGATGTAGTACCAACACTTTACACATTTTTATGATATAATTTTCTTTCCACCTCTAGTTTCTAAGACAAATTGTACATATGTTCTTTACATATTTTTTTGGCAGAAGTATAGTTCTAAGATTTCTTTTTACCTTTTTAGAAATCTCTTGAGTTCTGTATTTGAAGATCAAATACTTTATGTAGGTCTAGTTTTTTCATCAAGAATAGATGAAATTCATTTATTTTGTTAAATATCCATCTTCTTCCCTGGAAAATGATGCTCATTCTTGCTGGGTAAGTTATTCCTGGCTGCATACCAAGTTCCTTAGCCTTTCAGAATATCATATTCCATGCCCTTCATTCTTTTAATGTAGATGATGCTAGATCCTGGGTTATCCTTATTGTGGCTCCTCCATATCTGAATTGATTTTTTCTAGCAGCTTCCAATATTTTTTCCTTTGTCTGATGGTTCTTGAACTTGGCCACTATATTTCTTGGCGTTTTGATTTTAGGGTCCCTTTCAGTAGGTGATCGATGAATTTTTTTCAATGTCTATTTTACCCTCTGTTTCCAAAACATCTGGGCAGTTCTCTTTGATAATTTCCTTGAAAATAGTGTCCAAGCTCTTTTTTCCTCACATTTTCAGGGAGTCCGATTATTCTCAAATTGTCTCTCCTGGATCTGTTTTCCAGGTCTGTTGTCTTTCTAATAAGATACTTGACATTCTTTTCAATTGTTTCATTTCTCTTGAAACCTCTTGGTTTCTCCTTGAGTCATTCATTTCTACTTGTTCGAGTCTAATTTTCAATTATGTATTTTCTTCACTCACTGTTTTTATATCTTTTTTTAATTGTACAATTGTGTTTTTAAGTGAGTTTTTTTCTTCTATGGAATTTTTTTCCATTTTATTTTTTAGAGAGCTGATTTCTTTATCCACCTCATTAATCCTGTTTTCCTTGGAATTGTTTACCTTTTCCAGCTCACTAATCCTGTTTTCCTTGGAGTTGTTTATATTTTCCAATTCATTAATCCTGTTTTCCTTGGAGTTGTTTGCCTTTTCTAATTCACTAATTTTATTTCTCAATGATTTGATCTCTTTATCTACTCTGGATAACTTCTCCAGGCTCTCTTTCCAAGCTTCCCTTTTCTTTTCCAATTTCTCTTCTAGCTCTCTTGTGAGAGCCTTTTTGATTTCCTCTATGAGGTTCTTTTGTATTGAGGAGCAGCTCATATCCCCCTTATGGGATTCCTCTGGGGACAGTCTGTTTTTAGTCTCCTCAGTATTTGAAGTCTGCTCTCTCTCCATACAGAAGCTGTCAATGGTTAGAGCCCTTTTGAATTTTTTGTTCATTTTGTCAAGAGCTGATTTGAAGAAAACAAATTGACAAGAGAAACAATTGGTCTGTTTTTTGGGGGGATGGGGCTGGATGGTGTTAATGGGCTTCCTCTATAGACTGGGGGTAGGGCAGCTGAGAGCCACTAACAGGACAGAGATGGCTGCACTGAGTCTGCGCTCTGAGGCTCTGAGAATGTGCTGAGTCAGTCCAGGTGGGGGTTGGGGGTGGCCAGTTCTGAGAGATGCTAGCTTTTGAGGGTTTTAATCTTCACCTCCAGTGTTTACACCCTCTCTGCTGCTCCTGGCTTGCTGCCAAGATGGAACATCCACACTGGGATAAAAGTTTTTTCACAGAAATGGCAGAATCTCCCCCCTCTGGTCTGAGCTGTGTGAGCTGCCTGTCTCGCTCTGGCTTGCCTGCCCTCAGTCTGCACCCAGTCTGTTTGACCCTCCCCCGAGCAAATACAGACCTTCTCTGGCGAATTTCAAGGATGTCGTTTCTTAGTGATTATTTGTGGATTTCTTTTCTGGTCAAGCATTAACTCTGAGGCTTGTCATGAAGTAAGTCCTGAGAGAAAGCACGGAGCTCAAGTAGCTGTCTGTCTCCAAGCCGCCATCTTGGCCGGAAGTCCCTCCTGCATTTAATTTTGAGATCTTTATGTCCCAATATATGGTCAATTTTTGTATAGGTTCCATGAACTGCTAAGAAAAAAGTATACTCTTTTCTATCACCATTCAGTTTTCTCCAAAGATCTATCATACCTAGTTTTTCTAATGTTCTATTTACCTCTTTAATTTCTTTCTTATTTGTTTTGTAGTTTGATTTACCTAATTCTGAGAGTGCAAGGTTGAGATCTCCCACTATTATAGTTTTGCTGTCTATTTCTTCTTGCAACTCTCTTAACTTCTCCTTAAGGAAGTTAGATGCTATACCACTTGGTGCATATATGTTTAGTATTGATATGGCTTCATTGTCTATGCTACCTTTTAGCTGGATATAGTTTCCTTCCTTATCTCTTTTAATTAGATCAATTTCTGCTTTCGCTTGATCTGAGATAAGGATGGCTACCTCTGCTTTTTTGGCTTCACCTGAAGCATAATAGATTCTGCTCCAACCTTTTACCTTTATTCTGTATGTATCTCCCTGCTTTAAATGTGTTTCCTGTAAACAACATATTGTAGGGTTCTGACTTTTGATCCAGTCTGCTATCCGCCTCCATTTAATGGGAGAGTTCATCCCATTTTCATTTACAGTTAAAATTACTAATTCTGTATTTCTTGCCATCATATTATTCCCTGATCATGCTTTTTTCCCCCTTGTCCCCTCTGAACCCCTTCCCCAGTATTGAATTTATGGACCCCACTTGTGACACTCAGCTCTCCCTTTTTAGTATCCCTCCTTCCTCCTTTTAAGTCCCTTCCCCTTTCTTGTACCCTTCCCTTATTCCTCTTTCCCTTTTCCTTTTTCCTCTCCCCCCTTATAATGAGGTGAGAAAGAATTCTCTGAAAAACAAATATGTCAATTATTTACTCTTTGACCCTACTCTAATGAGAGTAAGATTCACACAATGTTTCTCCCCCTCTCTAAATTCCCTCAGATGTGGAATTTTCTATGCCTCTTCCTGGGAAGTAGTTTCCCTCTTTTTATCTCTCCTTTCCCTTTTTCTGATACTATCCCCTTCATTTTACTACTTCCCTTTTTTATGTTATATCAGTAAAACAAATTATCCATGTGGACTTTCTGTACATCCAGAACAGAGATACAGTTCTCAAGAGTTCTTTTTACCTTTTTCTGCTTCTTTTGAGTCTTATGGATGTAGATCAAATTTTTTGTTTAAGTCTGGTTTTTTTCTTAGAAATAAATGGAATTCCTCTGTTTCATTAAATGTCCATCTTCTTCCATGGAAGAAAATGCTAAACTTAGCTGGGTAGTTTATTCTTGGTTGCAATCCTTGTTCTTTTGCCTTTCGGAATATCAGGTTCCAGGCCTATCGATCCTTTAATGTGGAGGCAGCCAGATCTTGAGTGACCCTTATTGTGGCACCTTGATATTTGAATTGTTTTTTCCTAGCTGCTTGCAATATTTTTTCCTTTGTTTGATAGTTCTGCAGCTTAGCCACAATGTTCCTTGGAGTTCTTTTTTTAGGGTCTTTTTCAGAAGGTGTTCAATGAATTCTTTCAACCATTCACTTAATTTGTGAATACCCTAGTACTACCCTGCATTTACATTGCCAGTCTCTCCTAATTCCCAAGCCCTCAGAGAAATCTTTGATCTCTGTCTTTTGCAGTGCTTAAATCAAGTTTACCAAGCTTACCTCTGTCTGAGGTCCTGCAACTGTTTCATAGGTTTAAATACCTCTAGCACACTTAAGAACAAGATCAAAGTCTTTTATTCATGTATTCACATCCGGCCTAGCTGACATCCTGTTGAATCCCAAGTGAACACTAGATTAAAGAGAGTGACTTCCTCCTCCTTAGAGCTTAAATAGGGTCCAGGAAGTCACTCACACAACCAATCAGAGAAGGAGAAGTCTCCTGTTATAAAGCAATCCCAGTATGTCCAAAGTTCCCACTCATGAGGCAGTCCCTGAATGGTCACAGCAAATTACTTCCAAGGGTCTCAAGCATTACAGCTTGTTTTCTTCCTGTTTGCACTGAATATGACCTTTCTCCTCTGACACTTACACCTACTAAAAATATGCAAAAGCCTAGGAATCAATGAAACCTTTCCTAAAACAGTACATTATATCTATCTAAAACCAATAGAAAGTATTATTTGGAAGGAGGACAAACTTGAATTTTCCCAATAAGATTGGGGATGAAGCAAGGGTATGCATTATCACTACTACTATTCTATATGATACTAAAAATACCAGCTTTCTTTCAGACAAGAAAAAGAAATTAAAGGAAAAATAGGCAATAAGAATACAAAATTGTTCTTTGCAGATGATCATAATGGTATACTTGGAGAATCTTAGAGAATCAACTAAAAACTGGTTTAAACTATAGTTTCAAGAAAATTGCAGGATATAAACTAAACATATATAAATCATCTGCAATTTTATATATAACAACAACAAATAAAAAACACCAGCAGCAAAAGAGATTAAAAAGAAAGTCCATTCAAAATAATTGTAGACAATGTAAAATTGTTGGGTGTTTACCTTCCAAGATGAACAACTGGGATTATATAAACAAAATTAGAAAATACTTTTCACACAGAATGAGAAATTGATAGGATTCCCATCATTTGGAAAATAACTGAATAAATTGTGGCAGTTGGTTGTTATGGAATACTATTGTGTTACAAGAAATGATGAGCAGAATGGTTTAAAAAAAAAAAAAAAAAAACCTGGACAATTTATATGAACTGATACAAAGTAAAGCAGAATCAACAGATCATTTTATACAATTAAAACAATATTACAGGGATAATCAACTAAGAAAAGCTTAACTACTCTGATCGAGACAATGATTTAAGACAATTATCAATATCCAATTTACTGGCTTCTCAGGGGTGGGGAAATAAGAGGGACAGACTATGACTCATTTAAAAAAAATGATTGCTACAAATATTTTTACATGTAAATGGGAAATATTTAATCAAATAAATAAAAAATATTTTTAAAGAACATTATGTTCTACTCATTGGGACTGGCAATCCATAATAAGATACTACAAAATATATGAATTATATCCCGATGCTTTGGTATAATTTACTGTAATGATGTGGAAGTCTGAGCTCAAGACAGTGGGGAATAGGGATGGGGACTGTACCTGTGATTTCATTAGTATAAGGAATTTCAGAGTTATACACTTCCTCTTTCACTGCAGGTCTGTACCTCTTGTGTAATATATGTTTTCAGAGAGTTGCATAGAAGACTGAAAGATTGTAATTATTTGGGGTCACATATCCTATATGTGTCAGAGCCAGACCTAAAACACAGCTCTATCTAGCTTTAATGTCAGTTCTCTAATCACTACCCATCAGCTTCTTAAATTGTGGTTTGCCTAATGGAATTTTGTAATTGAATATGGGATTTGTGAAATTATGACTTATTATCAGAAATTGTTTGATTTTTAAAACTTTTATATGCCTATACATCTGGGGTCGCATAAAAATTTCTCCAGTAAAAAGTGTTTACAAGTGGCAAAAGTTTAAAAAATCCTACATCCTATATTGCCTCAGGAAGACAGGTAAAAGAGGGCTTAATAATTAACTTTCATTTAAAATATTACAAAAGAAGTAATATTAATGATATCCTTTCCTTGGGAGAAAAGAGTCCAGAACCCTTTCAGGAGCTTTCTTGGCCAAGTCAGTTCAACTTAGTGAGCATCAATCAATTTTCTCCTTTGAAAATAATTCTATCTTTCTTTCTCTGTAGAAAAAATATCCCTAAACTTGCTTGTTTTCCTTTTTAAACATGTTTATTGCTGCCTTTTTATAACACCACAATTTTAATGCTTTTTAATACCATAATTTCCCCCCAAAATTTTCTTCTTTTCCCAGAGAATCATCCCTCATACAATTAGTATGTTTAAAGGCAAAAAATGGGAGGGGGAGAGGGAAAAATCAGAACAATTGAAAAATAGAGTGAAAGAACTCTCAGGCCATGTGCAATACATCACCATTTGTGGACCTCTTACAATTGTAAAGTAATAGGATCATTGTCTTCACATATGTGAAGCAAATAGGAGGAGTAAATTACTTAACCAGTTCACATAGCTTATTTGAGGTTATATCTGAACTCAGGAAATAAGTCTCCCTGACTACATGCTCTGCACTCTATCCATATTACCACCTACTTACTTCATATATATGCATATACATATATGTATTTACAGACATGTAAGTGTGTTAATTCTAAACAAATGAAATTAATGGCACTCAAGAAGGAAATCAAATGAATGGGAAAAATCTTTATATCAATTTTTTCTTATAACGTGCAATATTTCATAGATACATATGTATATGTATGCATATTATGTATATAATATGTGTACATACATGAAAATCCATATATATAAATACATGTGCATATTAACCCATGTGGATTTGTCTTTTATACATATATGTGTATCTATTAACATCATACAACTTGGATACCAAACCTTTGTCAGAGATTTTTTTTTTTTTTTTTGCTTTTTTGCTGAGGCAATTGGGGTTAAGTAACTTGCCCAGGGTCACACAGCTAGGAAGTGTTAATTGTCTGAGATCAGATTTGAACTCAAGTCCTCCTGACTTCAGGGCTGGTACTCTATCCACTTCACCACCTAACTGACCCTATCAGAGAAATTTGATACAAAGATTTTTTCCCATTCAACTGCTTTTCAATAACATGTTTTCTCTTTCATCTTTTGAAATTGTCTCTATCCCTAGTTTGGTTAAGAATATATCTCCTATCCATAATTGTAAGAGGTGTATAAGTTCTCCAATTTTTAAAGTAATTTAATCTTTAATATTAAGTTGTATATCAATTTAGAATGTATTGTGGACTATAGTATAAGGTATTGGAATGACCCTAATTTCTGAAAAACTAATTTCAAGATTTCCCAGAAGTATTTTTTTCTTTACTTTTTCTTTTAAATCATGCAGGGAGCTCTTTCTTAAGTAATTTTGGTTTTCTGGTATATCGATCACAGAATTATTGAATTCTATTGTTTCAAATCCCATTTGTCTAGTCTGTCCTATTAAACTATCCCTATTTCTTAACCTGTAACATAAGATTTTGGTGAGTGCACCTTCATATTATATTTTGAAGTCTGAAAGTGCTATTCCCCCTTTTATTTCCATTATTACATCTATGGGGTATTACACAGGTACTTACACACACAGCTACACACACACACACACACACACACACACACACACACACACACCGCTTGACCAATTAGTTTCCCTTGTTACTCAGGTCTCAGACTAAAAAGTTGACCAGCCAGAGCAAGTCCCTACCTTTTGGGTTTTCCTGGAATTGGGAAAAGGAAAGGAGAAATTCTGTTACAAGTCTATGAGTCAGCTTGTATAGTCATGCTACTGAATCATTTCAAGAAGCAGGGGAGAGAGTTCTGCATAAGCTCATTCAGGGATAGGAGTTAAGTCTCTCATTAAGTTTTTACCTTGTTTGGATTCGTAGTATCCTGGACTATTGAAACAGCTAAGATAATTTCTTGGGCACAATTCCTCTTTTGGAAAGATTTGAGAGGTCACAAGAATTAGAGAAAATGTCTAGTTCTCCATGATGTTAGTTTCATGACTTAGAAGCACCTAAACTTTTTTTCTAGCTTGAGAGGAGATGACCTCCTTGTAGAACACTTTTAGGCAGTTTATGGTCCAGTTTGGTTTTGTTTTTAGTTTTTCAGCTGTATCTCTTCTGTGTACTTATATAGACAAGATTTTTTTTAATTTTTATTTTATTTTATAATTATAACATTTTTTGACAGTACATATGCATGGGTAATTTTTTACAACATTATCCCTTGCACTTACTTCTATTCAGATTTTTTCCCTTCCTCCCCCAACCCTCTCCCCCAGATGGCAAGCAGTATTATATATGTTAAATATATTACAGTATATTCTAGATACAATATATGTGTGTAGAACCGAATTTTTTGTTGCACAGGAAGAATTGGATTCAGAAGGTAAAAATAACAGTTTATATTCATTTCCCAGTGTTTCTTTTCTGGATGTAGCTGGTTCTCTCCATCATTAATCAATTGGAATTGGATTAGCTCTTCTCTATGTTGAAGAAATCCACTTCCATCAGCATACATCCTCATACAGTATCATTATTGAAGTGTATAATGATCTTCTGGTTCTGCTCGTTTCACTCAGCATCAGTTGATGTAAGTCTCTCCAAGCCTCTCTGTATTTCTCCTGTTGGTCATTTCTTACAGAACAATAATATTCCATAACATTCATATACCATAATTTACCCAACCATTCTCCAATTGATGGACATCCATTCATCTTCCAGCTTCTAGCCACTATGAAAAGGGCTGCCACAAACATTTTGGCACATACAGGTCCCTTTCCCTTCTTTAGTAGTTCCTTGGGGTATAAGCCCAGTAGTAGTATGGCTGGGTCAAAGGGTATGCACATTTTGATAACTTTTTGGGCATAATTCCAGATTGCTCTCCAGAATGGTTGGATTCTTTCACAACTCCACCAACAATGCACCAGTGTCCCAGTTTTCCCACAGCCCCTCCAACATTCATCGTTATTTGTTCCTGTCATCTTAGCCAATCTGACAGGGGTGTAATGATACCTCAGAGTTGTCTTAATTTGCATTTCTCTGATCAATAGTGATTTGGAACACTCTTTCATATGAGTGGAAATAGTTTTAATTTCATCATCTGAAAATTGTCTGTTCATATCGTTTGACCATTTATCAATTGGAGAATGGCTTGATTTCTTATAAATTAAAGTCAATTCTCTGTATATTTTGGAGATGAGGCCTTTATCAGAACCTTTAACTGTAAAAATTTTTTCCCAATTTGTTACTTCCCTTCTAATCTTGTTTGCATTAGTTTTGTTTGTGCAGAAACTTTTTAATTTGGTGTAATCAAAATGTTCTATTTTGTGATCAATAATGGTCTCTAGTTCTCCCTTGGACACAAACTCCTTCCTCCTCCACAAGTCTGAGAGGTAAACCATCCCATGTTCCTCCAATTTATTTATGATTTCGTTCTTTATGCCTAAATCTTGCACCCATTTTGATCTAATCTTAGTATGTGGTGTTAAATGTGGGTCCATGCCTAGTTTCTGCCATACTAATTTCCAGTTTTCCCAGCAGTTTTTGTCAAATAATGAATTCTTATCCCAAAATTTGGGATCTTTGGGTTTGTCAAAGATTAGATTGCTATTTTTATTCACTATCTTGTCCTGTGAACCTAACCTATGCCACTGATCAACTAGTCTATTTCTTAGCCAATACCAAATGGTTTTGGTGACTGTTACTTTATAATATAGCTTTAAATCAGGTAGACCACCTTCCTCTGACTTTTTTTTCATTACTTCCCTTGAAATTCTCGACCTTTTATTCTTCCATATGAATTTTGTTGTTATTTTTTCTAGGTCATTAAAATAGTTTCTTGGGAGTCTGATTGGTATAGCACTAAATAAATAGATTAGTTTGGGGAGTATTGTCATCTTTATTATATTTGCTCGGCCTATCCAAGAACACTGAATGTCTTTCCAATTATTTAAATCTGACTTTATTTTTGTGGCAAGTGTTTTGTAATTTTGCTCATATAATTCCTGACTCTCCTTTGGTAGATATATTCCCAAATATTTTATACTATCGACTGTTATTTTGAATGGAATTTCTCTTTGTAGCTCTTGCTGTTGGATTGTGTTGGTAATATATAAATATCCTGAGGATTTATGTGGATTTATTTTGTATCCTGCGACTTTGCTAAAATTCTGAATTATTTCTAATAGCTTTTTAGCAGAGTCTTTGGGGTTCTCTAAGTATACCATCATGTCATCTGTGAAAAGTGACAATTTGATTTCTTCATTTCCTACTCTAATTGCTTGAATCTCTTTCTCGGCTCTTATTGCCAAGGCTAGAGTTTCTAATACTATATTGAATAGTAATGGTGATAGTGGGCAACCTTGTTTCACTCCTGATCTTACAGGGAAAGGTTCTAGTTTATCACCATTACATATGATGTTTACTGAAGGTTTTAAATATATGCTCCTTATTATTTTAAGGAATAGTCCATTTATTCCTATACTCTCAAGCGTTTTTAGTAGGAATGGATGTTGGATTTTATCAAATGTTTTTTATGCATCTATTGAGATGATCATATGGTTTTTATTAATTTGATTATTAATATGGTCAATTATACTAATAGTTTTCCTAATATTAAACCAGCCCTGCATTCCTGGTATAAATCCCACTTTAGCATCAATATTCATTAAGGAAATTCGTCTATAGTTTTCTTTCTCAGTTTTCGATCCACCTGGTTTAGGTATCAGTACCATATATAGACAAGATTAATGGGAGAAGGCATAGGATCCAAGGCACCTTCTTAGAGCAAAGTGAATGAGATGTATAATACAAGAGCTTAGCCATGCAAATACCCTAGTATACTCCAAGAAGCTACAAAGGAAAGATACTTATTGACAGTCAAGATCACAGATGAAGTTTTCTAGAAAAGGATAGTCTAGTCAACCTAGCCAGATTCTTAGGTCAAGAAATATTCCTAAATATATTAATAAAAATCAAAGTCATTGAGAGAAATATGTTCTGGTATCAAATTAATCTATTAAAAACAAGAAAAAGTGTGTCATGTCATGAATTTCCAATAGCATGTCATGTATTTTCCCTTCTCCAAAGAATTACTGTCTTACCTTTCAGATATTTGAACAACCATACAAAGACCTAAACTGAATAAAAATACCCAGACCGACATCAAATGTCCAAAAGGATCTATGATATCATCAATCTGAATGTTATTCTACTCACACAAATCACAATCCATTTACATTTGCCAATACTATTTGACTTTTGCCTGTATTCTCCCAAAATTTTGCCACATAGGCTTCACTCAACATACTGGAACGTATGTTGCAGATTTCTTTACTTTCCCTTTGTGTGGCAAAGATATCAATAGAGCACTTAAGCTATCCACCTATTATATCTTCCACTTTTCATATGATTAGTCCCTTGTTATTTTTGTTTACACATTAGTTTGATGATTTCTTTTACTGTGCTTCTCCTTGGAAATACCTTGCTTATTATATGTTACAGTCTGTTATATATTACTTTTTGTGTAACAAATATTTTACTTCTTCAGTACTCAACCATACAACAGCAGCTAAAGAATAGTGAAGATTTTAAAAAGATAGGCCTGTTTCTGGGGAATGTTTGCTATTATTAAAAGAGATATGAAATTCAGCATTCCAGATTAATAGCCTTCTCTCATTTAGTTTTAGGATGAACTTATTTTCCATTTATAGATAATTCAATAATAGGGAATATAGCAATAGAAAAATATGAACTATATGTAACAGATAATGTATACACAGAATCACCTTACTCTGTGATAGGTAAGCTCTATAGATTGTCCTATTAACTGTATGTCACAATCTAGGCAATAGGCATCATTCAGCCTGTTGATATTTTTCCACTTGTGTAAATAGTTAGACCAAAGTCTAAAACAATTACAGTTCCATTTCAGTTTGTCCTGCCATTACCAGAATTTGATAAAAGTAACATGAATGATATCATCCAGGAAGATACCATAGTGGGAAAAAAAGAATATCTGAAGAGAGAATGGAAAAGATAAAGTTATCCTTTGAATACTTGAATACTTTTCCCATGGATTTGACCTCATCAATTCCTATTGTTTGGTGGAAGTCATGAATAAAGCTTCTGGGTTATGATTCTATCTGGGAAATTTGGGAACCTAAATTTGTTGCTGTAATGCCTTAGCTTAAACCCATGTTGCTCCTTACTATGAAGTAAATCAATATATCAAGGACAAAAAAGGGAAAACTGAGTCAATTCAACCCTTTAAGCAATCATTAGCTATATTTTTTTTCAATTTGGATCCTCAAGTGGATCTTACCAAATAACTATGAACACCTTTGCTAAGCATAGATCATCCAGACCACATCCTGTTGAAATTTCCATTAAACATCAGAGGAAGGTGAAAAAGACTTGAAATCCATGAGGCTATTGATTACATAGAACCCTCACAATTAGAGATGGAAGCCTGCATCTTTGCCAAATAGCTATTAACTTGTATTCAAAAAGGGATGCAGTGAGTTGCTATTATTTTATAAATTCCAGTAATTGCAAAATAATGTCCATTTCTGCTAAATTCTAGATTTTCTTACTTAAAGGTGAAGCTTCATCAATGACACAAATAAACTGGATATCACGGCACAGAAATGAGTTGATTATGATGGAATGATGACTAATATAATAAAATTAAATTAAGGGTAAGAAATCTTAAAATATGTTTTAAAAATCTAAAAAAAAAATAAGATTAAGAGGTGAGAAAGAGAAGGAATGGAGAGGTACAATGAAATATATTATCTCCCATGGAAGAGCTTTTGCGGTGGAGGGAGAAATGGGGAGAGGGGTGGCAAACAATGCTTGAATCTTATTTTCATTACAATTATCTCAAAAAAGTAATAGCATACACACTCAACTGGGTATAGAACTCTATCTTACCCTACAAGGAAATAGGAAGGTAAGGGATTGAACTAATAGAAAGGAAGGCAGTTTGGAAAAGGTGATGGTCAGAAGCAAAATGCATTTGAGGAGAGACAGGATGAAAGGAAAAAGAAAGAAGGACAAATAAGGGGAAAATAGGATGGAGAAAAATATACAGTTAATAATCATAATTGGGGGAAATTTTATAGTAAATGTTTCTGATAAAGGTCTTATTTCACAAATATATAGTGAACTGAGTCAAATTTCAAAGGATAAAATTCATTCCCAAATAAATGGTCAAAAGATCTGAACAGGAAGTTGTCAGATGAAGAATACAAAGCTATCTCTAGTCATATGAAAAAATATTCTAAATCAATAATTATTAGAGAAATTCAGACTAAAATAATTCTGAAGTACTATTTTATGTATATCAGATTAGCTAACATGAGAGAAATAGAAAATGACAAATGCTGGAAAGGATATGGAAAATTGGGACCCTAAAGCAGCAGTGATGGAGTTGTAAACAGATCCAAGCATCCTGGAATTATAAAAAAAAAAAAAAAGGAAAAAATTATATATGTCCTTTGACCTAGCAATACTACTACTAAGTCCATACGCCAAAGAGAATTTAAGAAAATGAAAAGGACATATATATACAAACATATTTATCGTAACTCTTTTTGCAGTGACAAAGAATTGGAAATCAAGGGAATATCCATAAACTGGAGAATGTAATGTATATAATGTATACTTGTATAAGAATGTGCTATAAAAATGAGCAAGATGGTTTCACAAAAACCTGGGAATATGTATATTAACTAATGCAAAGTGAAATGTGCAGAACATTGTGCACAGTAAAAATTTGGCATGATGATGAACTATGAATGATTTAGCTATTCTGAGTAATACAATGATCCAAAGACAACTCCAAAGGACATATGATGAAGAATACTGTTTACTGCCAGAGAAAGAACTGATAGACTCTGAATGTGAAATGAAATATACTTTTTAAAACTTATTTCATTTTTCTTGGATTTTTTTTGGTCTATATTTTTTCCACAGAAAGACTAATGTGAGAATGTGTTGCATAATTACACATATATAACATATCAAATTTTTTTCTGGCAAAAAGGTCTAAGGTATGTTTTATCATGTTACCTCTAGAATCATGGTTAATCATTATATGTATCATTGTTCTCAAGTCTTCCAAAATGGTTTGTTTCTGCAATGTTATTGTAATCATATAAATTATTCCCTTGATTCTCCTTAACACTCTACATCAATTCTTATAAGTATTCCCAGGTTTTCCTCATCATTTCTTACAACTAAATTGTATTCCATTACATTCAAATACCATAATTTGTCCAGTTATGCCATGACTTTTGTTTCCCCTACTTTTCTTTTTCTTTTTTTTTTACCATCACAAAAAAGTGCTATAAATATTTCTAGATAAATGGGCTTTTCCTCTCTGTTATTTAATCTCTTTCAAGGAATGGATTCTCCATGAGGACAAGGGCCATATCTGGACAAAAAAAAATTGTATTACATAGTGTTCTATACATAAAAGATACTTAAAGGTTGGCTGAAAGAAATTAAATTATGTTCTAAGGTTCATTTCTATTCAAAACTTCAATAACCACTGAAGATAGCTTAATCCTCTATATATTTAAAGACTATTATTAAGTGTTCTCTAGAGTGAATAGACTCAGTCTCTTTAACCTTTCCTCACAAGTCTTATTTTTTACTCTCTTGTAGCTCTAGTAGTTCATATTCTTTTTGAGTTGTAGATTTAAAAAAAACAAAATTTTAGAATGATTTTGCACCTTTAAAAAGAGGTGAGGGTGCCACATGGCCCTTTCTCTGTTAAACCTCACTATATCAATAACATTTAAAAATTATTAGAAGGCATGTGAAATATTGAAAGTTCTAGCTTCAACCACTGTACACAAAAACAGACTTTTAAAGACTTGCCTGGTTAATTTTTTTTCATAACTTCCTATAGCTTTTGCTTGACCCATTCACAGCAGAAATGTTTAGAATATAATGTAGATTAGTTTTGTTGTTCTCCCAATAGGATTAGGAAGCTGAAGCACAATTTGTGAAAGAACCCCAGCCTATTCAAGTATATATATATATATATATATGGAGAGATTTACGACTCAGTGCTTTATTTTAAGTACAAAACTGGAATTTTAAATGCTATTTTCTATATTGCAAATATAGATATGTACCCTTTTCAGAGAAAAAGGCTGATATTCTTTTGTCATTACTGTCATAGTGTTCTGTCCTAGCCAGAGAGGGGAATGGTCATGTTATTATCATTGTGAAAAGAAAAGGGGAACATTTTTAATATCTTTTTTAATGGCAGAAGCTGCATTGATATTGCAGATGTATATATTTGTATAATCTCTAGACTCACCCTCCCGAGTTGTTCTCTAACCATCTCTTATGTCTCCAGAGAGTGGTAAGCAAGAACCTCAGGCTTCTTAGGGGTAACCCTGAGTTGTGTTTTCTAATACTGTCACTTAGGAGCTCCAAGTCTTTGTATTCTTCCAAATATAAAGAACCCAGTTAATATTTTCCCAAAACCTATGAACCAATTATCAAAAAGATATCTGCAGAAAAGATATTTCTAGAGACAATATAGCAAGGATGTTAATTACATTCATTTCTTTATTACACTGAGAAGATAGACTAGGAGGAGACCACAGCTGAAAAAAATATCTGTTTCTCACATTATTTGGAAGCAGAATTCAATTCAAATTCTAGTTCTGCAAGATCTTGGGCAGTCAGGGAAATGGCTTTGAAACTCTCTAGGATTCATTTCTGATTTAAATGTATAAATTTGTTATCTCCAGGTGGTCAGTTTTGCAATATGGTTCTAGGGCCACTGAAAGGCCTAAATAACAATAATCTAATCAATTTATTTCACTAATAATTATTTGAAATTACTATTCACAAATTCAATTAAAGAAAACTTTTTTTGAATATGCATGGCATTTTGTTAGGGAAGGAATATTGAATTACATTGCTTCTCCAGGCATCCCAAGGTTTAAAAAAAAAAAAAAAACAAATATCTCTTTTCATTTTTTATATTAACAATTTGATTTTCTCTTTTCCTTTTTTCTAATCAAATTAACTAAAGGTTTATCTATTTTGTTGTTATTTTCATAAAACCGACTCTTAGTTTTCTTACTTTCAACTTTATCAATCTTCCTTTTTATTTTCAGAATTTCAAATTTGGTATTTAATTGGAATTTTTTAATTTATTCTTTTTCTGACTTTTTTTAGTTGCATGCCCAATTCATTGATCTTTTCTTTCTCTATTTTATGCAAATAAGTTTCTATAGATATTTCCCCTAAGAACTGCTGGAGTCTATAAATTTTGATATGTTGTCTCATTGTCCTCTTGAATGAAATTATCAATTGTGTCTATGATTTGTTGTATCTCCAATTAATTTTGGTCTATTTTTCTCTGGCCCTTTATTACATGTAATTTTTATTGCATCATGATCTGAAAAAGATGTATTTTCTATTTCTGCATTTGATTTTAAGGTTTTTATGTCCTAATATATGATCAGTTTTTGTTTAGGTTCCATGTATTACCAAGAAAAAAAGTTTATTCCTTTCTGTCTCCATTTAATTTCTCCAAAATTCTATTGTATCTAACTTTTCTAAAGTTTTATTCACTTCCTTCACTTCTTTCTTATCTATTTTGTCCTTTGATTTATCTAGTTTTGATAGTAAAAGGCTGAGACCCCCTACTAGTATAGTTTTTATATCTATTTCTTCTTGCACTTCTCTTAACTTCTCCTGTAGGACCTTGGATACTATAGCACTTGGTGAATATATCTTTATATCAATAGTACTTCATTATCTATAGTACTTTTTGGCAAGATATAGCTTCCTTCCTTATCTTTTTAAATTAGATCTGTTTTTGCTTTTGCTTTGTCAGGGATCAGGATCTCTATCCCTGCTTTTTTTTTACCTTCAGTTGAAGCATAAAAGATTCTTTTCCAGCCTTTTACTTTTACTCTGTATGTATTACTATGCTTTAAATGTGTGTCTTGTAAAAATTATGTTCTGTCTTTTAATCTACACTGCTATCCTCTTCTGTTTTATGGAAGAGTTCATCCTGTTCATATTTCACAGATAAAATAATGTATTTCCTACCATCTTATTTTATTAGGTTATTCTTTTCTCTTTCCTCCTTTCCTTCCTCTTTGCTTCTGACCATCACCTCTCCTAATTTACCCTCCCCTTTCACAACTCCTTCCCCATTTCTTATGCCTTTCCCCTTCTAATTCTGTTCTACCTTCTATTAACTCCCCCTTTTCTTTCCCCTTTCCCCTCCTACTTCCCTATAGGATGGGGCAAGTTTCTATATTAAGCTAAATATGTTTTATAATCTCTCTTTGAACTAAATCTGATGAGATTAAGATTCACACAATGCTCATCCCTCTTTCTTCTTTCCCTCAACTGTAATACGTCTTTTTTGCCTCTTCATGTGATGTGATTTACCCCATTTTTATCTCCCCTTCTCTCTTTTTCCAGTACAATCCCTTTTCTATACATAGCTTCTTTTTTATATCATCACAGTAAATTCATATTATACCTATATCCTCTAAATAAATCCTATTTCATTTCATAGATTTCATTTATTTTCTTCTGGGTAATTCTGATTATGGCTACTTAATATTTGAATTGTTTCTTTCTGGATGCTTGCAGTATTTTCTATTTGATCCAATAATTCTGGAATTTAGTTATAATACTCCTTGGAGTTTTTCTTTTTGGGTCTCTTTCAGGAGATGATTCTTTCAATGGCTATTTTACCCTCTGGTTCTAGGACATCAGGGCAGTTTTCCTTGATGATTTCTTGAAAGATGTTGACTAAGCTCTTTTTTTTTTTTTTTCATTGTAGTTTTCAGGGAGTAAAATAGTTCTTAGATTGTCTCTCTTGGATCTATTTTCCAGGTCATTTTCTTTCCAGTGAGGTATTTTACATTTTCTTCTATTTTTTCCTTTTTTTTTTTTCTTTTTGGATTTCTTTGATTCTTAATGTCTCATCGAGTTATTTTCTTCCCTTTCTCCAATTCCTACTTTTTATTGGCTTATTTTCTTTAGTTAACTTTTTATCTCCTTTTGCCTGTAACCAATTGAACTTTTAAATGAGTTGTTTTGTTTATTGGATTTTTTTCCCATTTCAGAAATCCTGTTTCTCAAGGAGTTGTTTTCTCTTTCCATTTTGCCAAAGGTATTCCTTAAGGAGTGATTCTCTTCAAAAAATTTCTGTGTTTCATTTTTCAGAGTTTTCATTTCCTTTCCCCATTTTTCTTTTAAGTCTCTTTTAAGATTCTTTTAGAATTCTTTCAACTGAGCCTTTTGAGATGGGGACCAATTTATAATATTCATTGAGGCTTCATCTAGAGGTGTTTTGCTTTAGTGTCCTTAGGCTTTGAGGTCTGTCCTCTGTCATCATAAAAGCTATCTATAGTCAAAGCTCTTTTTACCTTTTTTTTTGCTCATTTTTAAAGTTTGAGGTTGGCTCATAGGGCAAAGTGGAGATTGTCCAAATTTCCTCTGTAGGCAACAACAGCTTCATGCTGCTCTGGGGCTGATGCTGTTGACTTTCTTCCTATGTTGTGTGATCATGGCCAAGTTCCATGTTTACTGAGGTTCGGGAGCTCACTTTTTAACTTCTGTAGTTGTGTTGGAGATATCACAGCTAATGTGCTGATCTACTGACTTCTGAACCAGGACAGAATAATAAACACTGATGTATTTTGGCTATGAGCCTTCCACTAGATTCTCCCAGCTTACAAATGCTTCTCTGTCCTGAGTCTCCATGCACTGCACTGTGCTGTATTGCACCTGCTCCAGCCTGGCCTACAAATCTCTCACATATACACACACTGCCCAGATTTTTCTTGAAGTTCTTCCATAATATCATCTGCTGAAAATTTGTTACACTCCAAATATTTGAGGGTTTTGAATTGATCTAAGGGAAGCTAGAAAGAGCTCAAAGACCTGTCTACTCTCTGCCTTCTTGAATCCATGCCTCCAAATATCTCTTAAAGACTGATAATTCATTATAATAATGCCGAAGGCTTAGTACTTATGGCTTGGTGCTGGGTTGATAGTCACTGTAAAGAAATGAGAATTTTGGGGAGGAAATGAGAGAGGAATCATTGATAAAAATATGAAAATTGAAAAGATAGATTAAAACACCCCATGTGAAGGGACTGGTTGGAGATGGCACTAGTGGATGATAAGGGAGTAAAAAGCAAAGATGGCACATACCCAGAGATGACCTTGTCACATATACCATTTTTTTAAAAATCCCTCTATAGAACCTTTAAGAGCCAAACATCTGTATTCCCATTTTAGAGAAGAGAAAATTTCATCTTTTGACCATTCCTTCTATATTGTATGATGAATGAGCACAGAGTAGAGGGAGAAAGATAACATTAGGAAAGATGTAACAAGTCAGAAATGACTCAAGCTTAAATTTTGATGAATCTCAATTTCTTTATCTATAAAATATGGTTAACATTATCTCTCAATCAACAAGCACTGGAAAGACAAAAACATGGTATTTATTATCACAGGACTAGAGGCTCTAGATCTGGGAGGGAACCTAGAGGTAATCTAGTTCAATCCTCTTATTTTACAGATGGGGAAATGGGTTCAGAGTAATTGAAATCATATAGATAGAAAGTAGCAGTATCAGAACTTTAACCCATGTTCTCTGATAAATCTGCCTTCAAATTAGATGATATATGTAAAATAAAAAATATAAGCATATTTTCAATTATTAACATTTTGGATTTGTCAAAGGGGTGTATTTGGATTCAATTACCATACCCTTATTCCATATTAAATTTTTTGGTTCACTAAGAAGAGATTCTTGTGCTCCAGTCAAGACATTCTAGGAGTGGTTTAATAAAATTTAGGGAACCTTAAATCTCTATTATCAAGCAATGGATTTGTAAACCATTTATATGGGATCCAACTAAGGTAAAACTGTGAAACAAGTTTCTATGAAATAATCCTTTCTTTTGCTTTATTAATAATCTCCTTTTTCCCTGTTTCCAAACTGTAGAATTCCCACCACTGGAATTCACAAACTTGTCTTCTCTCTAGATAGATAAGGTCAATGATACTTAGATTATTATAGTAACAAATAACTTAATGTACTTCTCTCCTACTTGGGGGAATTTCACCCAAAAAAAGAGTTTAAAATAGTTCTACCCAATTTCTCAAAAGCAGAAATAAGACAAAAAGACATTATAGAAAATGAGATATCTACTACATGAAAAAACTTCAAATAATTAGAGTTATTCAAAATGGAATAAATTGTTTCATGAGGTCTTCACTGTAAGTCTTCAAGTGGAAGATTACTAGAGGAGCTTCTTTTAAAGTATAGGCTAAAATCTGTATAACTGAGTTTTGAATACATGGACCCAGGTTGAAATCCTGGCTTTGCTACTTAATACCAATGTGAATATGCTCATGTCTGAATTTCTGCACTTGTATAAGGGATTAGACAAAATGACCTTTAAAACAATTTGAAATCCTAAGACCTAGATAAGAAATCTCAATGTGATCTCAAGTCTATATCAATTTATAGAGCTATATCTGTGTTTGTATGTATATGCGTGTGTTTCTCTGTCTCTTTCTTTCTATATGTGTGTATACACACATATATACATATACTTGTTTTCTTCTATTAGAATATAAGCTCCTTGAGAACAAGATGTATTGTTTTGTTTTGCTGTTATTGCTTATAGTTATATACCAAGCATTGAGCATAGCACCTAGCACATAATAAGTGCTTAATAAGCATCCTTAGGGAAAAACATTTTTGACTTGTGAAGGATGATTTAGGGAAAGAAACACTACAGTATAGGAGTGTAATTAAGATGATACTTCAATAATCCAAGTGTGAGGTAATGCAAGGGTGGTAGACAAGTGAGCAGAGTGAGTGTGAAATAAGTTGTAGATGTGGATTAAATTGAATTTAAAATGGAGGGAGAGGGGGGCAGCAAAGGAGAAAGAAGAGTTGAAGATGATTCTGAGCATATCAGAATGAATGACTGGAATTATATTCCTCTCAATAGAGCTATGGAATTTTAGAGAAAATGTAGGTTTAAAAGAGAAGATAACACTTTTAGTTATCAATATCAATATCAATAACAATTAGTTATCAAAATCTGATTTTCTGCAGAACATTAATAGGCATTTGATGACACAGAGCTAGAGAGCAAGAGATAAAAGCTAGATATATAAGGTTATAAGTCCCTTGCATCAATAATAATTGATCCCATAGAAATCAATACAATGAAAGTGAGTATATAGTGAGATGAAACAAATGTCTACACAGAAAACCAAATGAATAAAGAATGATCATAACCTGCCCTACTAAATTTTATATTAATTAGTCCATTGGTGTCTGGGGCAGGGTATGTATATTTGTGGTGTCCCAAATTTTCTGCCGTTTTAAGCTTTAAAAGCTTCTCGAGATGAAATGTTAAAGACTTACAAAAATTAAATGTTGATTATTTAAATTTAAATCATCAATATGTCTTATAAAAATCAGCATAACTTCTATCTATACAAGATGTAAAACAATTTTCAAATCTTGTTTAAAAAAATTCTCATAAGAACTGCAATTGTGATCAGTCTTAAGATCATTCAAAGAATGTGCTTTGGATGTACACAACACAGTTTTGACAAGAACTCAAGAAAAAGTTTAATGGAGATATATCAGGTGACTGAAGTGGCCAAGTAAAAGGACTTCCTCTAACAGATCCAATAGTCTAAGAAAGTGTCATCAGGAAATTGTCACACAAGCAAAATGCATAAAAATGGTGCTCTATCTCATTAAAAAATTTAAAATTCACAAAACCAAATAAAAATTTTAAAATATAGTAATTAAATATTTAAACATTTATGTTTCTGAAGTTATTAATGCTTAAAACTGAACTAAAAATTTTGGGACACCTTTAATGTTTCTATCTATCATGTCCATTTTTACACATATCCTCAGCAATCTTCATACCATTCTTTTACACTCCAGCTTCCATCTGTGACCTGGCATTCTAGCTCTATCATGGGTCCTGGACTTTGAGTTACTGAATGCATACCATAAATAGCCGTGTGTGTGTGTGTGTGTGTACTATCTTTCAATATAGATACTCACATGTGTATATATGTGGATTGCCCTTTGGATAAACACTGTAAATGGGTAGTTGTTATGGGCCAGAATTTGAAACAAGGTACTAAGTAGAGCTGATGAGACAATGGTAACTCAGTGCATGTACTTAGTACTTAATATAGTTCTACAAGATTCACACCTATGATAAGAGAGCATATACGCTCAAACAAACTCAGCCAGAGACAGAGGCAGAGAAGACAAAGGACTGGCAGCAGGAGCTTAAGCTCTCAGAACCAAGGGGAGAAATTCAATTCCATCTTTGATCTTCCTGTTGGCTGGCCTGGTCATGATGAATAAGTTGACTAATTTTGCCGATTTCCCAAAACCCTTCTTTACTTTTTTCTTTTAAAGGCAATTATTTATGAATCATGGGAATAGGACATAGATTCCAGAATGATGGTGATGTAAAAAAAAAATTTACCTATGAAAATAGATCTGAAAAGATATACAGAAAAATGTGTAATCTAAAAAGGAAGTGGATTGCTCAAGTAGCAAGTGGAAGGGTTCGTGATGAATCCAAAATGTTGCCCAAGAATCTATATTATACTAAAAAAAAAAAAAAAAACCCTAGTGGAGAGTATCTAGTTTATTTTATTTATTTATTTTGGGAGGGGTTATTTATGGGCATTTTTTTAATGTTTCCATATAAGTCATGTTGGTAGAGAAAAATCAGAACAAAAGGGAAAAACATTGAGGAAAAAAAGAGACAAAAAAGGTAAACTTGATATATTTTGATCTGCATTAAATCTCTATAGTTTGCTCTCTGAATGTAGATATCATTTTCCATCCTAAGTTTATTGGAATTGCCTTAAATCACTGAATTGCTGAGAAAAGTCAAGTCTGTCATAATTAATCAAATAATCTTGTATGTAATATTTTCCTGGTCCTGCTTGTTTCACTCATAGTACAAGTTCCATGCTTATGCTATGAATAATTCATAGCATGAGTTTCATTCAGTTAGCATAAATATTTTCAAACTTTTCTAAAATCAGCCTGGTCATCATTTCATATAAAATAATAATATTTCATTACTTTAATTTACCATAACTTATTCAGCAATTTCCTAATTGATGGGCATTCACTCATTTTCCAATTCTTTACCATCACAAATTTTCCAATTCTTTACCACCAGAAAAAGAGCTACTACAAGTGATTTTGCACATATGGATTATTTTCATTCCTTTACGATTTCTTTGGGATACAGATTCAATAGTAGCACTGCTGGATCAAAGCAGTTTAATAGTTTGTGCATAGTTTCAAATGTCCCCAGAATGGTTGGATCAGTTCACAGTTCCACCAATAATGCATTAGTGTCTCAGTTTTCCCACATTCTCTCCAACATTTATCATGGTCTTTTCCTGTCATTTAGAAAAATCTGATAGGTATGAGGTGGTATCTGAGAGTTGTTTTAATTTGAATTTCTCTAATTAGTAATGATTTAGAGCATTTTTTCATATAACTAGAAATGACTTTAATTTCATTGTCTGAAAATTTTCTGTTCTTATCCTTTGACCATTTTGAAATAAGGGGATGAGTTGTGTCTTATAAATTTTCTATATATTTTAGAAATGATTCCTTTATGAGAAACGACTGTAAAAATTGTTTCCCAGCTTTCTGTATCCCTCCTAATTGTGGTTGCATTGTTTTTGTTTGCACAAAAAATATTTTAAAATTTAATGTGACCAAAATTATTCATTTTGTATTTCATAATATTCTTTAATCTTTTTTTTATCATAAATTCCTCCCTTCTGCAAAGATGTAACAAATAAACCATCTCACACTCTCCTAATTCGCTTATAGTATTAATCTAAACACCTAAACCATGTACCCATTTTGACCTTACCTTGGTATAGGGTTGGTCTGTGGCTAGTTTCTGACACTATTTTCCAGTGTTCGCAGCAATTTTTGTAAAATAGTGAGTTCTTATTCCAGAAACTGGAATCTTTGAGTTTATCAAACAGTGGATTATATAGTCATTGATTATGGTGTCTTGTGAACCCTAACCTATTCTACTGATCCATCACTCTATTTCATAGCCAGTACCAGATGGTTTTAATGACTGCTTCTTTATAATAGAATTTTAGGTCTGGTGTTGATAGGCCTCCATCCTTTGCAATTTTTTTCATTAATTCCCTTGAT
Organism: Sminthopsis crassicaudata; assembly: GCF_048593235.1. Lineage (NCBI taxonomy): Eukaryota > Metazoa > Chordata > Mammalia > Dasyuromorphia > Dasyuridae > Sminthopsis > Sminthopsis crassicaudata. The sequence goes on along the minus strand of NC_133618.1, from coordinate 455,097,227 downwards.
AATGACTTTTTCTTTTTCCAGATGTAGTTAATTTTATTTTAAATATTGTATGAAAGATTTGTGGGAAATATGATTGTGAGTTGGATAGCTAGATTGAGCAGTGGATAGACTGCTGGGGCTGGAGTCAGGGAAGACTCATTTCCCTGGCCTCAGATGTGGCCCTCAGCACATCATTGAACTCTTTTTGCCTCAGTTCCCTTATCTGCAAAATGAGCTGGAAAAGGAAATGGCAAATCAATTCAGTATCTTTTCCAAGAAAACCCCAAATGGAATCACAAAGTGTTGGCCACAACTGAAATAATTAAATAGCAAATGATTAAGAATTGGACACTATAGGAATTTGTGAATGGGTTGTAGTCTACATTATGAGACAAAATGATCACAGGCTCATAGAAGATAATAAGTTTAGTCATATGACCACATACCTTCAAAACGGAGACCCAGCATGTTCACATCACAATGCTCACAAAGGGGGTAGGAATAAGAAAATCAGGAATAGTTCCTCTAGATACAGTCTCACTGCATATGCATAAAAAATTGACTCATTTCATAGGAGCTTGCTAAATCCTGTCATGATTGCATAAAAGAATATCCTTTTTAAATTACCTTAATTCTATTATATTTTGATTTTAGCATCTTATTTATCTTCTAATATAAACATTCCTCTCACTTACCTAGTGAACCATTTCTCCTAAGAGAGAATAAAAGGGAAAGAGGAGAACTAATATTTCAACTAAGTCTGACTTTATATGTTATGAGTCTCACCCTTTCAGCAGGCCTCACACACATTGGATGTCACTCATTTCCCTGACAGAATCTGGCCCAATAATAATAATCACTATCACTCAACAACTCTTACAGTTTTTTAAAAGATATTACAAATGTAAATTAGTGAACCAGACTTGATGGCTCCAAAAAGCTGCTGAAATTGTTGGGTGTTTGTCCAAGCTCCATCCACCCTCCTACAGTCCTCAAGGAAGTCAGGAAATGATAAGAACCCCAGGGAATTCCCACTCATTCCAGCTCCATCTGGAGCTTTCCAGCACTAGCATTTTATCTTCTAATGAGACCTCCAGCTCTACCATTTTTTTCATATTCATTTCCATTCAAAGGACATTTATTAAACACTGATTATATACAAAACCAGGATCATATATCCTAGGGTTTACAAATGTAATATCCTTTGGTCCAAGATAATTCTAGGTCTCACAGTTTATATACTAAAGTCCCTCTCACAATAGTAATCCTATCATATTTTGGTGGATCCTGAGAAAAAACAAGCCAGAAATAGTCTTATGGATAGCTGACATTATTTTGACAAAATCAATCATTATTTTCCTTGTGTTATCATCCTTTGGATTCTGTTTATTTTCCTTTGCTTTGTCTTTTTGTTTGTTTGTTTTGGGTCCTCCATGGACTTTTGTATCAACTTGCTTTTTTTGTTATTAAAGCTTTTATTTTCAAAACATATACATAGATAATTTGCAATATCTACCCTTGCAAAACCTTGTATTTCAAATTTTCCTCCTCCTTTTCCCCCACCACTCCTCTAGATGGCAAGTAATCCAATATATGTTAAACATGAGTAATTCTTCTATACATATTTTCACATTTATCATGTTGCACAAGAAAAATCAGATCAAAAAGAAAAAAAATTAAAAAGAAAACAAAATGCAAGCAAACAACTAAAATAAGTAAAAATACTATGTTGTGATCCACCCTCAGTCCCCACAATCCTCTCTCTAGGTGCAGATTGCTCTCTTCATGACAAGCCTATTGGAACTGGCCTTGAATTATTTTGCTGTTGAAAAAAGCCACATCCATCAGAATCAATCACTATATATATAATCTTGATGTTTCTGTGTACCATGTTCTCCTGGTTCTACTCATTTCCCTTAGCATCAGTTCATGTAAGTTTCTCCAGATCTCTCTGAAGTCATCCTATTGATCATTTTTATAGAACAATAATATTCCACAAAATATGACTTATTCAGCCATTCTCTAACTGATAGACATCTACTCAGTTTCCAGTTCTTTGCCATTACAAAAAGGGCTGCTACAAACATTTTTGTACCTGTAAGTCCTTTGCCCTTTTTTATGATTTCTTTAGAACATAAGCCCACTAAAAATACTCCTGGATCAAAGGATATGCACAGTTTGATAGCCGTTTGGGCATAGTTCCAAATTGTTCCCCAGAATGATTGGATCAGTTCACAACTCCAGCAGCAATGTATAAGTGCCCCAGTTTTCCTACATTCCCTCCAATCTTGATCATTATTTTTTCCTGTCATCTTAGCCAAACTAAGAGGTGTATAGTGGTACCTCACGGTTCTCTTAAATACAAATTAAGATTTGCAAATTAATTTGCATTTCTCTAATAGTGATTTAGAGAATCTTTTCATATGACTGGAAATGGTTTTTATTTTTTTTATCTAAAAATTGTCTTTTCATATCCTCTGTGTGTCAACTTGTGATAAAAGGATTCAATGGAACCATGTTAACAGGAAGAAAGAAATAAAGGATAATGTGAAAGCTGGTCTCTGATAGAAGGGAGAATTATGGGATCATTGATTTAGACCTGGTAAAGACTTCAGAATCTAGGCCAAATCCTCATGTTACAGGTGAGAAAACTGAGGCCAGAGAAGTTAAATAATTTACCTGAATTCATACAGTTAAGTGTCAGAGGTAGAATTTGAACTCAGGTCTTTATTACTCTAAGTTTAGTGCTCTATCCTTTTATGATAACCTATCTTTCAATTTCATGTAAACTCAAATACTTTATTTCAGGGTAACAATTACTGAAATTATTCCCTTTCTCCTGCTCTATGCAATAAGCATCCTTATTTTAGATTTGATTAATAGCCTGATTATTTCCTTTTTTATGTATTTTTATATTTTCATCTCCAGAACACCCAGGATATCCTCTCTGTTGAGGATCTGGACACTAAGGATGTTGTTCCCTTCACTGCTTCATCTCTAAAACCTTGCTTAACTTTAATCCAATATGGCAGACTTAAACTGCCTAATCTAATTCAATTCAGCCTACCATCTGAAGTACTTACATCATTAAGAAGTGCTTTATTCTATCACTATTTAGTGGAAATTGAATCTATCAAAAATGAAGGTTCATCTTAGACTCCATTCTGAAAGACTAAATAAACTAAATTTCAATTCCTATTTTTATTCTACGTGTTCCACATTAATTTCTGTTGAAAGGTCTCTCTTCATTTATGATTCAACTCAAAGCTCAGATGCTTTTCTTCATTTCTTAATTTAAGAGAGGGGAGAGAAATGTACAAGGTTTGTCACCATACTCATTCCTATTTTAGGACTTCCTGACTAACAGAAGTCTCAATCTGCTAGGAGAGAAGCTTAGAAATTAGTGTGGGTTTGTTTTGAGATTTCTGTAGACTAAGTGTGCATGGGGAGTTGTGGTCTGGCTTGGCTGAAGACAACTTGTGGAGGAAGGCAAACCACAGGGGTGAAGGGCAATTATCCATATTTTCTCTGTGACTTACTGTCCTTCCTTGGCCACTGAGAATCTCAAGCTTTTTCCTATCAAATATAGAGAGTTCTCAAAAGAAGTACAGAATGTGATTTCTTCAGACCACACAGTTTTGTCTCTTGTCTTTGGATCTTTCCCATAACCACCACTGCCTCATTCTCACACAAGGTCATATGTTCTCCTACCTTTACGGGATCATTAGCCAGATGGAACTAGTGGGTGGAAGATTGAATATCTGGGAAGAGATAAACTGGTGTGGCTAACAGGAATTTTAGTGTTTCCAAGAATCATTTTTCTAGGAGACTCAGGATTTCCCATTCCTGGCATGCCATTGAGGTGAATTAATAAGTTATAATTCAAACTTCTCTCTGTGATTTTGGTATTAAAATTGTGACCTAGAACTTAATTTTCAGGACTTACATCTTACTATTTAAAAATTAAATCTAATCACCTTGCACAATTCTATGTACAGAGTAAGTGTTTGAAAGGATATATGCTGGAAAAAATTATGAAATCATATGTTATTTAAATAGAGAAAAGGTTTTAATTTTTCCAAGTATAAGATTCACTCTGTATAGTTTTCTAGAATTTCACCACAATTGCCAATTCAAGATTCAATAAACATTTAGAAGTCACCTACTAAGTATAGTGCCTTATACCAGGATTTGAGGGTGAAAGGATTAAATATGGCATTTTCTTTTCCCTTTAAAGAGTTTATGGTCTAGTAAATAGGAATAGATATAGGGATGACTAATATAAGTTAATTTTCAAATGACAGAGTTAATTTACAAATCAAAGACAGAGAGATGAAAAATTTGTGCAAAGAGTCATTACTTCTACCTGGGGTAAAGCATCACTTTGAGACTCTTCTGTAAAAAAATTTAAACAACAAGCAGTTTTCAGAAGAAGATAAAACTATGTATTATCATATGAAAAAATGCTCTAAGTCACTGTTGATTAGAAAAATACAAATTAAAACAACTCTGAGATAATATTTCACATCTATCAGATTGGCTAAGATGACAAAAAAAAAAAAAAGAAAATCACAATTATTGGAACAGATGTGGGAAAACTGGGACACTAATACACTGTTGTTGGAGTTGTGAAATGATACCATGCTGGAGAGCAATTTGGAACTATGCCCAAAGAATTATAAAATTCTTCATATCCTTTGATACAGTAGCACCACTACTAGGTCTGTATACCAAAGAGATCATTAAAAAGTGAAAAGGGCCCATTCACCAATATTTATAGATATTTTTGTGGGCAAATATTAAAAATTGAGGGAATGCCCATCAATTGGGGAATGGTTGAACTAGTTATAATATATGAATGTAATGGAATATTATTGTTCTATAAGAAATGATGAACAAGTGGATTTCAGAAAAACCTGGAAAGACTTAATGTGAACTGATGTTGAATGAAGTGAACAGAACCAGGAGAACATTGTACACAGTAATAGCAGTGTTTTGCAGTAATCAACTTTATAAACTTAATTCTTCTCAGCAATACAGTGACACAAGATAATTACAATAGATTTGTGATGTATGAAAATACTGTCTACAACCAGAGAAAGAACTATAGGAACTGAATGAATGCAGATCAAAGCATACTATTTTCACTTTTGTTTTCTTTTTTTGGTTTTTCCCTTTTTGTTCTGATTTTTCTTTTACAACATGACCAATATGGAAATATGTTTAACATGATTGAACATTGCTGGAACTCTATCTTCCCAGAAATCAGCAGGAGTCAGGATCATTAAATGTCTTTATTCTAGATCTTTACCGTCGCCTCCAACGCCAGGTCACGAGTGCGAGTGAGCATGAGTTCCACCACCCAAGTTTCTCCTACTCCTCCCACACAAGTCACTTCCCCCTCTTTGTCCTACCAATCAAGTCAGCACAGAACAGCTGGGGAGGGTCAACCTTCAAACAAGTTAATAGGGAACCGTCCAATTGGCAATTAGTCTCATGTGCTTCATTATCCAAGTGCATTGCTCAGTTCTAGCCCTTTACAGAACATGAATAATCAATATCAGATTGCTTATTGTTAAGGAGGGTGGAAGAAATAAATAGATAACAAGGATTTAAAATCAGATAATGGGGTGGCTAGATGATGTGAAGGATGGAGCACCAGTCTTAAAGTCAGAAGGACTTGAGTCAAATCTGATTTCAGACACTTAATACTAGCTATGTGACCCTGAGCAAGTCACTTACTTAACTGCCTTGCAAAATAAATAAATAAAATTTTAAAAATAAAAATAAATAAAACCACATCCTTTCATTCCAAACCCTAAAGTAGTTCTATAACTACACTTTGGGGAAACTGTTTGGTATGGTTAACAAAGTTGGATGAATTCAGATTGTTGTGGTCATTGAATGTCAACGTCAGAGATTTGGCCTTATCCAATAAAGCAAAAGGATCGACTGAAGAAGTGCAAGCAAGAGAAGGCCATTAAAAGAACAATATTATAAATACACTGTTAGATACTGGGGTAAGGAACTGGATAGGAGATGAGGATAAAAGGCATAATGGAAACAGCATTTGGGGATGTCATTCTGACACAAACTTATTAAATGTATTGAAGCATGAAGAAACTAGAGAAAGGTAGACTCAAGTCATAAGTTTATAGGTAATAGTCCAGACATGAAGTAGTAAGAACACGATTTCTACTGCAGATACAGCAAGGAAAATAACATGTTGAAGCTCAGCCATAGAAACAGGGCATTCAACATAGCTTCTGGGCAGGTGAATAAGTATATTCTCATCATCTTGGGTCTCATGACATAGAAATCCCCTTGGCCCAGAGCCCATGAAAAATTTCTATAGCGATTCTTTGCAGCTACAAGAATTAAGCACTCCTCTCCAGGATGAGATGTCTATTTCTACACTCCCTAAATTTTGTGGCTACTTAAGTATTTGCTTTTTTATTTTACTTTTAATTTATGAAATAAAACAAGCATTTCCATAAAATAGTAGAAAAAAATTTGTTTGCACGTGAAACTACAAATCTATTATGTACAACTTGCTGCTATTTTTAAATATATAATCAATCATGAACATTACTCTTTTTTTCTTTTTTTCTTCTTCCCCACTCTGACAGCTACCATTAGAAACAAATGTGTATATATACATACATGTATACATATATATGTAAAATAATTATACACGTATTTCTACTTATCATTTTATTATGCAAAAGTCATAAACAAAATGCTAGTGAGAAGAATACAACAATATTTTACAAAAAGTACATAGTAGCCAAATGGGATTTATACTATGTAAAATACAGAGATAGGTTAACACAAAACTATTAACATAATTGGTCATATCAATAATAAGTGCTTTTTAAAGTATAGAGATAACCAGGAAATCATAAAAGAGAGAAAAGAACCTACATGTGCAAAAATGTTTGTAGCAGCTCTTTTT